>NC_074718.1:44224698-44582198 GCF_947242115.1 Biomphalaria glabrata
ATCAGGGAAGTAAAGTCAGTTGGTCTTTGTGCTTTCCTCATGACACTCTTGTTAACCATCGGCCCTAGATGCAGATGAGGCTTACGTCATCTGCCCTGATAGATCTTAAGTACTGAAAGGCAAACCTTGACCTAGTTTAGGAAATGGTCATGTTATACCAGCTCAAAATGGGAAGGTCATTTCACGTCAGCTTAAATAAAATCAATTTCATCTAGACATTCATGTACACATTTCACGTATGTTAAATCTAAATACAATGTTGGTCGAGAGGCCAAGTGCGCTTGAACTTGGCTTGTCTTGGCTACCCAGAAGGGGGCTCGAGGTGCAACACCCGACTCGGGCAGAGTTGTGTTTACTGAGCGCTTAAGGCAGCACGGAAAACCAACTCCTAGATACTCCCCCCCCCCCCCCCACCGGTCCACAAATGAGATTGGACCAAAGCGCTCTGAGCATGCTATAAGCATGAAAGTAGCGCTATATAAGAGCTATAATAATAATAATAATTTAGAAGTAAATAAAACATGCCAAAGTGATAAAGTTTACAATTTTATACAGTGCAAATGGAAAAATACATTTCCTATTCCAAAATATAGGAAATACATTTCCTATTCCAAAATAAAATTTACTATATTTAACATTTTTATGATACTCTGATAAGTAAAAATGTTTTTATGATACTCTGGTAAAGTAAAAATGTTTTGATGATACTCTGATATGTAGAAATATTTTTTATGATATTTTGAAAAAGTAAAACTGTTTTGATGATACTCTGATAATTAACAATTGTTTTTATGATACTCAGATACGTAAAAGTGTTCTGATGATACTCTGATAAGTAACATGTTTTATGATACTCTGATAAATAAAAATGTTTTGATGATACTCTGATAAGTAACAAATGTTTTGATGATACTCTGATAAGTAACAAATGTTTTGATGATACTCTGATAAGTTAGACTTTAACTTTAAAATCCCCCAGAAACCCCTTCCAGAGACCCTTACATCCAGTACATCACCAAGTCCACATTCAGCATTGATAGCAGTGCCACTGTCACACCAGACAGCACCAGTGACTACACAGATCCTGAGATGCTCAATACGGTTGAGGAAGTCATCAGGGCCATGCTCAATTTTATGGAGTCCAGGTAGGAAACGGTTTTGACAAAATTTAGGAGCATACACACCAGAAAGATGGCTGCCTGGTCGTGCGGTTTGCGCGCTGGACTGTCGTTCTGATTTATCGACAGTCGAGGGTTCAAACCCTGCCCGCTCCCATCCCCCGTCGTCCTGCGGGAGGTTGGGTCTAGGAAGTAAACTATCTTCAACTCTGAAGGAACATCCGAATTATGTAAAACAAAACAAACAAAATCCTAAATTTATTTTTCTTGTTGTAATGAAGCGATAATTTTTTTTTATCTGTGATCTATCCTCTGACTTATTTTTTTTTGGTTTGATTTTTGGGACCAAGCTGAAAAATTTTGCACAATTATTTCTTTTACATGCCACACAAGGATCAATAAAAAAAACCCAACAATTTGTTAATTAACTATTGGCAATTAATTATTTTGCTTTGTTTATCGAACAAGGGAAAGAAATTTCCCTTGACTGATAAAGAGGTTCAAGTTGAATAAGTCCCCTTTATTGTTTTTAGAAAAAATGTGCAAATATTTATAAAACCAATTCTCATATGCAGCTCCCTGGCACAATGGTTATTGTTTTGGCTTGAGGTGGCCTTAGCCTTCGAGTTTGCATTCATTTCGCTCGCTTTTAAAAATAAATATATTTTAAAAGCAACGACCCAGATACCCCCCTTCTTTTTCCCCATACCCCTTTCTAACTGGTCCAGAAAAGTGATAGGATCATAGCGTATTGGGAAAGCTAAAAGCATGAAATAGCAGCGCTAAACAAAAACAATTGTTAAAAATATTTCTAATTGCACAGATTTATTGTTGTTGGTCTAGATCTATTACAAATTTAATTACATGACTGATCCAAACTAATTGATAAAAGTACACCTCATATAAACTTTGTTTTTTTTTTAAAAAGAATTTTTTTTTATTTTGCTTGTTTTGTATTGTTTATATTGTGGGGTTTGTTTGTTTTTGGCATTAAAATATCTTATATATAATATCCATTCAATTATTAAAGGAAAGGGAGACCACTATGGAGTTCAGAAGACATTACACCAAAAATGTTAAACACCCAGAGTGCCACTCACTTGGGCTACTTCCTGAAGTACACTGTGAAATGTTTCAAAGAGCTATCCCCCCTTGCCCTCCTAGAACAGAGGTGGTCTCTTGTGGCGCTACAGTTGGCCCTGTCCTGTTCATCCCGCCACTACGCTGGTAGATCATTTCAGATCCTGAGAGCCCTCCTGATTCGTCCATCCACCCAGATGTTGTCAGACATACTTTCTCGGCTTGTTGAGACCGTGGCTGAGCAAGGAGAAGACATGCAAGTACGTACATTATGTTAACATAAGTAAAAAAAATATACAACTCAAATTTATTGCACCCTACTTTTTTAACTTTTAGATATTTATGTAAGTGAACCTTATTTTAAAAAAAAAAAAAAAAATGTACCCATTTATACCAAAGGTTGCCATTTTTTTTTAGTTTTTTTTTTTTATGAAATTCATATATCTTATGTAGAAAATTATAAGAAATAAGAATTTGAGAAGAAAAAATATGTATTACATTCCGCTGAGATATGAACAATAGGCGAATCCAGTACTATAAAATAAAATTATTACCAGCTATCTGATTTGATTTCCAGCGGAGCATTTCACGAGGCAGAATCATATTTTTCACATTGAAATGTTGTATTCGTGTGACATTGAGAACAATTTGTTTGCTTTTCTTCTTTGAATATCACTTGAATCAATGTTGCCTTTTTAAGAAGGTCTTCCTTTTCAGCTAGGCTCAGCAGGATGGGCTCTGATGCCCAATATTTATCAGCTCTGTCTACACCTATAATGAAATTGTAGCTTCTGATTATATTTGGCTATTGTATTTGGATGTTCTGCAAATAAAAATTGACAGGACACAGGGACGAACATCAACATAAGATGATACAACATGAACAATGCTGGGTCATACCATCTGCAAACAGTATTGACTTTGCCATCACTTAGATAATCCATTGTGCCTCTTTCTAGTTTCACTTTGTCAATGCAATCCTTTCTGTACTTTCTTTCACTCTGCCAACTTTATTTTTCCCATTTTCCTAGCTGTGTGATCTCAGTGACACAATTTACACTATCTCAAGTCAAAAATTCTGGAACCTTCACCATAATAACCCTGTGACCATTGGTTAGGCATTTGAGTACTTAGCCACTCATCCAACTTGCGTCATCACTGAGTTCATCTTTTTTTTTTAAATTCATTCTATTTCAACCAGGGCTATGTGACTGAGATGATGCTGACCCTAGAGGCTTCTATCGATAACCTTGACCTTGAGTTTAGACCTATTGACTTTATGAGAGAGCTCTTCATGTCTACTCCCAACCTTGCTAAAGATTTCGGAGACTCCCGAAGGAGCGCAATCACTGCACCCAAACATGCCCAGGCTCACCACGCTCGTAGCACCAGCTACACTGTCTCGGCCTATACACAAAGAGCTTACGCTGGAGGGGGTGAGTCGTCATTTCATGAACGTGTTTGCAAAGCTTCTCTTTTCAATGAAGTATTTGAAATGTTTTATCTAGATGTTCATCACATGCTGTATATTTTTCTAAATCTTAAGCAATCCCACTCAAAATAAATGTCTTAAAAATACAATACATTTCTTTATAGACACATGATGCTAGCATTTTAAAATATTGTATGTAAATAGACACAAATTTTGCCCAAACTTTCATGTTCATTTCTTGCCATTGATCAGTATTGACCTTTTTGGATTCAGTCTAAGCAAAATAAGCTCTCAGGAATAAATCAGTGACTTTTATAAACTCTTGTTTGAAGCTGCCACTTGCTTTCAGGGTGCCCCAAGTGTGCATACCATGCCAGGCGCAGGAGATTTTTGAATGCATCTAAGGGTATACTCCAATGAGCATAATAATAACACTTGTAATAACTCACATCTTATTCTAGTGACCAGCAGCTTCATAGTCTAACTTGACTGCCCACCAAAAAAATATTCGTAAAATAGCTCGATTCAAATTTTGTAAAAATTTAAACCTTCCAGGCACAAGAGCATTGATAGCCTTAAAGGAATTATAAATTAATTTTAAAAAGAAATTTTTTTAACTTAATTCTTTTAGATGATTGATGATGAGCCTATCAAATGTGACAAAATTAAATTGAAAAAAACAGAATTGATTTTGTTGGGTATTTTTGGATCAAAAGTCTTTTAGTAATTTACAGGAAGCCATCTGTTGGAAGATGAACAAACTCTTGACTTTCATGTTGTTTAAAAACTAGAATAACACAAAAAAAAAAAACTTATCTCAAAGCTCATTTCATTTTTATCTTTTATATTTGGCAAAACGGAAAGCTTGTATACATTGTTATAATCAAAATCTTCACCCGTCCGCGCAATAAAAACTAAAAACTCTTTTGGTGGGCAGTCACTTTATATTGGTTATACAAATGCTTTTCTTTTTTTTTTCATTGATTTTGGGAATTTTACAAGTTTATATCTCTTTATATTTTCTCACTTTATATAATAATTCTGTCTAGTTTCTGTTGTTTTTTTTTTTGTGTTTTTTTTTTTGGAAGACCTTCATTAGAAATTTGCTTTTAACTTATTCTAGTCCTTACAACGTTGGCAGAAGTGAAGGAAAGAAGGGACGTAGTGGAAGCATTCAAATGAAACTATTTAGACCAAAGAGTTATTATGTAGAATTGCCACCTGCTATTATATTTCACTAGAAGCTTTACTTTAGCTGATAAATTATACACATAGAAAACCAGCTTTTTTTCATCTGAAATTATTTATTATTCAAGAGTCAATAAGGAGGCATTGTTTTCATAATACTTCCATAACACTTTGCTTTCATCCAGTAACAGTGCTGAAGTTATTCACTCTCTCATTTATTATCTTTGTGATTTTTTTTAAATTTAATTTTTTTAAGTCGCAGTGACGGAAAACTGATGTTTATGACCATTATAGCTCAAATCATAAGAACAGTTTGGTTACTTAAAAATAACGTTTTCTGTATTTTCAAATAAAACTAGTGACAGTTTATTTGTACACAGCATTATTTTTGACCATTTGGATAAGTTTCTTTGTTGGTTTAAATTAGTACGTACCTTTAAACATGCAGCTCTAGATCTATACTTTTTCAATTTTTTATTTTAACTCTACTCAACTACTCTACTCTAATTATTCTAGCAATAATAAAAGTTTTCTGATAGTTAAATAAATATCCTACAGTATTTTGGCTTGGCTGAAAAAAAATTAATTGGTAGGCATGGAACAAACTGGAATGATTTTGTAGAATTCTTAAACACGTTTCTCATGTATAGGTACTGGCATTCCAAGTTTAAACCTTAGAACACATTGTATATATGCATTACCTGCTGATAAACTTGTTTCAAATCTAATCTATAAACAGTTTTCTTTTTAATGAAAAAAAAAAAAATCAGATAAATGTTATTACAATTTAAAGAATCTAGATAAATAATTGTTTTAGCAAGTTGGCACCAAATGGCTTGATGACCAGTGCTGCTAACTAAGGCATTTCAACTAAGTGCAGTAGATGGTGAAAAGACTTGGCTGTAATTCTACATAGTGTAATAGTATCTGAGATTTGTTAGGCAACATCACACTCCATTGGAATGGGTAGCTGAGAACTTTTACGAAAAATGAAAGGACATTGCTCATAGATATAGCTTCTTACAAGACATCTTGTTGACCTTTGAAACTTGTACATTTTGGCCTGACCTTTGAAACTTGTACATTTTGGCCTGACCTTTGAACTTTGACTTATCACATTTATCTGAAAATTGTATTTTAGCATAACAATAGATTTTGTTTGGATTTAATACCAGAAAGAACATAGTTCCTTATGTCTCATCTTGTACTTCTAAGACAGCTTTTGGCTGATGAGGTACTGTCTGTGCTTTGGAAATATTGTCTGATGTTTGCCTTATCTGCGCAACACTAATGTAGTTGGGTAGGCAATGAACTTTGTCTTAAATGGGATAATTACATGAGCTCAAAAATGAAACTGACAGAAATACAGAAATAGCTCTACGAGTTTAAGATGTTTGAAATGAAATTTAAAATTCCTTCTCTTCTTAACTGGAAAATTCCAAGAACAGTATTTAATCTAGTTTTTTCTAAAGAACCTGGGGTTTTCTTGTTTATTTTTAATATTATTAAGTAAGATAGTATTGTAAATTTGTAAACTGTGGTTAAAAATATTTTCCTTATTTATTCTTATTTTAAATCATAACTTGATTTTTCTGTGTAAATAAATGATAGTTAGGGTTATATTGAGCTTTAAGGAATCTTCTTAATTCATGAATTTTTGAGTTATTCTAGGCCATCAGTGACGACTCTAGCCCAGTGCTAAAAGTCATAGAATATTTGAGTAAAACAACAGGAATATGAAAAGAAAGTCATTTTTTTTACTCTCAAGATGGTGTTGGAAAAGTTTAAATAACCAGGACTTAGATATAACACATCTGGACTGTACATGGTTGATGCTTACATTACTGAGTTAAAGTTTTCCCAATTATCTTTCTTTAACAATGGCACAAGCTACTGAACAAAATTTGCTTTTTTAAAAAATTCAAAGCTTCGAATTTTATGGGACCAAAAAAAAGTGACTAAACAATGTGCTTTCTTTTTCATTTTTTTTTTTGTTATTTTTTATCTGTATCTGTAGGAAATAATAATTTTGAGGCTCAAGTCTGATGAGAGAGGCTTTCATCAGCTTGAAACAGTTTCTACCATATTTTCATATTCTGCACTAACATATTTAGATTTTATTATGAATCACTTTTAGTTAATTTAATAGCAAAAGCTAAAGGTGACATATTTTAAAATTTAATTTAAACATTATTTCTTTAAATAATCTTTTTTTTTTATGCTGCATACTAACCTATATATATATACATTTTTCTGTCAAATAGTGTGATTTTGTTTTATTCTCATTCATATGATAGCCTTAGATTTGTCAACTTGATATTAGATCAACATTTTAGCTTGACTGTGAAGTAAACGAATCCCTTTTGATATTTTCTTGGCTTTTGACTTTGACAGTGATTCTGCAAGGTTTTCTTTTGAGTATTCAGTTAATTTAATTTATTTGATTCAACGCATTTCTCTTATGCTGGCATTCTTTTTTAATCTTGGTTTTTCTTCTCGTGTTAAGGGGATGGAAGAATCCGAAGCTGTACCGAAGGTGAAAGTCGCAAGTCCAACCTGGCACGTTCCCGCTCGGCGCAGTCTTTGAAAAATCTGGACCAGACTGGAACAGAAGATAAACTAACTTTAGTCACACAGATGTTCTGGATCACTGTGTCCCTACTGGAATCAGACTATGAATATGAATTTACATTGGCTGTTAGGCTCTTAGATAAAGTGAGCAACTACTTCAGGACTAGACATGTTCATGTATTTTTAAAAAGTGTTGCGACTTACACTAAAGCAATATCTTTGTTTATTGTGTAGATTCTCTGCCACCTTCAACCCGAGAGGCCGGAGTGTCGAGATAAACTGGATAAAGTGTTGAATCAAATCAAATGGCCAAACTTCCCTGGGGTGTATATTCTTCTCATGAAAGTAGGTCACCTTTGTTTTACCGGTAATTAGTTAGGAAAGATAATCATTTGTGGTGGGAAAAGTTTATAACATAAGCTAAATAGTGTGACTGATTAGAAGTTTCTTTCACTGCTGTAGTACATAATGTACATTTGGTGAATACATTCTACTTAGAGACAATCAAATAGTTCTCAAACTAGAAGGAAAGTACTAACTGTGTTAGTCACAATGTCCAATCTCTTCACATTATTTGTCATGTATCTTAATAGAGATGGGTGGACCTAAGAACATTTTAGATTACTGACGTCACAATGTCCAATCTCTTCACATTATTTGTCATGTATCTTAATAGAGATGGGTGGACCTAAGAACAGTTTAGATTATGGAATTCGCAATGTCCAATCTCTTCACATTCTTTGTCATGTATCTATTAGAGATGGGTGGACCTAAGAACAGTTTAGATTACTGAAATCATGTTTGAACTCATGATCTTGGCTTAGCAACTCAACACAAAAACACACTAATGTTGATCACACACAGAAGCGGGGAGAAAATTGGAATTAAAACTAATAATACTTATTATATTATCAAGGGCATTTTCTAGAGCTCATTGATTAGATGTATATACAAAAAACATTCACTTGCCATGTGATTAAATGAAAAGCAATCTTCAGAAATCAGTTGCAAAGTGATGATGATAAATAGCAATATTCAGAAATCAGTTGCTATAAATGTGATGATATAAATAACATTCATTAGAAATCAGTTTAATGACTGTTTCATTTATCTAACAAAGATTCCTGTTGTTGTTTTTTTTAAACTTCAGGGCTGTACCTCCCACATGGCTGCTGAATCTACATGGGCCTTACTCTCAAAGATCATCCTCTGTGTCAACTCTCCCATCATTGACCCTTCTGGACATCTTGGTAAGTCTGCCAAAAAACTTAAAGACATTTATTAGTATTCCATTAGATATTAAATATATTTTACCTCTTTTATTGGAATCCTAACTTTACAATCTGGTAGCCTTAGCAAAGCACTAACGTTTTCTAACCATTACGTTAGAGAAGAAGTCTGAAAAAAAAGTTTTATCTGTGTTTAAATATTCTTTGGTCATCAACACTACTGCTAGCACCATCCATTTTGAATAATTGCTATTATTATAAAATTGTTATCAATAAATTATATTGTAATAACTGAAGGGAGGAAACTCAATGAGACATAGACATTTATTTACGTGGAGACATGACAAACACATAGGACATCTGCCTTGAGCACAGCATCTTCATATCAGCTGTAGACTTGGGCTGAAATATTCTCTCTCTCCTAATAATGTCAACAACCTTCCTAGACTAGTCACTAATAGTGCGCACCTTTTTTCTGCACAATCTTTGATGGCGGTGTGCATGACAAGGTTATAACAATATTAAAGATTATTTTCCTGTGTTATATTTGGTTGAATAACCCATACCTCAATATAATAACCTTCTTTAATGTGATTACCTCTCTCAATGCAGCGCCATTAATGTGATTACCTCCCTCAATGCAGCGCCATCAATGTGATTACCTCCCTCAATGCCGCGCCATCAATGTGATTACCTCCCTCAATGCAGCGCCATCAATGTGATTACCTCCCTCAATGCAGCGCCATCAACGAATGGTTCTTTGTTCTTATAATAATCTCATTCTTTTTACTTCTATGTAGGCTTCCCATTGATTACTATAGCATTACTGCCATATCTGGTCCACAACTATGAGAACCCTAGTCAGATATGTCGAGACGCTGCAGACCGCGTGGCTCAGGTGAGACTTTATATGTTCTGGTTAGCACAAGTTATTTTGAGGTCACTTATCTAGTTAGTTGTATTTTGTTACTTTAGCTATGGATGTTATTGATCTATTTTTACATTTCACTGTCAATGGCACTTAAGATCAAAGGCAGACAGAACAAGCACATGGCTTTTCTTTATGATCGTTGCTAAAAATGTTCCTGAATGATAGTTTTGTTTTAATCTCCATCTATGTTCCTCTTATAAAATCAGGTTGACCAACTGAGAATATGATTTTAATCCTCTATTTAGATTTGTATTCACTAGCTTCTCCTGCTAACAAAAGATTTTTAATGCTATATCTACTTAAAAGGTCATAAAGGTGACCTACTGATCATATGTTTGTATTTACATATAGATGTGCAGTCATCAGGGCGACCGGCTAACAAATCTGGCCACTGTCATGTCTCTCTATAGTAGAGGCACTTTTGGCAAGGACAGTTTTCAGTGGACCAAGTGTGTGGTGAAATATTTGTTGGATGTGTATGCCTCTAGTGCCATCAGCATGGTCACATTTTTGGTAGAGGTATGGAAGTGATTTTCATGTCAGTAAAACAGGGTTTAATGTTATTGTCTCCCTTTTTTGCATAGCTCTTTTTATGTTTGAGAGCAGTCATTTCTTATTTTCATTTATCACTTGAACAGAAACTAGTGGGTTTTTTTTAATGCTATTAAAAAATTCATAACTTAATCCACCTTTTTATAATCCATCTTTAATTTAACTAAAAGATAAGTCTTTGTCTTTGATATAGCACGTAATATACAATGTTTAAATTATTGTAGCATTCCATTCCATTTCTACAATCAAGTGTGGAATCAAGTCAAATACTACAATATAATATGGCATATAGATATATAGATAGATTATATAGATATAAAATATGAAGAGTAAGACTCAACAAGTTACTTATACAAATAGTCCTGACTCTAATTAATGTATTTGACAGGTTCTAGAGAAAGGACAGCAACTCTATCAGACATCTTGTCTGCAGATTCTTTACTGCATGGTTCATTACCTTGACATTGCCTCAGCACCAAGTTCATTTTTAAACCTTGAACTTTTTCATTCAATCAACAAGCATGTGCAGGTCAGTGCTGGATGGACTTTTCAATATATTAAAACTTCATGACCATTCAGGACTTTAAAAGTTATAATAATTATTAATATTTTACTAAGGATTGTTTTCTTTTGAAAGATAGTTATTTTATATCAATGACTAAAAAGGGTTGTTTGCTGAGTGGTAAAGTGCTTGGATCTAAACCAAGAGGTCTTGATGAAACTGTTTTTTTTTTAATTCTGGATTTTAAGGACAACCCTGAGTCTGCCCTGCTCTAAAGGGTACCTCCCATTAGTTTGGGATATTAATGGCTGACCACATCATACCCTCTTTAACCATTGGTCATATAAATAGATGACCTTGACATCAGCTACCCTGTAGCTTTTCAAGGTCAGAAAGGGGTGCTTTATTTACAATGAGCAAAGTTTTTCTTTCACAGACCAACAACTGGAGAGAGGCTCTGAAGATCCTTAAACTTGCTGTCACCAGGTCTTCCACTCTAGCCACTCCACCACCATCTGTTCAATCCTCTGTCATATCCAACGACCTTACAGTGTTTCCTGCACACACATCATTTGCAGAAGCTGAAAGTTTAACCAAATTTAGCAAGGAATTGCCAGGTAATCACAAATCAGTTTTCAGATGTAGATAGAGCTAGAAGAAGTATTTTGTAACATGTTCCCTTTGTTTTGTACTATTACTCAGAAGATGTCTGTCTTGTTCGGGCAATTAGAGATGCATTGTATTTTGAGTTAGCTTTATGCAAAAAAACATCGCAAGACTGTCCGCTATTGAATAAACTGAAATACAGAATGGGCATAGTCTATTATTATTACTAACAAGAGCCTGTTACTATCATAGTGTTTAACTAATGAGATCATTGCACATCAACAAATCAATGACTAAAAACATTTTTTCAAAATTATGTTAAAATCTCATTAAAAAGCTTCGTTGGGCTTCATTTTTGTTTCCACTCGCAGGTCGAACACTTGATTTCACCATAGACTTGTCCAGAACCCCCATTATTGGCCGCAAGTTTTTCTCACCCGACAACTTCAAACAGTCACCACCTGATGACAAGGACAAGCCACCATCAACCAGTGGCTCTGCTGTGTCACTGTCACGAAAACCTTCCAACAATCAGGACATCGACTCTGTGTGGCGACGTCCACAAGCTTCTCAGGTGCGGTGTGATAAAAGTCATTATTAGTCATTAACAAAGTCTTTATAATACAGGGAATATATTCTCTCTTTCACTGGATCTTTTAGTGTCAGTTTATCTACAATGTCTCACTTTCATTCAGTCTATTTTCACAACAATGTCTCACTTTCAATCAGTCTATTTTCACAACAATGTCTCACTTTCAATCAGTCTATTTTCACAACAATGTCTCACTTTCAATCAGTCTATTTTCACAACAATGTCTCACTTTCAATCAGTCTATTTTCACAACAATGTCTCACTTTCAATCAGTCTATTTTCACAACAATGTCTCACTTTCAGTCAGTCTATTTTCACAACAATGTCTCACTTTCAATCAGTCTATTTTCACAACAATGTCTCACTTTCAATCAGTCTATTTTCACATCAATGTCTCACTTTCAATCAGTCTATTTTCACAACAATGTCTCACTTTCAATCAGTCTATTTTCACAACAATGTCTCACTTTCAGTCAGTCTATTTTCACAACAATGTCTCACTTTCAATCAGTCTATTTTCACAACAATGTCTCACTTTCAATCAGTCTATTTTCACAACAATGTCTCACTTTCAATCAGTCTATTTTCGCAACAATGTCTCACTTTCAATCAGTCTATTTTCACAACAATGTCTCACTTTCAGTTTTTCCTTTTATCTATTCTTGGGGTCTCCCTCAAAATTTACCATGTATTTCTTTATTTTTCCATGACCAAAAAATTAATTTTGAAAATAAAATTTAATCCCAGGCAAGAGTTCGAGAAAGACTGGTGAATCTACTGACTTGCTTTGGCCAGCGTGTTGGTCTTCCCAAGAGTCCATCTGTAAGTTCTGCCTCAACTGGTGCATGTGTTTGTAGTTTTTTTTTTTGTTTGTTTTTTTTTTAATTTACATTCCATTTATCTTCCTGTCTTTCAACCTTTGTCCACCTTTGCTGTCGTTCATACCCCCCCCCCCCCCTCCCTTTCCAGAAAAAAAAATCCACTATTAGTTTTTCTTTCTCAATTAAAATCAATTCAAGTTTTGTTCCGTTTTTTTCTATTGAGCAAATTTTTTTATTTTTGTTTTTATGAAATCAGATATTCAAATTAATCAATACCCTTTCAAAGAATCAACCTAGAGATCTTATGATGAAAATGGTTGAAATGAATTTTATGAAGAGGAATTTGTATCGACTCATTGCTTCCATCCTATATTATTTGTCTACTTTTTTCCAGTCTTTCTTCATCAGTTCATTTCATCGTTAAGAACACAACTAACTATGAAAAAATAGCTACAACATGCTTAGAGAATATTTTTAAAATTGAAACAATAGCATATCAATATCAAACCAACATCTGTCAACACTAGTATACATCTTGCTACTAAAAAAATCATCATGCTTAGGGAATATTGAGTGAAAATTAGTTATTGACATCAGTGCAGCAGAAGTGAGCCAGATTTTTACAAATCTTCATCATACACTGAAATTGAAAATTGAAACAATAGCATATCAATGTCAAACCAGCATCTGTCAACACTAGTATACATCTTGCTACTAAAATAATCATCATGCTTAGGGAATATTGAGTGAAAATTAGTTATTGACATCAGTGCAGAAGATGTGAGCCAGATTTTTACAAATCTTCATCATACACTGTATTTACAAAATCATATCTTGCTTACCCATTGTCTAATTAGGACACAGTTATCAATAAGGTAAGATTTATTTACAAAGCAAAAAAAAAAATGAAATTTTGCATATATCTTTTTTTTTTTGGACCCTCGCATTTTATTTAAAATCCATTAAAAACTGATCCTCAATTTTTAACTTTTTTTTTGGTTCTGTTAGTTGTTCACGTGGGGTGCCTTTGTAACTTAGATATCTCACTTGCTTACCAAGAATTCAGTCATTAAATTAACAGGAGAATTTGGACCTGTTAAATACTAATAAATTTAAACCTTTTTATTAAAAAAAAAACAAACACAGGAATCTAAATATTTATATTTGAATAACCAACTTTTTACTTCAAACAGTTATCTATTTAAGGTCCCCCTAAAATCTGATTTCTATGCTTTGCATATTAAAAAGAAAAGAAAGAAAGAAATTGTGACCCATTGTGCAAATAAAAAATTATTTCTCCTAAGTAATTATTCCCCATGCTCAGGATTCCTACAATTTTGTTTGTGTATTCAAGCTTATTCTTATTATTTTTATTTATAAAGGTGCTTGTATTATTTATAGGAGCGCAAAGATTTTATTTTGCTATATTGAATAAAGAAGACATAAACATGTTTGAGTCTTTTCTTTCTGCCAAAACTTTTGATTCTCTTCGCTCAGTGGTATTTTTCTAGTTATTTTATTTTTGTAGTGTTTTTATTTTTACAAGTATTCTACACTGATACACATAAATACATTGATGAAACAATTTTTTCATACACTTCTTTTAGTTTTTCTAGACCATTTTGAAGTCTTAGCACTAAGATGTCTTTTTTTTTTTAATTTTTTTTTAAATTTTTGCTTGGTCTAGCCGATTTATTCCAGACTTTTTTTTGTGATGAGATTTTTTTTTTTGGGGTATTTATGCGCCACCTGGTCAGACATGCTATCTATATATTTTTTTTTTATATTTGCATGCAATGTTCATATTGTGTTGGCTTCTGCTCAAATGTGTTTATCTCAAATCTATTTTACTCCTATGTTCGAATTGTTTCAGATCATTCTCCGTTGTAGCATTTTCAGAATCAATGTGTCTATGAATGTTTGAGTTATTTAAGTTTGTAGTTTTAATAGCTCCTTCAGAATTGAGAGAAAAAGATATTGAGATTTGAAAATGTATTTAGAAGGCTTGTTTTACTTATATATATATATATATATTTTTTTTCTTTTGCTTATTATTACATTATATCACACAAATATTAACTAGCTAATATAAGGTCTGTTCAAATTGATTTCTCAATTCAGTATAATCAGTATAAACTATTTATAAGAACATAATCATTTCAAAACCTCATGATGATTTTTCTATAAAGATTTTTTTAAAAAATTAACGATAGTTTTAAAAGATTTTTTCTGTTAGTATATTCTCTAGTTCTTTGGTCGTAGACATTTTTACTGTTTCTCTAGGTTCTAGTGTCTGACATATTTTACTATAGTTGAAAATGAATTCATAGAAAAAATGTGAATTAAGGTAAACATGCTTTTATTGTCTGTTCGACATGTGTATTCTTTTTCCTGTGAGAAGAAACCAACACCAGTCTTTCAAGACAGAAGGAGCCATACTTGTCTTGTAGTGTCTCAAGACAGAAGGAGCCATACTAGTCTTGTAGTGTTTCAAGACAGAAGAAGCCTTGCTAGTATTGTAGTGTCTCTGGACAGAAGGAGCCATGCTATTCTTGTAGTGTTTCAAGACAGAAGAAGCCTTGCTAGTATTGTAGTGTCTCTGGACAGAAGAAGCCATGTTAGTCTTGGAGTCTCTCTAGACAGAAGAAGCCATGTTAGTCTTGGAGTCTCTCAAGACAGAAGAAGCCATGTTAGTCTTGGAGTCTCTCAAGACAGAAGAAGCCATGTTAGTCTTGGAGTCTCTCTAGACAGAAGAAGCCATGTTAGTCTTGGAGTCTCTCAAGACAGAAGAAGCCATGCTAGTCTTGTAGTCTCTCTAGACAGAAGGAACCATGCTAGTCCTGTACCACTGTCATTGCATTAGTTAACTTTGAAATGTGACCCAATCAGCCTGTGACTCTTCTCCCCAATTCACCAAATGTAAAACTCACAAGTATGCATGAATATTTTCACCCATGAATATCACTGATATGACAAAGTCATCAGACAATATGACGAAGCTAAAGTCTTTATTAATGCTTTTTATTTGTTGGAATAAAACAAAAAGTTTGAAGAAAAAAATTTTTCTCTCGTTAATAATTAACATTGAAACTTGAGTTTGATATTAAGTTTTACAATATTTTTCATTCCAATGTGAAGGATATACTGGTTGTAGAGTCTATTGTTTGTTGCCTCCAGAATGTTTTATTAAAAGTCAAGAGTTTGTCCTGTAAAGATTTTTATTGAAATGGTTCTGTGCCTTCTATTCCAGGTCATATTCAGCCAGTCTAGTGACACACTCGACCACCAGCCCAGTGTTGGAGGGTCCAGTGGGGAGGAGACGTCTATCCCTGAGGCATCATCAAGTGAGTTTTCGGAGATGTCCCTGTTACTGGCATTTTTTTTTTCTAATTACCATTCCTGCTATTCTTTTGTTTTTCCCATTATTTATTGAATTTGGCGACTAAAAAAAATGTCAACAGCACATCATGATGAACATTTGAGATAAAAAAAAATAAAATTTGCTGTTTTTTTTTAAGGTCAAACTTTTTAGTAATATTGTCTTATGCTAAAAAGCTAGCATTTAAAAAAAAATTATGGTTAAAGTGGGAACAGGTCACGTGTGTGTACAATTATTTGATCTGCAGATGACACTTTGATAGGGAATGAAAGCAGTGGCAATGAATTGATGGTCACATTTAAAGGTTTTGACTTCTTGGACAATGAATTGGAAGAATCTGAGGTATTGTGTAACCCAAACCCCTTTTTTTATCTAGTTTGAATTATTTTTACTTACTTACTAATCATCTTCTTTTTTGAAGTAACGTCTGTATTATATAAGATAAGATAAGATAAAATATTGTCTCTTTATCTAATTCTTGCAGTCAAAACATCTTCTTTTAAAAAAAAAATACTTGTGTGAATGCTTCTATCATGACATAGTATGCTCAGTGCATTCGGGTCCGATCTCTTTTGTGGACCTGTAGAGAGAGAGAGAGATAGGGAGGGTGTATCTGGAAGAAGTCTTCGTGTGCTCTCTTTGGGCACTTGCATAAAGTTTGTCCATCTTGACATATGATATGACCACTTTCTGTCATGCAGGGAGCTTGGCAGAGTTTAAGTCATTGGTTAATATGCATGACTAAATGCATGACGCGTAGGACGTAATCATCTTCTTTTTTGAAGTAACGTCTGTATTATATAAGATAAGAGCTGAGGGTGTTACACTGTATTTTTGTGCGTTCTCACGTGGCTTGTGAGACCTATCTGGGCTTGAAATGATTGGCTGCATACTGGGCAAGCTATTCAAGCTGGAGTTTGTGGGAGCCTACTCAATTTTCTTCTAAGGCGCTTTTCTTCTGCCAAGGCTTTCTTTTTCAAGCACTCTGCAATTTTTGAGTCAGTTTTCACAGTGAAGCGCCATGATGCTGTCTATTATTTCCTTCTGTCTCCCAGGAAGCAAAGTCCATGTTGAAAGTTCTGAAGGTCTAAAGAGTTTTTTTTACTACCATAAGTTAGCTGGCCATAAAGGAGCACTTAGCACACACAACTAAGCTCTAGTCAAATCTAAAAAAATTCCTCATTTTATAATTAACTTGAAATAGAGCCCCCTAACTAGGTGGCTAATTGTTTATGCAACTTCTCCCACATACATGGTCATTGTATTTATATCTAATATTCTACAAATACATATGTACTTAGAGCTGAGGTGAATGAGTGGTAAAGCACTTGGCTTCCAAACTGAAGGTTCTGGGTTCGAATCCTGGTGAAGACTGGGATTTTTAATTTCGGGATCTTCGGGCGCCTCTGAGTCCACCCAGCTCTAATGGGTACCTGACATTAGTTAGGGAAAAGTAAAGGCGGTTGGTCGTTGTGCTGGCCACATGACACCCTCGTTAACCGTAGGCCACAGAAACAGGTGACCTTTACATCATCTGCCCTATAGACCACAAGGTCTGAAAGGGGAACTTTACTTTACTTTACTTCTTCTTCTAGCCAGCTTTATTGCTGCTGATCTGCGAGCACATATATATATATATTTAATAAAAATTTCTTTTATTTTCTTTTTTAATCATGTATTTATTGCTAAAATGTTTCTCTTCAGTCAGAAGATTTCTTCTCTCAACTGGTGGACAGACGCCATTCTCTTCACCTAGAGCCATCCCCTACCACTTCAGGACGTCCTAACTTTGGCAGTGAGCCTAACCTCCAGATGATTAGCAGCAATCTTATAAAGAGGTCATCTCCGCGGGACAGTGCCACAGAGGAGCCTTCGACAGATGATGAGGTTGGGCATTATTTGATCAAATGGGGGATAAACATCAATCCGAAATGAATCATATAGATCTGTCTCTAATTTGTTTAGTTTTATATAGCAATCATCCTTAATCTTCAGAATCAAGGATATTGCCATTATTATTATTTAGCCCTTGTTATTTTCACCAATTGTTTTGATAAACCTCAAATCTATTGTTTGTTTTTTTTTAAATGTATCAAGAGATATCCATGTCGCTACTCAGAATTTTCTTTAGTTCTTCTCACAGTCAAACATTTTTTGCTAAATAGGAAAGATAACTCAAATGAAAGTCATCATAATTCTAATAAATCATTTTCTTTTCTGTAGGAACGGAATTATTTATTTTGATTTAGACTTAAATTTTCACACTACTTATCTGTGTTTGGATGGCTGCCTGGTCGTGAGGTTTGCGCGCTGGACTGTTGTTTGGATTTATCGATGGTCGAGGGTTCAAATCCTGCCCGCTCCCATCCCCCATCGTCCTGAAGGAGGTTTGGACTAGGAAGTAAACCATCTTTAACTCTGAAGGAACATCCGAAACGTCAAACATTTTACAAACAACATTTTACAAACATTTGGTTGGCAAAAATTTTTTTTTTTTTTTTACAGTCTGAAAGCTCTGAACAGGAAACAAGTGCTGCGACAGCGACAGATTCCATTCCTGGGTCATCGTCAAGACAAGATAACTTCATTGGTCGCTTACGGTCTAGTCCACTCACCACTTCAACGTAAGCTTCTGTTATTTGAACATAAATGTAGTAATAACTTTTAAATGAGTTGCTTACTTGTACGGAGTAAATCTTATTGCCGATTGGGTGACTCATTTCAGGCAAAGTCTGGCCAGCAATTCTCCAAGTGAAACAGATACAGTGGATCTCAATTGTAGTCAAGCTTCCCCTGCATTTTCTCAGCTGTCAACATTTTTACCAAACCTTCAAGCTGATGAGCTTGAAGAAGCCTGGAGAAATCATGTTGCTAAGGTTACTGTGGAGTGTTCAGTCAGTCATGTTGGGAAAACGTGCCAGATTTTTCCTAAACTTTTCAGAGTGAGAGACTAATATAATTTTCATACATAATTTTCATTAGTATTGCATCATACTGCCTTTTTTCAAATATTCTTTTACTTTTTTTTTTCATTCTTTAAAGTTTTATTAAATTAGGCCAGGGAAATTTTTAAGAAATTAAATTATATTTATTTTTATCATCTAAATTCTACCATATTCATAGAACCTAAATCTACTAAAATTAATACAACAGCCTCACTAAACAAACCTACTAAAGAAGTAACACCAAAATACCTTAAAACCTTAGTAATAAATTTTCAAAGCATTAGGAACAAAACAGCAGACTTAGAAATTTTATTAGAATGTGAGAAACCAGACATAATTGCAGGCACAGAAACTTGGCTACATCCTGAAATTTATAATGCAGAAATTTTCAATAGTAATTATGAAATTTTTAGAAAAGATTGGGCTGATAATCATGGAGGAGTTCTTTTAGCAATAAAAAACACTCTTATAGCAGAAGAAATTACCTTACCTAACTCAAAAAATATAGAATCAACATTTTGTAAAATTAATACCACCTCAACATCCCTAATAATAGGCAGCATTTACAGACCACCAAATTCTAGTTTAGAATACATGCAGGAACTATGTAATCAGATTACTACACTTAAAGAGACAAATAAAAATGCAGTTTTTTGGATTATGGGTGATTTCAACCTACCTGATATAAATTGGAAAACACTAACCATAGATAAACACCAAAACCTTAAGGACATAAATGAGCTTTTCATAGAAACTTTACACAACCTAAGTTTAGATCAAATCATTAAAAAGCCAACTAGATTAAACAACACATTAGATCTCTTCTTAACCAACAGACCTGGATTAGTAGTTGATTATGATATTATCCCTGGTCTATCAGACCATGAGATCATAAAAATACACAGTCAGATAAAAGCAGTAGCCAATACAAAACCCAAAAGAAAAATCTTACTCTGGAATAAATGTAACCTAACACAACTACACCAAGCTGCATTAAACTTTCAACAAACATTCTTATTAGAAAAAGACATTAACCAACCAGTCGATGACCTCTGGAATTTCATTAAAAACCATCTTAAAAGCATTATAGAAAATCATATACCAACTTAATACACATCAAACAAAATAAATAAATGCTGGTTTAATAATAGACTAAAGAAGCTTTGTAAACAGAAGGAAAACCTATATAGAAAATTTAAAGAAACTAATGCAGAAAGAGTTTACAAAAAGTATATAAAAATTAAACACTTAACCCAAAAAGTAAGCAGACAGCTGCAGAGTGAATACATAAACAATGTAATATCTAAAGATAACAACAAAAACCTATGGTCATACATTAAGTCTAAGAAAATGGAAACAACAGGCGTAGCGCCATTAAAAGATGAACATAACATAATACATAATGATAATGAAACTAAAGCAAACATTCTAAACAAATACTTTGCATCAGCATTCTCAGCCCCAGGAGACAAAGACATATTACTGAATTTGAACCAAGTAGACAACATAGAAGATATAGTAGTACAAGAAAATGGAATTCAAAAGCTATTAGCCAACACCAAACCAAATAAAGCTTCTGGACCTGATGGTATTCCAGCTAGATTACTCAAAGAACTAAGTAATGAGCTAGCCCCAGTGTTCAAAATACTCTTTCAGGCTTCACTTAACCAGGGCAGAGTACCAAAGGACTGGAAAGAAGCTAATGTCACCCCCCTATTTAAAAAAGGAGAAAAATCTGACCCAGGAAACTACAGACCAGTATCACTTACCAGCATCACATGTAAAATCCTAGAACACATAATATGTAGCAACATCATAAACCACTTAGACAAACATAATGTCCTCACACCATACCAACATGGCTTTAGGAAATATAGATCATGTGAAACACAACTAATAGGACTAATTGATGATTTTTCAAAAGGTTTAGATAATAGTGAACAAATAGATGCTATCTTACTAGATTTTTCTAAGGCTTTTGACAAAGTTCACCACCATAGTTTGCTTAAAAAATTAAAATATTTCGGCATTAATGGTCCACTGCATCAGTGGATTAAAGACTTTCTGATAGGGAGAGAACAAACTGTAATAATAAATGGCTCTAAATCAACACCGATAACAGTAAACTCAGGTGTACCTCAAGGAACAGTCTTGGGTCCACTACTATTTTTAATTTACATAAATAATTTACCAAATTGCATTACTTCAGGAACAAAAGTCAGATTATTTGCAGACGATTGCATAATATATAGAACAATAAAAACAACACAAGATACAGATATTTTACAAAGAGAATTAGATGAATTACAGAAATGGGAATCAAATTGGAGCATGTCTTTCCACCCAGAAAAATGTCAGTTGTTAAGGGTAACAAAAAAACTAAAACAAATTAATTCCACTTATCTTATTCATGGCAAACCAGTAACACAGACTAAAAACGCAAAATACCTAGGTGTTATAATAAATGAAAAACTGTCATGGAATCCACATATTGATGAAACTACAAAAAAATCAAACAAAGCATTAGGATTTATTAAAAGAAATTTCTATAAATCAAATAAGAACATAAAACTAAAATGTTATTTAACCTTGGTTAGGCCAATAATAGAATATGCATCCTCTGTTTGGGACCCCTCAACTCAAGAAAACATTAAGAAACTAGAACAGACACAAAATAGAGCAGTGCGCTTCATAACAAACGAATATTCACATTTGACTAGAGTAACACCTTTAGTAAAATCACTAAATTTAGAAAGCCTTCAGGACAGAAGGCTCAAAAGTAAAGTAGCAATCATACATAAAACACTGAACCATAATCTTCAAATACAAAAACAAAATTTAATAAAATACTCTGAAAGACACAAAGATAAAGGCACATTCCTCGTCCCATATGCTAGGACAAATTTGTACAAATACTCCTTCTTCCCTAGTGCTATTAGAGCATGGAATGGGTTGCCTGAGCTAGCCAGGAAAACCAGTGACTTGGCAGAATTTAAGTCATTTGGTTAATATGCATGACTAAATGCATGACGCGTAGGACGTAATCATCTTCTTTTTTGAAGTAACGTCTGTATTATATAAGATGAGAAGATATGAAAATTTATTTATATATTCACTAAATTTTGTGAACTAAAATATTGATTTTAATTTGGTGTCGCTCTTTTACATAAACTTTTCTTAAACAATTTGTATGAAGAATCTTTTTCAAATATCTAAACACATCTTATCTTCTGTGCATAGGAACTGCGCAAGCGTTTAACTACGATGACAAAAGAAGCATGTTATTATATTTCAAAGTCTGAAAATTTGAAGCCAGTTACATCCCAAATAGGTTAGTTGTTTCTTTATTCTGTCCCTTCTAAAAGAGGTAATTAAGGAGGACAGTCGTTTTAGTACAATATTCTAAGATTCTGAAATTAACTTGATTGCTCTCAATTTATAATGCTATTGCTTAATCTTTGAACTTAATTTTATTTGTTTAAACAAAGTAAGTTTTTTTAAATACTTTACTGATAGTTTTTTTTTCTTTATTAAACCTAAAAAAAAAAAATATTTTTTTAAAAATTGTGTCTCTTGTAAATAACAGGTAAAGTGTTGGAGCTGGTCCACGAACAGTTGGAGTGTCCTTTCTTTTACTCAGAGTCTGACTCGGTGAGTTTGTGTCATGTGAAGCTCAATTCAATGTTTGGTTGTATGTTCATCATCATCATCAAACTCCATTAGAGTGAGGGCTTGAGAGGTTCAAATCCTCTCTTGCAAAAGCCCTGGACAGAAACCCTGCTGTCTTGCGTAGTGCATAAATGTCGCCATACAGGTCGAGAATTTTGGGTTTCCCAGACCTGTCGAGACAGAGATCAGCAAGTCTGGGGCAGTCAAACAGAATATGAGGCACGGTTTCCTCTTCTTCCCCGCAGCGGGGGCACCGTGAATCAAAATTTGGCCATAGCCGCGAGAAATATGAGCCAACAGGACAGTGGCCTGTCCTGCACTGTGCTATGATAGCTTGCTCAGGCCTGGACAGCCTCCACCACGGGGAAGTGCAGTCAGGGCACCTCATGCGCTCCCAGACTCCACGGCTTTTTGAGACTTGTCCCAGCACTCAAACCACTTTTCCATTTCTGTTTTTTTGTATTATAGCCAGGGCTTGATGAAAGCTTACAGCCTGTTCAGTGGGTGGAATTTGCCCTCCCTCATGGTTGTATGTTAGGATAGATATCTCTTTAAATGTATTTAATATTTCTTATCTACTTCTTTGTTCTCATATGTAACATTTGAGTTGAAGAAAGGATATAGACCATGGTATTTAAAACTGTATAGGAGTTTCCATATTTGTCATTTCTCCTTATACGTTTAAAAGTGGTATTACAAAGCCAGTATATTGGTCAGTCCCCTTGATACAGTTTGTATGTTTAAAAGTCGAGGTCATTATTCTCTGTTGCCACACCAATGTTTTATGTTTTTTTTTCTTCCCAATTATGTACTGTCTCATTCTCATGTGTTCTGTTCTCAGCGTTGTGTGTTGATTTATTATTGAAGCGTGGTCGAGAGGCCAAGTACACTTGAACTTGGCTTGGCTACCTATGAAAGAGGCTCGAGGTTTGACACCCAACTCGAGCAGAGTTGTGTTTAGTGAGCGCCTAAAGGCTGCATGGAAAACCTTCTCCCAGATACCTCATACCCACCGCTGGTCCACAAACGAGATTATACCACAGCATACATAAGCATAAAAGTAACGCTATATAAAAGTTATACTTTAATTTTTTACATTTTTAACTGACTTGTTTTTTTTCTACTATTTTGTTTTGATCAGATGTTAGGCACCAGACTAGTGGACAGACACAGGTTCTGTGTGCTGGAGATACAGGAATGTTTCCAGATTTACTCAGCTAAGAAAGACCAGGCTGAACAAGTAAGTAGCTATTTGAATAATTACAAGTTCTGGAGTAATTGTTTTAGAAAGTCTTCAAGCTCATCTGTGCATATTTGATTCAATGTATTTTGTATCTAGTTTGTTGAGACTTTTCATAGCGCATTGTTGTTTCCACTTATAGTAATTATGATTTTGTTTCATTAAAATACTGATTAGTTTCAAAGTAAACCCAATTTTGATACACAGTAGAAACTCTTGTGTAGATTGTTTCTCCCAGGAATGGTATATAAAAACAAAAAATTCTGTCAATATTGAAATGGAACATTTACTTACCTCTGTTGTACTTAAAAAAAAACAACTTTCAGTCTTAAATTTTAAAATGAGACCCCAGTGTCTTAAGACAGAAGCCTTCGTAATCTTATGCTGGTGTCTTTTCATTAGTTTCAAAACAAAGTACCTGTTTGTGAGTCTTCTCCTTTTCAACAAAATTCACTGAAACCCAAAAGTGTCAATGAAATGACATTTTCATCAGACTAAGAAGAAGCTAGTGTGGGAAGCGTGGTCGAGAGGCCAAGTGCGCTTGAACTTGGCTTGGCTTGGCTACCTAGAAGGGGGCTCGAGGTTCGACACCGACTCGGGGAGAGTTGTGTTTACTGAGCGCCTAAAGGCAGCACGGAAAACCAACTCCTAGATACCCCCTCCCCCCCACTGGTCCACAAATGAGATTGGACCAAAAGCGCTCTGAGCATGCTATAAGCATGAAAGTAGCGCTATATTGGTTTGAAGAAAAACTAAAATGTTGACATTTAATTTCATTTTCATAATTCATCCAAAACTTGTATTCTGAAATTGTGAAACAAAATACTTACTGACTTCTCTCAATATCATGTTTTAACTAATTGTTACTCAGACATTCCCACCTCACAGTCGCATGATAATTGTAAACAAAAATACTTACTGACTTCTCTCAATATCATGTTTTAACTAATTGTTACTCAGACATTCCCACCTTACAGTCGCATGATAATTGTAAACAAAAATGTACACTCATTTCCACTTTCTTGCAATTGATCTGAATATAATTCAAATGTGGACTTTGGCAATATTTACCCTGTGACAGCTACATTTAGTCAAGGTTAAGAGTTGGGTCAGGTCTTGCCTAACTCCACTTGTCATAATGTTTTCTGAGATTTAACTTGTTTGTTGATATATGACAATGTTCAGAATCACATTTTTTTTGTCATAAAGAAAAACTAACAATTAAACCTTTGCCCATGGAATGGATTATAGCAAATATTTTATTGAGAGCAATCTCTATTTTGTAATTATTTCACTGAGTAATCTCCCATTGAACTAGATGGTTTGTTGGACTGTTTTTGTACTTGAAAGAATGTAATCTCTAAACAAATTCTTACACTTACACAACTGAAAGTAAGCATTCTATTTTTTGACATCCACACAGAGTCTGGAGACTCTCAAATCAAGTATCAAACAACAGTCATTGGGAGATGGAGGCTCATACATTATGGCAGGAGAGGAACAGGTTCTTTAAACACCATTTACTACAAACATAGTTTCTCTTTAGTGCTTAGCCGTTACTGTTTTTACTTTCTATATTTGTAATAAATTAGAAACATTCAATTATGTTCTTTATTTACTCTTAAAATATTGTCACTTCGAAGCTTTGTTTTAAATTGAAGTTTTCTTATTAAATTTTGCTAACAGCAACTAGAACTGTGCCAGAAGCTGTACAAACTCATCTTCCAACTAGTTTTGCTCTTTGAGTCTTACCTAAAACTCCTGGATGTTTTCCAAATGGTCACAGCTTCACCACAGGTAATCATTTTATTTTTTGGGGTGTTTTTCTTTGAAACTATATTTGTTGTTTTGTTTTGTTTCACTATTTTGTGAATTATAAAAGCAGCACTATTTTGTGAGTGTGAGCTTGAAATGGAAGATTAGAATTCTGATCAATTGTTAGTGTAAAAAAACAACTAAACAATAAATATGTTATGAACATAATAATAATAGAGTCGAAAACCAATGTCCGCTTAGTATGGGGCTTTAATACACTGAATGACTACACAACACACATTTCGTGAACACGTTCTCACGGACGAGTTACAAGCACATGTAAACATAAGAACGACAACCTATACAGCATATAATTTTCATAAAAAAAATAAAACAAAAAAAATAGTTTTATTGGAATTTTAACAGATTTTTTTAACAAAAATGTTTGTATTGAAACAATGGCTGCCCAGTCAGATGGTATGCGCTTTGGTCTGTCGTTCAATGGTCTGGGGTCCAATCCTTGCCCAATGGCATCCTGAAGAAGGTTTGGGCTGTGATGTAATTATCTTCAAATCTAAAGGAGCCTGTAAAATAAATGTGTCGTCTGTCATATTGAATCAATACAAAATCCAACTCATAATTTACTGATAGTGTACCTTAGCTAAAGGTAGAGTCAAAGTATTTTGAATTTCAAACTTTTTTAGTTTACATTTTTGTATTACATAAACATTACTGTGATATGAAAGTGTCATGTACTCCCTACATCCCTCCTAAACACTTGGACTGTGCTAGTTTAAGGCAAGGCTCTTTGCTTCTGGAGCTGCAGATGACAACTTCATAACATTTGACGTATTGTTTTCTTGTCTCTAGGTATCTGATGTCTCCAGCCAAGTGATGTCCATCAGGAAAGAGCTTCACATTTCATTACAAGAGCTGGACAATGGTCAGGCATCTCCTTTTAATGTGGACACAATTAGCAAACAGGAAGGTGTGATAGCACTGGCTGAATATCTCCAGGGAGGTCAATACTTGAAAGCTATTCAGATTTTAAGATGTTTCAGGTACTACACATTGCAGTTTTTTTTTCTTCTTCTTGTAATATTTCAGAACAAAGTTTCTCAGTTCCTATCAACTCAGCCTTACTATAAAAACATTGTTTATTTGTGTGTAAATCTTTTTTAAACAAGCCACAATTTATTGGGTACTATGAGTTGAATACTTTAAATTGACTACTATGGCTGCTATTTCAAACAAGGCAATGTAGATCTTTGTACAATAACTGTCTGGTCATGAGGTGTGCATTTCAGTCTGTCATCACTATAATCATAACTCTTAAAAACATGTCATCACTATAATCTTAACTCTTTAAAAAAATGTAATCACTTAAATCTTAACTCTTAAAAACAGTGCTTTTTTTTTCTCATTCTGACAGAATTTTTTTTTCACATAATTTTTATCAAATATGCCTGTTTATAAATGTCATACTGTTTTTTCTATTTGTTTAAACATATACTTGATACATAAAATTTTGTTGTAAATCGAATGTACTACAAGATAATTTATAAGTCAGTGTAATAAAAAGTAACTGGAAAAAAAATTAGGCAATACCGATATCAGAGATGAAAAAAAAATGATATTTGATTTCTTATAAAAATGGACTTACTCTAGAAAAAAAAAGAATATCACAGCAGTCCTTATTCATTATTATTGTAAAAAAAATAATTAAACTCTATCCAATTATCTACAGAAAAAACATAACACTGTAAAACTTGATCAATATTTAATAAGACTTTTAGTGATCCTTTTAAGTACAGTATCATTCCAACTGGGGTGAGGCCCCCATTGGCTTACTAGATCTAAGGGTGTCTAAATGTAGATCTTATTAGCTATCAGACTTGCTTTAATCTGAAGGCTGAAAATCACTTTCAGGACAACTTTCTAAGTCACTCATGTCACTATTATTCATATCTACAAAGATATTTAGAGCCTGATCAGTAGTAAAATCGCAAGGAGGCTTAGAGCTAGACGAAGAACAAGAAGGCTTGTCAGCGCCATTTTGCGGTCTTGAAAAGTTAAATTCAAACCCTGCCCACTTCCATCCTCAGTCCTCCTGCAGGAGGTTTGGGCTGGGACTGTGGCAGTCTTCATTTCTGTAGGGACATCTGAAAGTTTAAAACAGTCCCCCATTGGTTGTTGGGAATGATTGACTGTTTGCTCTTACTTCAGGTCTTCCTGGCCCAACGATGTATTTGGTATGACCACAGAGGATGATGTCATGACTCTGCTCAATATTTACTGCAGCAGTTTGGCTGAGAAGAAACAAGGTGATTACACCACAAGTATAAGTACACACCACAAGTATAAGTACACACCACAAGTATAAGTACACACCACAAGTATAAGCACACCACAAGTATACATACACCATTAGAATAAGAAAATATTAAATACAAGTATAAGAACACCACCAATACTAATGCACCACAAGTATAAGAGACCACAAGAACAGTACAAATACAAGTACACCACAAGTATAATCATGCCACAGGTATAAGTCATCACCAGTAGGAACTAAAACCAATATGCAATAAAACCTGTTGTTTTTTTTTCTAAGCTGGACTAATTAGGTGGCAACACTTGGTCCTTACCAAGCAAATAATTATATATTTATGAATTTAAAAGTTTGTGAATATTAAAATTTCTTTTATGTGTCATATGCTCTTTGAAATTTAAAAACTTACAGATTAAAATTCTATTGGGTGAGAATAGTTAGAAAGTGCTGTTCTTTAGAAGTAACTTTGTTAGAGCATTGGATGTGTTCTAATATTGAAAATAATATCCAGTCATTGATCTCAGACAGACAACATGCTACACCACTTTTAAGAAGAACATTAAGACCTATCTGTTTAAAACTTTTTTAGATTAACTGTCATTTTAGCTCTCGTGTTTTTGTTTGTAATGTTGTTACAGCGCCTTGAGCCTACATTTTGTTTGTTAACAGCGCTTTATAAATAAAATTATTATTATGTTAGAAATGAACGAGTAGTCATTCTCTGGCGCTGCCAGGGTCGAGTTTCGCTAAAGAGAAACAAAATTCATCGTAGTCCCTTTAACAGTTTCCACTGAGGAATTTTATTATTATTATTTATAAAACACTTTCCTTTCCAGGTTTATTTGCTCTGACTAGAACAAGTTTGGAGCTGACCCCATTGTACAGTCAGTTGATGGACATCAATATCAAACTTAGCTCCAGCTCTTTGATCTCAGCCTCAGCTGCTGGTTAGTGGCTCATTTTTTTAATGCTACTTTGAATTGAAATAGGTGCATTCATACAGATTTTATGTATACAGATTGCATTTAGGAGCTTTTGTGACCCAATGAAGAAGCCATTTTTTTTACAAGGTAATGAGGTTGCAGGTCAATTTAGTTTGGCATGATTACATTATGATTCAGATGCCAAATTAAATTAGAAAAACATTTTGGGCGAGCGAAGCATTGCATTCTGGAATTATTTTCCAAGTTTTGGATGGCAAATGGTCTATGCTCTGAACTGTCATCTCAGAGGTCTCAGTATCAAACCCTGCTGACTGCCATCCCCTGCAGGAGGTTTGATATATCATTCAAGAGAAATGCATGCTCATTTTAAATTAAACAAATTTGAATTAAAAGTTAATTTAATTTTGGTTTATGAAATTTAAATATGAAAACTCACAGACTATGGACAAGTCATCTAGACCTAGGAAATATTTAATTAAAAACAGAAAAGGAAATCTTGAGTGATTCCATCAGAAAGAACATACTAGAATAATAGTTTAAGGTCCCGCTTTAAACACTTCATGCTCTGTAATAGCATGTTGAAAGTGAAAAAAATCCAGATTTTAACAAACAGAAACTATTCAGGATTAAGTTTTAAGCAATCAAAAACATTCCGGAAGACAAAATTAAACAAATAAGTTTTAAAGCATTGACAATTGGGAGTGTCCCTCAGATGGAAAAAGCATTTCAAAATGGAGATGGGAGGGTTGTTCTAGAGAGAAAGAGTTACTTTGTCATTTTTATGTCCTGCTGAGGATTGTGGACCAGATTGCTAGCATTTAATTGTTTTTAAAAATATGTGATGCCCAACTATTTCTTTTTTAATATAGCAATCAGCCTGGCAGCCACAACATTGATACTCTCATCTCCATCTTCACCTAGAGGAGCAGGTAGCAGTAGAGACAGTGGAGGCAGTGGAGATGGTAGCTTAAGAACTATATCTGAAGAACATCGACGGCTGGAGCTTCTCTTGAAGTCCTCTGATTCCAGTATATTATGACTATAGATGAATGACTCCGAAAAGAATTTGGATTGAGCAATAATAGAGGCTGTTTTCAGAATAAGACAATTTTTGAATGAAGTTTTTACCTCAAAACATCCCCTCAGACTCTATATATGAATGAGCAGCTTTCTGTTTGAATTCAACATTTCTGTTGAATTGGTGAGAGCAGTTTGGAACAATATTCATCCAGATTTAGAAAGTCTTAAAGGATGAGTTTGTTCCAAACTATTTTTGCATTTGTTAAATAAGTTGACAGAACATGTGAAGATTGAATGCACCTGCTACAAGTTGCTTTCTGTTAATAAACAACTGTCATGTTCCTTATTTTTATAGTCAAAGTTAGTCTTAAGTCATTTTTATTCAATTTTTGTTAATATGTTTTGAATTCCATAGAGAATGCTCTCTTTGTGTATGTGTGTGTTTGATCAAATCAAATAGTTTTTAAAAAAAAACAACACAGCAGTTGTCCAGCAAAAACAAATTACTTTTTCACTTAGTGGACTTAGTAAAGGAACATTGTAAAATTAAAGAAAAACAAGTTCTCGTGACTCTCAACAAATTTGATGCTGTTTATCTCTGAAATGTGGTACTAATTTGACTAGCATAGGTGAAGTGTGCTCATTAATCAAGTTTTGCCTGTCCATGTCATCATGTAAGTTTAAAGCCAGAGAGATAGCTCGTGAAGTTGAAATTCTTAATGATTGATTACTTGACCTCTTATACTAGTAAAAAAGTAAAGTTCCCCCTTTCAGACCTTGTGGTCTATAGGGCAGATGGTGTAAAGAGTATCTGATTCTGTGGCCTGCGGTTAATGAGGGTGTCATGTGGCCAGCACAACGACCAACCGCCTTTACTTTTCCCCAACTAATGTCAGGTACCCATTAGAGCTGGGTGGACTCAGAGGCACCCGAAGATCCCGAAATTTAAAATTCCATTCTTCACCAGGATTCAAATGCCGGACCCTGGTTCAGAAGCCAAGCATTTTACCACTCAGCCACCGCACCTCCTCCTCTTGTACTAATACCATCTAAAAGTTTTTAATATCATTTCTACTTTTCCAATCTAGTTACGAACCTAGTTCATAAAAAGTATTGAATGAAAAAAAAAAGGATAAATGTGCTGAGACTTTGTTGGCCTTTGCATCCTTTCAAAGAAGAAAAAGCTGGGGTTTTTTTTATAGGTTTCTTTTTCATTTATTTTTATTTTTTGATGTTTTTCTTATTTCCTGTGAGTATTTATTTGATTTCTTTAAAAAAAAATATTTTCTGTTGAACTGTTTTACATCTGTTGTCATTACTTGAACACAATACAATTGGACAGTGTTTTGAACTGTTATGTAAAGATGATACTCTTTGTTGTGATTCGTTATTTATAGTAACACAGTCACATGTGAATCTCAAATTGCTAACAAGAAAGTGAATTAAAATTCTGTATCATAGATATTTGCTGAAAATCAAATGTGCATGAATTGGACTTCTTGGAACTACATATGAATACTTTGAATTTGTTCAAAATGTTTCTATGGCTAATTTGTTTTATTTATTAATTTGTTTTTGTTGCTTTGTTTTTAAACTTTGATTAGCTAATAACTTGATTTTATTCATTTTACCTCGCAATACTGTGTATTTCATTATTTGCTAAAATTAATCATTTTAATATCAGGGTTTTCTGTTTTAACCACATTCTGGGTTTGTTTGGAATGCATGTTTATGTGAAGAAGAAAAAGAAAACTTTGCCAGCAAGGAACTAGAAGAAAACAATTCTAGGGTTTTTTTTTTTGCTTTTATAATGGTATCAATTTATCTTATAAGAATCATTCTGTACGTGTCAGATCTTAAGTAACACATTAACAGGCCCTGGTGGAAATCTTGACTTGAGTGTTTGAACATCTCATTCTCTGAAAACTTCAGAATGTTTTACTTTCATTTCACACCATGTGATGGTAGAATTCTGTTGTAGCAAAGTACCTGGTGCCAGTACTTTAGGTCTGTGTACATTGATTCTACGAAACTTTAAATCTTTTGGGGTTTTTGTTACCGTACACTTGACATTCTTAAACAGATTCTTACATTCAGATTGTTTTCAAGTTGCTGAAAAATGTTTTCTCGCCCCCCCCCCCCCCAATAAAACATGAATTTTTGTTCTTCATTGAGATCCTGACTGGTCCAGGGTAAGTGAAACACTTGAGCTCTTTGGGTTTCTCCAGAATTTCTTAATTCTAAGGCACCATGTTCATGTAAATAGTTTGTTCACAATGAACTGTTCTTAAATTCTAACCCTGTGTGTTTAGTAATCATGTTTATTTTTGTGTTCGGTCTGTAGTAACTACTATGTGACTTAAGCAAACTAGTATCTAGTGACACTTGTTGAGCAGTCTTGTTGCCCATCCATTCTGGCTTTGAAATATTAAAGTTGCTAACCTTTTCTTTGTACCAGTATATCTTGTGACCTATTTTTAGTTCCATCTTCTTGTTAAATTTTCATTTATTCTGTTGGTTGTTGGCACCACCGATGATCTGCTAACTGTTCATCTCCTTCCCTATGTTAAGTAAATTTCACCCAGCGTGAACCTGATCCATTCTTTTGAGCTGCCTTCCCATCTCTTTTTTTTTGTGTCTTGTTTTTCTCTCTCTCTTTTTCTGGGCTCTAGGTCTCGCGTGACGTCTTTACAAGAGCCAATCTTGATTTGACTATTTGTTCCTCTCACTATCTCTATTGTGGGAACTTGTATTTCCAGCTCTGTCCAAGATCCTTAGACACTATAAATATCAGAGATTTTCTTTAAATAGCCATAAAGCCATAATTTAAATAGTCAGTAACCTAGAAACATTCTTTAACTTGCAGCAAACTGGTAGCAACAGTTGCCCTAGAAGCATATAAAATAGTCTTTGGTTTCAACATCAATAAATTGCCATTTCAGATAGTGCACAATAAGGTTAAGACTCAAATGTGTCCAGATATAATTATTTTAAATGTGTTATTTTAAATCTTGATTACTTGACTATACATTCTGTGTGTTGATGATATTGATGTGTTTATGTATTCTGCCCTGTAAGTACAATATCTGTTTCTAGTGATATTTGTCTGCTCCGTTTAGCAGCACTGGATTAAAATTTTAAACTTGATCACAATTTTTTTTCAGAAGAGATATAGAGTTCATTTTTTTTAATTCAAAGGACCTGAATGTATACCACAGTTTGAAGATTATGTTATCTTTAATCAAAATAATGTCAAAAAGTCAGTAAAACTATACATCAGTAGGTTAACTATTAGTTTGAGTAGCCTTTGCTGAGGGTCAAAGAAAAACTATAACATTTGGACTGTTGTTTTGCTTCTAGAAAATTTGACATGGCATTCACTCTCCTAACTCTTTTGAGTTTGTCTTCCTTTCTTAAAAGTATGTTAAATCTGTTTCCTTTTAACCTTATTTGTATTAATTATTAAAGTATGTTTCATTGTAATTATATTATTTATTACTTCAGTAAATAAAATAATTAATAAAGTGAAGTTTTTGGTTTGAATGTATTTATCTAGAATCTTTCTAGAGTCTAGTGCAAAATATGTTGTTCCCTATGGTCATTGGTGACTACAGTGTCAAATGAAAACTCCAATGTTCGCAAAATCAATGTTGTTAAACATTCAAGGCTTTACTTAAATATAGATCTAAATTCGTAATCACAACCAAAATGCTTCCCCATTTTTAAAGACTACCATTTAAACCATTTAACAAGCTTTTTCATTGCACAATGATGTGATATCAGCAATATTCAATAGTAAGATGTGTTGACCAAGATTCAAGATGTATAGTTCAATCTCCCAACTGACCCAATAAATTTACAATCAAGGATCATGCGATATCGGCTATTCAATAAAAAGGTATAGCCTATCTAGTTCAATCCCCAGTTCATCTTATTTATAATTTGCTGCAAAAGTAACCTACTATTCCGTTCGACAAACAATAAGTTATTGAAATAAAAGAGACTATAATAGATCTACAAACCATGACCTCTTGCATGACTTATTGGAAGGCTGCCTGGTCATGTGGTCGTTACTCCTGCGAGATGTCTTGGCTAGCTATTTATAATTATTCCGTCATATATATATATATAAATCTCTAATACAGGATATATTGTAAGTAGGGGACGCTGTCTAAAGCAAAACAAAAACAGGGTTCTAGATGTATATAAACATCAGGTTCATGAAACGAAAAAAAATCAATGTATAAATGTATCGCGGACAATGCTTATATATGCTTGCCCTGGCAGTGGCAAAATATGTAGGTCACAGCTGGGGCTGCATAGCTACTGAATTCCTCATTAATATTCGGACTCGAAGACAAGCCTTATTATTATAATTATACATAGAGTCACTATTGCGGAACAGGCATGTTTACAGAACAGCTTGTCGAAATTAGTTAAATTTTATTTTGATATTTTCAGCTAAACTACTGTAATGGTACTGCACATGGTCCATTTGTGTTTCTACATTTCCAATATACAGGCTTTCCTTTCACAGCAGACGATTGATTTTGACTCCAGGTTAAAGTTGACGTGTGGAATCGTCCATTATTTTTCATGTTCCAGGAGAACCGCATAGGTCAGGGCTTAAGACTTTTTAAAAATGATAATGACCCATCACCTGCATGAGACACCTATTTTTTTGGTTTATAAATAGATGTGAAATGACTTCATTTCATAGCCATCTGCCAGGAATTGAATTTAAAAAAAAATGGGAGGTGTTTATCCAGTTTTAACCTTTTTAAAGATAGTCTCAATTGTGCGATTTAGAGTATCGGAATTTAAATATGAGTTTGTATTAGTATAAATAAATTTAAAAACATTTAGAGAATATAATATTACATATAATATAGGCCTGCCATAGAATATATTATTACCAGATGTCCGGCAAAAAGAGGACATGTCCTTCTTTTTTGGGGCTTGTTCTCTGTCCCCAAATATCATAGACCCAAGCTATAGGTCCAAAATGTTTTGTTTTTGTTTTTTTACAAAGTAGGCCTATGATTTTTTTTAATCAATTAAATATTTGGCCTATTTTTTTTTTTAAGTTTTTTTTTTTAACATATATTTATTTGTTTTGTTTTTTAAAACTATATCCTCTGTTGTAAGACTTTGTCCTCCCTTCTATACTTTTTTTTTTGGCCATTTACATGTAAAAACATGCATGTCTTGTAAAGCTATCCTAGCTATTGCCAAATAGCATGCATGTGAAAACATGTACCCCCACCCCACCCCCCTTTTAGCAACGCCCCATGATATATATATATAGAGAGAGAGAGAGAGAGTTCTGTCGGCGCCTTCGACATAGAAGGGGTCACGGAGGTCACGGTTCTGTGCGAGATCAGTGGAGCTCTTCTAAAGAAAAAAAAACATTTAAACGAACATTCTTCCCATTCGAAGACGTTGACCAGATATTGTTTATTAGTGTAATACTCTAATCGGAGGCAATGGCGGTCTATCTAAAGATGCCACAATCTCCATCACTTTGTAGTGAAGTATGTGTTCCAGAAACTGATTCAGTTACTGTGTTTCAGTGTGAAAATTGCAGGACAATTCTAGGAGATTCTAACAATTTAATTTGCATTTGTGAATCTCTGGCTTTAGTTACCATGCAAGGTGAGCTAGAAAAGAAAAGGTCTAGTCCGTCTAGCTAGACTCTACTTCTACTCTAGTCAAAGTCAAGTGAATAAGTCTAGATTTAGTTTTAGATCTAGATCTAGTAGTCTAGTTAGTAGACTAGTTAGTATCTAGAATCTAGTCAAGTGTAGTCTGAGGTCTCTATTATTTTATTAATAATAAAATAATTACTGTATTATTACAGTATTACTTATGAGTCAAGTCTAGTCAGTACGACTAGACTCTAGATCTAGACTAGATCTAAGTCTAAGTTAGTAAAGTACTAATTACTTAGTCGACTTAGACTTAGTCTAGTCAAGTCTAGTCACTAGACTAGTCACTCTTAAGTCAAATAAGTCTCACTAGCTAGTCTGCTAGACTTAGACTAGACTAGTCAGTCTAAAAAACAAAAAATTAGTCATTAGTCTAGACTCACTAGACTAATTTTAGTAATTTATAATTTTAATTAGATTTTCCAAATTTAAGTTAACTAATTATTAAAATTAAATGAATTAGACTGTGTGTTCTGTAGACTAGAATCAGTACATGCTGATCTACATCTTATTTTCTACTTCTAGATTTAGAATCTAAGATTAAAGAATATAGGGCGGAAAACAGATTGAGCTTTCAACATTCTACTTTTAGGACCATTTTTTTGACTAATTTCAAATTAGCTATTATTGACATATTATATATCAATTTTATTGCCCAAGAATAGAGGAATTCAAAAAAAATAAAATCAGAAGCAACAGACAATTATTTAACTTGAAAAAATGAGGTCAAACACACTTACCCCTAATAATGAAAAATTCATCACTCACAGAAGATATGTCTAAAAATCCATGAATTTCACAAATTCACAGTATTATTAACAGAAAAATGTGTCACAAAGTAAAATATTTTTATAGAACATTTGAAAAAAACAATAAAAACTAGTTTCTTAAAACATTTATGCCTATTAATTAGCCTCCCCAGACCCCACCCCCTCCGTAAAAAAAAATGGTTGCAAATGATACTTTATAATCATCCTGAAAAACAAAACCAGTATCAGTTTTGACATATTATATATCAGTTTTAATGCCCAAGAACAGAGGAATCCAAATATGGTTCATTCATTATCATCAGACAAGTATTAGACCATAAAAAATGAGATCAAACACACTTACCCCTAATAATGAAAAATCCATCATTCACAGAGGGTATGTCCAATATTCCATGAATTTTACAAATTCACAATATTATTAGCAGAAAACTATGTCACAAAGTAAAGTATATTTATAGACCATTTGAAAAAACAAACAAACAATTTTTAAAAATATTTATAACTAATAAATTAGCCCTCCCCCCTTGCCCCACCCTACCATAAAAAGTCTTTTTTTTTTCTTATATCTTCATGTTTTAACAAACTAATATCAATTTTAGATAAAGTTTATAGATGTATAATTTTAGACTAGAAAAGATCTTATATTAAATGAAATATTATCAAGATTTAGATCTCTTCTAGTTCTTGATCAATTTTTAGATCTAGGTCTAGACTCTAGACTACTATACTCTGACTCTAGTCTAAGTCTAGGCTTATAGATATTAGTCCTAATAATAGGTTTTGCATAGTACATGATGTATTCTGTTTACTATCTCATATGATCTCAATTTTTGTATTTGTTGTAATTGTTGCTGAGAAAAGAAATAAAAACAACTTTTATTTGGTTTATAGATTCTATGTGTTTGTTGTTATTTTTAACTATGTCCATAAACCATAAGTAGATCTATATTTAGTCTCTATCCTACACAGCTAATAGTTTTTAAAAATTATTTAATCTTTCTAGATCTAGTAATCTATTAGATTTATGCCTAGATTTAGATCTTTAAAAGGAAAAAAAATGTTTTTGCCGATATATCTACATTCTAGCTCTATCATCTAGATCTATTAATCTAGAACTACCAAGTATCCTACCTACTTGAATCTCTTCTCTATAGTATAATTGACTAGATCTAGATTTTTTCCACTTTAAGTAGTTTAAGATGTAGATCTAGAATTCTAGATTTAGAGATCTAATTAAGCCCTAAGTTTATAAGCTCCTATGAATTATATTTAGATATAAAATCTTAGATTTAATCTACATTTAGACTTAGACAAGATTCTAGATCTACACGTGTACATCGCAGTTACTAGATCTAGAAATGACTAGATCTAGATTTAGAATAAATTAGATCTCATATTTTTTCAATGTTAAAATCTAGTTTTAAGTCTATGAATAATATTTAGACGTAGAGATATATTTAGACTTAGGCTAGGGTCTTGATCCAAGCGTGTGGCCCGTGTACATCGCTACTTGACTATCTACTTAAATCTACTAGAAATGACTTGATTTAGATCTAAATCATCTAAGAATTTATCCACGTTAAAATCTACTGATATAGTCCTAATTCTATAAGTTAATATGAATTATATTTAGACACATAGAATCTATTATAAAATCTTAGATCTAATCTACATTTAGACTTAGATCTAGCTAGTCTAGATGCTAGATCCACCCGTGTGTGCATCGCCACTTGACTATCTACTAGAAATGACTAGATTTAGCTCTAAATCATCCCAGATTTCCTAAATCTATAAGTTATTATGAATTATATTATTATATTTAGACACAGATATACAATTTTAGATCTACATTTAATCTAGAGACTAGTCTAGATCTAGTCTGATCCACGCGTATGTGCATCGCTACTTGACTATCTACTAGAAATGACTAGATTTAGCTCTAAATCATCTCAGATTTCCTAAATCTATAAGTTATTATGAATTATATTATTATATTAAGACACAGATATATACAATTTTATATCTACATTTAGTGAATTTAGTCTAGAGACTAGACTAGATCTAGATCTAGTCTGATCCACGCGTGTGTACATCGCTACTTCACTATCTACTACTTAGTCTTAGCTACGACTAGTACTACTACTAGAACTAGAAGTGACTATATTTAGATCTCTAGACCTTTTCACGTTAAGATGTAGATCTAAGTCTATAACAAATTACTATGAATTATATTTAAACAAAGATCCAGATCTAAAATCTTTATCTTAGTCTAGATCTAGTCTAGATACGCGCATGTTTATTTCCATCGCACGCTGGCAGCGCAAAAAAAAGGACTCATTTCCCGAGTCATGATGTTATTTGAAATGAAAACAAACGACACTCGTAGTGAAATGTAAAATATTTACCTAAGCAGTTGATATTATTTTAAAAAATGGTCTGTTATAGTTTCAGTCTATGATAAGGCTTAATAGATGTTGTCGGTTCCACTTATTCCGCGAGAATGAATAAAAAATTAAGCACGATGAAAAAAATTGATGAGGTCAAACTGTCCCGACACACTTCCGATGGGCTTTAAAAAAAACATGTTTTTTTTTTAAACTTTATTTTTTTTATACACCAAAAAAATAAAAAATAAAACACTATGATTGCTGAAATAAAAATAAACGTGTTTTGAAACTAAAATTGGTACCATTTAAATGATATTTTTATAAAATTGTATGCATAGTTTCACGACGCACAAATTATGAAATGGCATCGAGGCTATTTTTTTTTTATTTTTAAGATAAACTAACAACTTAATTTCTTTTCTTTTTTCTCTATCATTTAGAACAATCATTTCTAAACAGTAAGCATGCATTATTTCATAGTAATGATATAGGTTTATATGTTTCTTACCTTTTCAAAGGGGAGCACATAAATCCAAAAGTAAATCCTGTGTGTCTTTTTTTGCATACTTCATGACATTCACAAATGCGCAAATTTCTTATAAAAACGAATTTCAAAAAAATATTGCTAATGAAGCTTCCACAAACATAGGTCTACCCATCAGTAAAAGGAAATATACCACAGATGTTGTATATATGGAGAAAATGAATAATGAACTTCAAAAATGCATTTTCAATAGAAAATCTGTTTTCCGCCATAGATCAATACTAATACTTTTTTTTTAAACAATAGATCTATCTAGATCAGTGATGCCCAAAATGCGGGCTGGTGGACGTCGTTCCATCCGGCCCGCCAGACCGTCTGCACAAAGTGTAGAAAATCCCCTCCCTTCAAATGAAAAAAAGGTTGAAAAATGTATCTTTACCTACGTTAGGCCCTCATTTTTTCTTTGATTGATTAATTGGTAACATGACCTTTAACATTTCAACGTTTATGAAATTGGAAAGCCGAACAAACCACAAGTAGACTCTGAATGTAAAGCTACCAGGAAAAGTGAAAGTATCTTTACTTTTTTGTGGAACATGGTAATAAGCCAATATATTTGATGTGTAAAGAGAGTGTGGCCGTTTTTTTTGGTGTTCTTTTTTAAAAGATAAAACAAAAATATATATAAATGGCATTATAAAACACATGTGATGCCATTCTTGCTTTGAGCTGTGAATAAAGATTGCTAAACTTCGCCTAGAGATAGAGAATGAAGGGAATATTTACCAAAAAGAGACCAGAAAATGAGTCGGTGGTAAAGGTATCTACAATGATATTTATATTTTTAAGTATTAACTTCCTCCCCCGCAAAGAACAATCTACAATCTTCCAACTAAGAACAGGACACACACCACTATTAAATTACCACCTGAACAAAATAAACTCCACACAACTACCCCTTTGCAGACATTGCGCCCACCCCTTTAAAACCGTAAACCATATATCCTCTTTGAATGCCCCTCCCTAATCCACCTTAGGCAGACCCTACTTCCACTACAGCCCAATATAACCAACACCCTGTACGGCAGTGCTGAACAACTGAAGAAAACAGCACACTTTTTTTCCTTGGCACAGTCTGCAAAAGAGCTCACAGCTCAGCAGCAATAAAGCTGGCTAGAAGAAGAAGAATATTTTAAGTAGAGATGTGAAGTCGTTTTCCGATACGTAAAAAGAACAACAAACTTCAAATATCCCATTAATTAATGTAAGTACTAGGGCCAATTGTTTCAGGTAATTTTATTTCGCTTTTGTACCTTTTCGGTCATGTGGCCCGCGACACGAGTGTCGTTAATGAAAATGGTCCGCAGGGCGAATTAGGTTGGGCATCACTGATCTAGATAGATTCTAGATCTAATCTAGATATATGCTTAGAATGCCCTGGATCTAGACCTCCTTTTTGCAAACAACATGCATCTGATCTTCTATGTATGCTAGCATATGGCATAAAACTGATTGAGCTGTCAACTTTTTGGCTATTTTTTGAATCAGTTTCAAACTGGCTTTTATTGACATATAATATGTATCAGTTGTAATGCCCAAGAATAGAGGAATTAAAAAAATAAAATCAGAAACAGCAAACAATTAATCAACATTTAAAAATCAGGTCCAATACCCCTACCCCTAATAATGAAAAATCCATCACTCACAGTAGATATGTCCAATGATCCACAAATTTCAGTTTTATAAAGAGAAAAATGTGCCACAAAGTAAATAATATTTATAGAACGTTAGAAAAAAAACCATCTTTACAAGAGGAATGCTCGTAAAAAAAAAATGTGTAAAAAGTCAAGCACGTTTTTTATTTAAAATACATCACTTCTTTATAGTTGTTTGAGAGAGATTCTGTGACAATACCAAGAATAAGTCTATCATGAAATGTTCAGACTGTCTTAAGATTTATAAAGCTCCAGATGCCAAGTGCAAAAAAAAAAGTTCTCCCATCTAAATATACAAACAATAGTTCCTAGCATGCATTTTGTGTATATATTTGCAATAAAACATTCAATAGAATTAATTTTTTTATTGGAGATGTCCATACATGGAGGCATATCCTTAAATATTAAGCTGTTTGGTGTACAGAATACATAAGTATTGATACCCCAAGTACTTATATACTAACAGTGGTTTAGAATCTTTCTCTGCATTTTTTTTTCTATTTGATTCCATTATATTCAATTGCTTCAACATTAGTCTTTTCGTTACAATACCTCTATTCAGGTCACACATTTGGCGGGACAAAACCTTTTTGGGGCTAAGAGTGGGCATGGTTCTCAAAAATGTCTCTTGATTTTCCTAGAAATTGGACAGATATACTTGTGAAAAGAGTTAAGGGCTAGAAATAGTCATTTTTGGAAGCACATAGAAAATTTTAGAATATTTTTATTTGACATATGTTGCTAAAGTCCATTATATGCAATAATAAGATTATAATAACCTAAATTTAAATAATAGAATGTGTTTATAAGAGGTTAACCTAGTCAAAAATGCATTTTTTTGAAAAATCGATTTTTTTTTTTAAATCATCATTTTTTACTTTTTTTGAGTACCATTCCCCCCTTAATAGCTTGTTGACCACACTGGAAAAACTCTTAGTTCAACTGTTTTTTTTTTTTTTAAATTTTATTTTTTAAAAAATAACATTCATTAGTTATTAAGAGCAAAATAATCGCTCTATACGTTTTATAAAGGTGGTAATTATTGTCTTTCTTAAAGATAAGTTTGGGGGGGGGGGGGGGGTTTCCGTATTTTTCTTGTTTTTTCTTCTTTCTCTCTTACTGAATTGAGTTCTTATAAAACATGAATGGGTTCTTCAAAAAAAAAAACAAGTATAAACAAAGATCAACTTAATGTAATAAATAAAGTCTATTATGGCCTTGTCCATATGTTTCCAAGACCTTTTGGGCACACTTTTAACTTTGCCATGGGGTTAACAATTCTAAGATATGCTTAGCATCCAACTCAACAATGTCTTACTTTAGGTTGCTCTAGTTAAAAAAAAACAACTTAATTTTAATATGAAGTGTAAGTCGTAAGTAAGTTGTTGTTGTTTTTTTTTTTTCATTTTAGCAATTCAACCTTCAGCAGTTATGATTCATGAGGCATGGGAAAAGTGTAACTCTTCAAATGTTTCCCTTACTGGAAGGTAAGAGACCATTAAATAGTTTTAAAGGAAACATAAAAGAAACAATAGTATGCAAAAGTATAAGCATTAGTATGATTCAAGCTTGAAAAGTTTATTCAACTAGTGGGGGGGGGTGGGGGGGGGATTATGTGATGCAGTGATCTCCCTCTAATATTTTATATTGGAATGAAATGTTTCTTCTTATTGTTCTTCTAGTTCCTACCAAAACGTTTCTTGTACCAGGTGTCAGACAGAAGTTGGGAAAGTATTCAAAAACCTACCCCCACATCTTTCAAAAATGTCAGGTCACATCAGTTTGGATGTGCATAAAATTTCTAGGTAGGTTTACTTTCATATCTAGGTAGGTTTACTTTCATATCTAGCTAGGTTTACTTTCATATCTAGCTAGGTTTACTTTCATATCTAGCTAGGTTTACTTTCATATCTAGGTAAGTTTACTTTCATATCTAGGTAGGTTTACTTTCATATCTAGGTAGGTTTACTTTCACATCTAGGTAACTTTACTTTCATATCTAGGTAGGTTTACTTTCATATCGAGGTAGGTTTACTTTCATATCTAGCTAGGTTTACTTTCATATCTAGGTAAGTTTACTTTCATATTTAGGTAAGTTTACTTTCATATCTAGGTAGGTTTACTTTCATATCTAGCTAGGTTTACTTTCATATCTAGCTAGGTTTACTTTCATATCTAGGTAAGTTTACTTTCATATTTAGGTAAGTTTACTTTCATATTTAGGTAAGTTTACTTTCATATTTAGGTAAGTTTACTTTCATATTTAGGTAAGTTTACTTTCATATCTAGGTAAGTTTACTTTCATATCTAGGTAGGTTTACTTTCATATATTTTTTGCTTGGTTCTATTTCCTACATTCTGTGTATTGTTTCTTTTGCATACTGATTGAAGAACATAAAATTTGATTTAAATTGTTTATTAAATCCTCTTATATCTTAAAATTAATCAGGATAAGTTCAATCAATTTATTGTATCTACAATGTATTTCAATTGGAATTCCTGTGTGAAATGTTAGTAGGAACAATTGGAATGTTGTTTTGTATGGGCCTTTTGTTGTATTCATTTTTTTATCTGAAAGGCAGGTTTCAGCATATGAAGCAGACTTTTTGCTCCCAAATTTCGTTTTTTAACGATTTTAGTTAGAGGGAAATACATGTTTGTTTGTTAAATGTTTTGAATGTTCCTTCAGGGTTCCTAGTCTAAACTTCCTGCAGGACCATGGGGGGTGGCTGATGGCAGGGTATGAACCCTCGGCCATCAAGACAACCAAATGACAGTCCAGCGCACATACCGCACGACCAGGCAGCCATTCAAGTTTCCTGTATGTTTTATTTTGCCAAAGGAATAAATTAGATTTAGTTTTTCTAACATCATTTTTTTCCCCTGTGTATTTAATGGAACTTTTTTTCAGCCTTGACTTCTCTTTACTAATTTGCTGGATACACTTTGATTGGTTTTTCATTTATATCGTATTTAAAAAAAGTGATTTGCTATGATACTTATATGAATAATTTTAAATTGTATTTTTATTGAATTCTCTGTAGCTATGAAGTACAACAACCAGCACCAAAAAAGAACTATGATGAAATTCTCTTTAAAATGCAGCAGGAGTTTTTCAAAATGCAGCAGGAAATCTCCAAGGTATTCATCCAGTTACTTTGGGGGGGTTCTAGTTTTTGTTTGAAGCTTACATTATACATATTTGTAAATATAACTTTTGTTTGTTTTTCAACTAGGTTCAAGTAGTTCTGATGAATTTGAATGAGCGTTTTGTACCAATAGAGGATGCATTGGCTCTAGAAGCGGGAGGAACAGACTGAGTGCTTTCTAACTTTTTGAGAGATAGTGAAACCTTTTGATGGGTTTATTACTGACTAAAATCTTGCTCTTTTGACCTAAAGCTTTTTCATTTGACGATTTTTAATTTGAAAGAAATTTTGTTTGAAATGAATATCAAAATTTTTTAATTTTTTTTTTTATTTACCTATAGATAAATATATTTATATTTATACTATCTAAATTTAACAATTATTGAAACTAAGTTTTCCATGCTTAATTTTTTTATTTTTTTTATTGCGCCTAAGGTACCAAAGGTGTATGCATTGGTAGTATTTGGTAAGCACATTTGGGTTAGGGTTGTATGACATCATTGAGGCTAGATCAGTCCTTATTTTATGATTTTGAAGGATTATCAAAGTTTGATAGAGTTTTATTGCAAACAATTCTTGAGTTGCCACTGACAGTGTTTTTCAATTAATTCAGTATTCTCTAGAGACGCACAAGTTATACTAAGGGAAACAATAAACAACTTAAAAAATAATTAAGACAATTTAGTTGTTACCAACTCCAAATAAATTTGTTGTCATTCTTTTAACATTCAGATTGTCAGAAGCTATTACACTTCCAAACTTAATTTCATATAATGTGAGGTATAAATTTTAGAGCACGTAATACTGCACCTTATCCTGTATTTCCTAGCAGCATCGCTTAGTTCTTATCAACCAGAAGGCTCCTCGTGAAATTCAAAAACTCTTCCTCAATGTGTGATATTTTTCCAATACTCCTCTGTGCACTAAACATTGAAACCTATGGGACCTTCAGCGGCATTAGCATTCCTGAAAATGTGCACCTTGTACAACCACACTACAACCCTGTTTAAAGGACAACCAGTTTGATATATTCACATACCCCCAAAGTGTTAACTGTAAGAATTCAATTCATTGTGTTGACAACAAAAGGGAGGGTGAATAAGTCGGGCTTAAATAAATCAGCCTGCCACTGAGACTTATTTTTTTTATTCAATCAATTCTGATGACTGATTTCTGTTCAATGCCTTATGTTATAAAATACAAACAATACTTAAAAAAAAAAGACGATGATTGTGTTAGTGAGAGTTCAACTCAGTGTATGTTTGTGAAATACTAGAATGTATAAAACTAAGACTGCTTGGTTGATCCATATTGGAAATTTGCTGTGATTCCATTGTACGTTGGTGAAAGTGCTTGAATGTATAACTCAGTGTGTGAAAGTACTAGTGAAACTGCAAGAGCCAATGAGTCACATTTCTAGTTGATGTGTTTAAGTTGTAACATTTTACTCCATGTATGAGTAAATTGAAATAATTTATTTGATTTTGCAAATTTATTTAAAGTTTGTTTTTGTTTTGTTTTTACTGGTGGCTTCTGACATAAATGGTTGGGTTTATCATCTCAGCAAACCTTACAGCATTAGGCTAGAAACCTATGACCAGAACTAGTAATTTTGCATTTGCTGATTTTGCTTTATGTTAAAATGCATTTTACCATTTAAGATATTAGTTTTTACTTTATTTTTACTGTAATTAAAATGTGCATATGATACATTTTTTACCCTTCATTTAATAAACCCTTAAAATGCAAGTTGTTTGGATATTACCTGGCCACTTTTGAAACAATAATATTGGAATGACATTAAAATTATGGCTCACTGTATGTTTAGAACTGTTAATAAAATAAAAATGATTGACAATTATTGAATCAGCTTAGACTTATTTTATTGTCTATGTGCTTGTACTATCCATCTATATATTTTTTAAAATATAATTACTTGTGCTAAGTTAAGTGCACAACCTGTTTATATTAAATACAAATGTTCCACTACCTATATGCTCCTAGTATCAGCAATAGGATATGCGAGTACATGTGCTTATTTACTGTTGGTTTCCAGTTGTATAAGACTATGGGTCATTGTGATGTAAGCCTGGGTATCTGCTTTGGCCGGAATGATGTCGCTCAAAGAGTAGTTCCCCCCTTTCCATGAAACTTGTGTCCAAAGGAACGCCAAATATTCCTCACATTTTGGGATCGATAGCGTCGCAGATTCTGCCAGGGTTGTCTCCTGAATCCATTCCCATGTTTGGTTTCTTCCTTCTTTTCAATTAGGTTACTGGGTTTATAAAAATGAGAATAATAAACACCAAACCTATTCATTTTCAGAAGCAAAAGTTGTTTTTTCAAACCTTTGAATTTCATGATAATTACTTAGATCTATAGCAATTCGCTTGGTCTGTTCAGCTGTCTGGTACTCATTGTGTAGGTCTACATGCTATTTCTTCCATTCTAGGATCAAGATGAAACTTTGCACAATTATTTACAATCCCAAACAAACCACCAATCAAATAAAAATTTAAACAATTATTTAATTAATTAGTGGTGATTGATCAGTTTTGTTAGACATAAAAAGGAAATACATTTTACAGTTAAATCTTTTTCTTTTTTTTAAACATCTAATCGTCGTAATTCTTAAACCTCCTGGTATTAGTAGACGTAGATATAGATATATATTGTGGCAACAGAAACGTGTGTGTTTTATTCAGAAGATGTATTGGCTACCGGGTATTTTCAAGTTCCAACAATTTCTGAAAATTATTCACAGGAAAATACAAAACGTAATATAAAACCTTTATTGGTAAACTTAAATTGGTTGAGCCAGTTGAGCAGAATCGAGGCAGTTTTGTCTATCAAAGCTTCTAAGATACATTTTTGATACTAGAATAAAGGAATTCATAGGGGCTAAAAGCAGGAAATTTCTGTAACTTTAATTAATTATTCCTAAATGACATTTTAATACAATTTGAAGTCTATTATTTTATAATATAAAGCATTGTGTGCCATAAGTATGACGTACAGTGAAGCAGTCCTCGTAAAATATATGTAACTTGATCCGATATAGACATAGTCTAGAATCTAGACTACATTCGATTGTATTTAGTTAGTGGGGTTTTTTACCCACCACCGACTAAGTAGATCTAGGCCTTTTAAATTATTAATATGCTTCAAAAGATAAAGTAACTTGAAAATATAAATATACACTTTATTGATAACCCTCTAAATGTTTAACAAGTAGACCTCCCACCCGCCCCGCCTTTTTTTCCCGACCGTAACCTTTGTAAGTTACTAGCCGACGCTACATTTAGTCACATGATATTTCTAAGATCATGTGATCAATTGCTTTTATTTTATAAATCTCATTTGTAAGTACGTATGCCTTCTAGCAAGAATCATATAGATTATCTAGTCGCTTATAGTCACTATACATGTCCTATGATTATTCTGTTAACTATGTTAGATAAACATTAGCAACCAGATTCTAGACCTACAATAACCTACATGATCAGTCAGCTGTGTATCGCGGAGCCTTCAGCTTAGAAAGGCCTAAATTACTAAATAGCTAGCGGCTAGGAAGGCTAGGACAGGTGTTTGACACTGTTTCACGAACTACTGCACTAATTAGACAGTAGGCCAACACGCCACGCACGTACGTGAATTAATTTCTCTAAATAATAAGCAAAGTGTTCCGATAAATACTCGGAATGTGTGAAGTGTTCCATTAATTATTACCATCAAAGAAAAAGTTTGAGAAACACGCGTATACTGATCTTTAGAGTAGTCTGCAAGATCTAGATCTATTTTAATAATAGATAGATCTAGTATTGTGTGTATAATAATAGTCATACACATAGTATAGTACTATAGTACTATGGCTGCCTGGTCGTGCGGTTTGCGCACTGGACTGTCGTTCGGACTTATCGATAGTCCCGGGTTCAAACCCTGCCCGCTTCCATCCCCCGTCGTCCTGCGGGAGGTTTGGACTAGGAAGTAATTATCTTCAACTCTGAAGGAACATCCGAAACATGTAAAACAAACAAACAGTACCGGTATATCAATTTATTATCTTCATTCTCTTATTTATTATACCTGAAACCAGTGCTACACTACTGTTGAAATAGTTGGTATTTGTGAATATTGCCTTGAACATTTTTAAATATCAGTTATTAAGAGTAACAAAAAAACTAAAACAAATTTTCATCTTCTTTTTTTGAAGTAACGTTTGTATTATATATAGGCCTATATATGTCTCCAAATAGTCATACACACTATTTTTAATGAAACACCCATCCCCCAGCTATGGTCACTTTTTGGCTCTTGTATATTCAGTGGAACAGCCAGTATTACGATAATACCTCTATTCACAATTTAGTGCACTCTTTACATTTTTATTTTATGTCAGTCCTAGATCTAGAGGCACCCCTAGATCTAGAGGCACCTTATTTAGAAAAACCCATCTTCACAAATCGCACATATATTATACACCCCAAAAATAAAACATGCACACACACTCACACTTTTAATAGGCCCTTTTTTAGACAATTTTTAGGACTTTAATTTCTTATTTAGAATAGGGGCCTACTTGTTGATGTAAATCTAGTCGTTCTAAAATTTATTGTACACATTCTTATCTTATATAATACAGACGTTACTTCAAAAAAGAAGTTGATTACATCCTACGCGTCATGCATTTAGTCATGCATATTAACCAATGACTTAAATTCTGCCAAGTCACTGGTTTTCCTGGCTAGCTCAGACAACCCATCCCATGCTCTAATAGCACTATAGGGAAGAAGGAGTTATTGACATTAACTAGAACTAGAACAGACACAAAATAGAGCAGTGCGATTCATAACAAACGAATATTCACATTTGACTAGAGTAACACCTTTAGTAAAATCACTAAATTTAGAAAGCCTTCAGGACAGAAGGCTCAAAAGTAAAGTAGCAATCATACATAAAACACTGAACCATAATCTTCAAATACAAAAACAAAATTTAATAAAATACTCTGAAAGACACAAAGATAAAGGCACATTCCTCGTCCCATATGCTAGGACAAATTTGTACAAATACTCCTTCTTCCCTAGTGCTATTAGAGCATGGAATGGGTTGCCTGAGCTAGCCAGGAAAACCAGTGACTTGGCAGAATTTAAGTCATTGGTTAATATGCATGACTAAATGCATGACGCGTAGGACGTAATCATCTTCTTTTTTGAAGTAACGTCTGTATTATATAAGATAAGATAAGACATTAACTCAGTCTTTTCCATTTTAAATAGTAATTTTCTTCACACACTCCTGCTTTCATACAGATATAAAAACACATTTGATAATCACACAGTGATCTAAGGATAATTCCTCAAATTCACTCTGATCTTTTTATAGAGGAAAATTATATTAAAGATATAGATCTTTGAAGAAATATACATTAATAAAAAATGGAAGAAAAGAAAGTTACACTCCAAAAAAGTGTTAGTGCTTAAATTTGACGGAATTATTGTATTGTTATATTATACTTTTATTCTTATGTTTAATTAAATTATTGGTAGGACTTTCTATGCATATGTTACATCTAGCTTCTATCAATTTAGCGATATTATTATTATTTGTTGTTTCTTCTGTTTTTCTGAGTTGCAGCATTTGTCTAAAGTCTTTAAAGCATTCATTGTCTTTAAAGCATTCATTGTCTTTAAAGCATTCATTGTCTTTAAAGCATTCATTGTCTTTAAAGCATTCATTGTCTTTAAAGCATTCATTGTCTTTAAAGCATTCATTAGTACAGCTAGTCTATTAACTCTTCCTAGATTTTTTTTTTAAGATTTCTTTTGCTTCTCTTTCATTAATTATTTGTCTTCCTCAGAAAAATGTCTCATTCCACTTTCATCATCGTGATACTTAACATCTTCAGTGTTTTAATTTTGTCAGAGTCTCTACGCTTTGGTAAACCAATGTCTATTTTAAGAAATAAAAAACTGACCTCAAGAATACCAAATGACTATAAATACAGAACACTGTATTTTAACCAGCAGGTAATCTCAACGTAAGGTTTTTTCTTTAATTCTGTAAATGTAAAGACATTAAATATTTCAGTCACCAACTTCCCTTTTTTTTTATTCAGTAGTAGATTAGGGCAGCTGTTTTAAGACAAACATCCATAAAAAAAGCTAAAAAGATTCTAGAAATAAAAAATCACCCTTTGGGTCAGGATTTTGTGATTTTACCATCACAAAATTGATACTACAAGACACTGATAGCAAAGACAAACAGACACAAAAACTCTTTTGTTCCCCTGGCAATGAAATCATTAAATAGAAACAATGTGATATAAACTTTTCACATGTACATTATGAGTGAGTCTGGTGTGAATGTACATTTTTTTTTTTTATTATTATAATGTTTTGTTTTGGTGTAATACACAAATTGTAAGACAAATTAATCCTTATGGACAATAAAGATTATTATTATTAATATTATTTATGGAGAGAGTACATGAACCAAGCTCACATTTGTACATAAAATTTAGTAGTGTCAACTCATCTCTCCCTGTGGTTTCTTATTCTGGAACCAAGTACAGACTTGTACATAAAATGTAGTAGTGCGTCATCTTATCTCTGCCTGTGGTGCCGTCTGGGTCATAGGCCACCAATAAGCTTCCTCAAGGTATCTTGGTTATGAGCGAGTTTCTCCATCTCTACATCTTTCCCATCTGCTTGGCATCGGCTTCCAAATCATGGTGTCTGGTATTTCTGTGCCGTCTCCTCTTCCTCTTTCCTTGGGGCTTAGATGTGAGGGCTTGTCTTATAATGTTGGATACAGGCTTGTGAAGGGTGTGGCCTATCCATCTCTAGCATCTCTGAAAGATACTGACTTCAGTGGGCTGCTGCTTTGTTCTTTACCACAGTTCCTCATTTGAGATCTTCTCCTCTAACCAGCAAATCATAAGAATCTTCCTGAGGCAGTTATTGATAAATACCTGGTGGTGGATTTTCGTCCTGGTGGTCACTCTGTGGTGGTTTTACAGATATCTGCTCCATAAGGTTGCTAGGGTCCTCAATGACAACAGAGGCCACTTAATAATTGTAGGAAATGTCCTCCCGCATAAACAGATACACAAGGTAACTTGAGTATTACCAGGTCTGTCAACAGAAAATCATATAGCCCACATCTGTATTGTGAAGAGGTTCTGCTGCTCTCTTCAGGATGTACACATCAAACAAGGAGCAGATGATGCTTCAGTTCGTTATCTTCTGGTTGCCTGAGTGAAACTTAGTAGTGTAATTTTATTTAAAAAAATAGCTCTCTAGTCAGGTTTGGACTATGGTCTCGCAGGGGCGTAGCTAGGAATTTTTCATTGTTTAGGGGCCGAGGGGCCTTGATCTCTTTGGGGGCCACTGCATTTTGCGTAATATTGAATTTTTAATGTATAAAAACACTCAAGTGGGGGCCCGGAGGGATTTTCAAATCCCCCCCCCAACCTAGCTACGCCACTGCAGTCTCGATGATCCCAGGTTTTATATCCTGCCTTCCTGCAGAAGGTTTGAGTTAGGATGTAATAATCTTCAATTATGAAAGAACATCCAAAATATGTTAAACATAAAAACAGACATTGTCTCTTTTTTTTTTTAACAGTTATGCAATGACAATAATTACCGTTTTTTATGTTTGTATTTTAGGTGGATCATTTTGGCTTTGCAAACAACCAGACTTTTAAGCAGAGATATTTATTAGCTGATCAGTTCTGGAGTAGAAATGGAGGTCCTATATTTTTCTACACTGGCAATGAAGGAGACATTGATTGGTTCTGCAACAACACAGTTAGTTGAATATGTTTCTTTACAACTCTTTATTTCTTCTTTATTTCATCTTCTTTTTAAATTGATTATACAAATTTGATTTGATATTAAGAGGAAATATCTGATTAGTGAAACAGTATACAAATCAAGCATGAAAATCATAAGGCGAATTCTATTTTTTTAGTCTTTTATCATACTAGGCTTCAACGGACTGCTTCACTGTGTTGGAATTATCAGAAGCTGGATTAGTTTTGACACACTGTGAGGGATATTTCTATGGACACTGTTTGAATTATCAGAAGCTGTATTAGTTTTGACACACTGTTAGGGATATCTTTATGGACATTATGGGGATGTGTGGTGGATTGACAAAAACCATTTGGCTGCCTATCAAGGGGGCTCGAGTTTGAATCCCAACTCAAGCTGAGTTGTGTTTGCTTAGAGCCTAAATTTTTCTAAGAACCTCAATTCAGCACAGAAACATTCTCCCAGTTACCCCATCCCTACGGGTCCACAAAAGAGATTGGACCAGAGCGCAGGGAGCATACTCATAGCGTGAGAGTAGTGCTAAATAAAAGTAATTCAAAAATGAATAAAATTAGAATGTCATTAGTTAAAATTAGAATCTACATTAGAAATAATGTACAGAATATTTAACCCTTAAGGTGCGTGTGGTAGTTTAGCTTCCATTGTTTATGCACTCATTGTAAAACAGCTCAGCACTTTAAAGGTTAAAGAAAAATTCAGTCGTACAAACATTTATATATTAGACCTAGCGCCTGGGTTTTAATTGAATGGCAACTATATACAATTAGATCTAAGATGTGATGTAATCTATATTCTAACTATTTAATTAGACAAGAATCAAAATTTAAAAAAGAAAATTAGAAATATATGCTAATTTTATTTTCAAACATATTCTTTTATTTAGGTTATATTATATTTATCAAGGGGACATGGTGGCTGAGTAGTGAAGCACTTGGCTTCTGTACCAGGTCTCAGTATCAAATCCCAGTGAAGACAGAATTTTTTATTTTGGGAATTTTAGGATGCCCCATTAGTTTGGAAAGGAAAAAGCAGTTGGTCAATGTGCTGGTTACATGACAGCCTCATTAAGTCTAAGACTAAGACTGCTTTATTGATCCTTATAGAAATTTGTTGTGATTACAAGGACTCTTTTCTCATATACAGACAACACAACAGAAACATACACATAAATAGAACAGACACAACACCAATCCTAGATACAGATGATTTTTACATCATCTGCCCCATAGATTGCAAGTTCTAAAAGGGGGTACTTTACTTTTACTTAATTTATCAAGGCAAAATAGGAATGAAACTAGTACTTTAAGCCATAAATGAACTCATACCAAATTCAAAGCATAGCAAAACAAAGAATGAATACAAACCTTCCAAAATACATGCATTGCTGTGTGTAGTTTTCAAATTGAATACAATCATGTGGAAGAAACAAAGTCTTTGTGGTCATTCTCTGGGTATTTGTGACATTCTACAAGAAATAATGCCTTTTTTTAAGTACTGTTATACACAATGCTTTTGAAAGAACTAAATCTATTTCAGTTTAATCTTTAACTTTACAAAGAAGAGTTGGCTACTGTAAAAGTTTGAGGTTTTCTATAGAAACAATGGTGTAAAAGTTATTAGTAATAATTCTTCTCTGAGAATAACAACGAGATTAGATAAAAGTGCTGAATTGATACAGAAGGTTTAGATCACAAGAGATGTCTTGACCAACACCTATCATAGTAATGTACTGTCATAGTTCAGTTCAACAATGCTTCTCGCTTTATGTGTGTATATATGTATAATTAAAGCTCCTCCATCATGGTTGAATCTTTTTTCCTATGAACTAGAAAAGGGCTATAAACTCTTATTTTTGCTGCACACAAGGCATGGGAAGGTTGGGTCTATTGCAGAGTTGCCTGCTTTGTTTCCCATCTTCTTTTTTTTTTTTTTTTTGTGATCTGCATTCTTTGCTGTTGTCCAATCTTTTCTCATTTTATAAAATATCCACTGAGAGCTCTTTCCAGCACACAACTTCCCATGAGAAATTTGTTTGGAGAGGCAATTTTCAGGCCTATGGACTTCATGTCTACATGTCCAGCCTATCATAGTTGGGACCTTTTTGCTGTGGCATGTTTATCTGTGATAGTTGCAAAGAAAAAAAGTTCCCCTTTCAGACCTTGTGGTCTATAGGAGAGATGACCAACCGCCTTTACTTTTCCCCAACTAATGTCATTAGAGCTGGGTGGACTCAGAGATCCCGAAATTAAAAAATCCCAGTCTTCACCAGGATTCAAACCCCGGAACTTAGTTCGGAAGCCAAGTGCTTTACCGCTCAGCCACCACGCCTGCTGTGACAGCTATACGAGCTAAAAAATCTGGTTTATAGTCAGATCTTTCATAGACAACAGTAGCGAACCAATGTAAAACTACATGTAAACTACATGTGAAAAAATTCTGCATTTCTTGTTTTTACAAATGAAAGTTAAGATTCTGGCCCCAAAACCTTCCTATAGAACCAAAACTATACGGAGAGCTGCCTGATCTGGAAACCACTGCGCAGTTCATCTCAGATATAGGATTACTGATCTAAACCCTCCGACATGCAAAATGAGAATGAAGAAGAAGAAGAAAGTTAATTTTTTAGTACCTGTCCAATTATAATTCATTTAGGTAAAAAATTGTGTATACAAATAAATACAGACGTATATATAAATAAAACTCAATACCTGCAAGTTTATGTTTCTAAATAATAAAAAAAATGAACAAAAGTGAACTTTTAATTTTAATGTGCTATGTTTTAAACTGTAGGTACATTTTTATTTAACCAAGAGTTACAAATAATCATACATATATTTCTTATTTATGAGTAAAGTAATAGATATTCATGAATCTGTAATGTGTTTGTCTTTCAGGGTTATATGTGGGATATTGCTCCAGATTTTAAAGCTTTATTAGTTTTTGCTGAACATCGTTATTATGGAGAATCTTTACCATTTGGTTCAGATACTTATAAGGTAATCAATGCTAGTTAATCCACACTAAAATACTTTTTTTATTTGTTCCTCTTTTTGTTTTATCCTTGCGATTACTTTTTCATGCTTTTCCAACTTTGTTCTATTTTCCCAGAATGCCACTTTCCTGAATTACTTGTCATCCGAGCAAGCATTGGCAGATTTCGCTGAGCTCATTAGATACCTTAAAGCTACTTTGCCAGGTGCACAAAACAGTCCAGTCATAGCATTTGGTGGCTCATATGGTGGTATGCTGGCTGCGTGGTTGAGAATTAAATATCCCAACGTAGTCATAGGGTGAGATCTTTTAATCTTCAATCATCCTTTACAATTTTTTTGGTGACCCTTGATTTTTTCCCATTGTTTTATGCTAAATAATCTAATTTTTTATACTTAAATAAAATATTGTCAAAAATATTATGACCTACTATGTATCAGACATTAGTTTTTTTTATTTATTAAGACTTTAGATTCACACAAACATTACATATTGGTAAAACAATTAATTATTATCAATTATAAAACATTAAATACTCCTTAAATTAGCAAGTCAAGAATAATTAGTCAATTAAATTCCAATAACTCTAACAAGAATACAGTACCTGGCAATCATTCATAATCTTACTAAAGAATATAAAGATATGTATCCCCTGTTTATATTAAATACTTGTATCACCTTTTACATTTATCCTGCATGATCTGTAGTTTTAACTTGGCTGTAAAAAAAAATCGGTTGTACTTCTTGAAGTAGAAAACAACTTTTCTCTTTACGTTTCATAGAAATCCAATAATTAATAAGAATTATTTTAAGTCACTGAGATATTTGTAGGATGTATTTGTTTCTATGGATAATTTGATTACAGTTGTTAAAATAATATGTGTTAGCACGGAAAAGAAGTCTTTGTAGTAAAAGATTTCTGGGTACAATTTTTCAAACAGCTTCAATTCATCTTTAAGGTTAACATTCACCCCCCTGTTCCTTCCCTTCAGATCTCTTGCTGCTTCAGCTCCAATCTGGCAATTTACTGGTCTCACCCCCTGCAATGCTTTTGATGATACGACTAGTGCCACTTGGCTGGATGCTTCCCCTACCTGTGTTGATAATATTCACAAGTCTTACTATGTTATAGAATCAACATCTCAATCAGGTAAACACCATTCATGAATTGAGGCGTTAAGAAACTAGTTCCTATTTTTATTTATTTTTTCTTTAAGTTCATTTTGTTTTTAACTTGTTTTTTAAGGTTACCTTTATATATCTTTCAGTTTCTTATCTAATCGTATAAAATACAGATGTTACTTCAAAAAAGAAGATGATTACATCCTATGTGTGTACTGAGGTCAATCTAGTCATGCATGTTAACCAATGACTGAAATTCTGCCTATTCATTGTTTTTTTCAGCTGGCTCAGGCAACCCATTCCATGCTCTAATAGCACTAGGGCAGAAGGAGCTTTTGTACAAATTTGTCTTAGCATATGGAATGAGGAATGTGCCTTTATCTTTGTGTCTTTCTGAGTCTTATCAGTTAGACATTTCTTCTTAACAAAAGATAATTACATCCTACATGTATATGTGTGTTAAAGCCATACATGTTAGAGAGCTTAAACTCTGCTAAGTCATTAGTTTTTCTGGCTGATTTAAGCAACCCATTTATGTTACTATTGTTATCAAATGTATTGCTTCAAGCTTATAACTTATATTGCACTCTACTAAGTACATATGGAAATATTGCAGTCTAATAAGTACATATGGAAATATGTTCTAACATTATGGACTAATCTCTTAAATTTATCAAATTTGTTTTTAGATGTGGTTTATAAACTCTGATTTTTTTTTTTTTTGATACCATGTTTTTCTTGCATAAATTTAAATTTTTAGTTTATTGATATATGTGAACTTATTTATCCTATACTTAAGAGACTTATTTTCCTCATTTGCTAGTAAGATGCATATTGTGCTAAAAATTATCACCCATAATGCTAATGAAAGCTTTCATGCATCAATTTGGCAAGGATTCTCAAAGTCAAATTTTTCATCTTTAGCAATGGTACTGACAGCAATGCGTCTAGTAGCAATGTCCAATGATGGCCCTGACAGGATTTTGCCAGTATAAAATAAAATGAATATTATTAGAATAATTCTTTCTTTTTAGAAAACAGTTATCCAAAATCAAATAAGTTGAATGCAATATTTCTGGAGTGTCTATGTGAATAATGAATCAAATAAAAAAAAGGCAACTAAAAATGAAATACTAACCGAAGTATGACAAGGTGTTACTGAATGCAGTGGACTATTTAATTGCTAAAACTCTGTTTGTTTATTTGTTTTATCAATATATTTTTGAAACAATCTTATATAATGAAAACAAAATCATCCTTTTAAAAAAAAACTATTAAGAAAAAATGTATAAAATCTAGCTAGTTCCTTCCAGACAGCTTTAAGCTTAAAAGACCTAATTTCTTTCCTTTTCTTTAATTAATGGAGCTATATTAAAGTAAATTTATATATATTTAAAATTTAATGCCATACCAAGGAGAATCCTAGCAATGGAATTGAGATGCTATAGAAGGATCCTAGGCATCACATTTAAAGACCGCGTTACAAACAAAGAGATTAGAGACAGGGTAACCAGAGCGATCGTACCCCACATTGACCTACTAATGTAAAAAAATGGAAACTAAAACTCTATAGCCAAATTACAAGGTCTTCAGGGCTTGCAAAGGCCTTCCTTCAGGGAACAGTACCAGGAAAAAGAAGAAGAGGCAAACAGAGAAAGTGATGGGAAGACAACATAAAAAAATGGATGACCAGGATCGGCCTGCCATAAAATAAAAAGGTTCTATCCAAGGCAAAAGACAGAGTAGAAATAAAGAAAGAGGGTTGACAAAACTTGTGTGGTGCCCAACTGACCAACAGACTATGGGATAGGTAAATTGAATCATACCAATATGGATATTAGTGAGATAGTGGTGTCTGATTCTCAAAGAGTAACAACATCAGTTATGCTTAAAGTATCAGATTTAACAATCTCTTATACTGGAATGTTGAAGGACATCTGGCAGCACTTAATCATGCCTTTTGAAATGGACAACTGGAATACTCTTACAAAAAAACAGTGACACATACCTGTGTAGGTATTTTAAAATCATATTTTCTATTAATTTCAGAATTTTCTTCTTCAAGATTTGATTCATTCTTCATGTGGAAATAAATAATTCTATAGACCTTTCTTTAGACTTTTCAATAGACCTTTCTAAAGACCTTTCAGAACCAGTTCTATTTCAAGGAACTATTTGAACTAGTCATTAAGTTTTTAATTATATATTTTTTAATGATTATTTTCTGTTTGGTATTTTCATTAAATCAAGATAAATGTATTTCTTGTGTTTACAGAAGGAGGATACCAATTTATTACAGAGACCTTTGGCCTTTGTTCACCTTTAACCTCAAAATATGACCTACAACCTTTTATGGCATTCCTAGTGGACATGTATGTTAATTTGGCTATGGTGAACTATCCTTACCCAGCATCTTTCCTGGCTGATCTGCCAGGATGGCCTGTGAAGGTATTTGACATTTCTTTTACTTTGCATTATTGGATTATCACTTTCTTTTCCCCAGGTTTTTTATTCTCATTTTTCCCAGCTTTTGACAATATTGATAATAGCAAGGTTTCTGTCGGGTCATTTGTTATGCACTCTGGATGGCCATCTCAATAGTCTCAGGTTCTAACTTTGCCCGTTGCCATCCCCCATCATCCTGCGGGAGATTTATGCTAGGATGTAATAATCTTCCACTCTGAAGGACCATCTGAAATGTGTACAACAAAAAAGTCAACTGCGTACAATTTAAAAAAAAATATTTTTATGTAAATTTTTGTTTGTTGTGGAAAACAGTATAGTTATAAGAGCATTCATTAATTAAAACCAAGCTTTTTAGATTTAAAAAAAAAACTCAAATACAAACTTACATTTGTCATATCAATTCAAAGAAAATGTTATTGAATTTCAATTGCAGGAATGACACGATGTTTGTGTTTGTGTCTGGTTAGAATTAAAAAGTATCTACAAACATTTTCTTTAAAAAATTTAATTAGAACTTGTTATAAAAGTATTCACTTGTAAAACAAAAGTAATTCTTTATTTATTGTATTGGGTCTTGATTTGAAAGTCCTAGGAAGAAGGAACTTGTGTTGAAGGTTATAAAGTAATTCATTGATGCTCAAGAGTTGTTCAGTTTTACAGAGTTAGAAAATGGAAAATATATTATTTTTTTTTAAATTTACAAATAATAGTTCATGTTAAGTTCTAATCAAATTAAGAACAAAGTGGGCATATTAAGTAACAGCACTTATATTCTCAATACAAGTAAGAGTTAGGGAATAGGTTTGGATTGTAGCTGTCAAAGCTGCTGTTTAATTCAATATCAATTTGTTATCGACAATGATGGCTGCCTAGTTGTGTGGTATGCACTCTGGTTGGTTTTTCTGTGGTTCAAACCCTGCTTGCTGCCATCTCCTATCATCCTGTGATAGCTTTGGGCTAGCATGAAATTATCTTCAAGGCTGAAGATACATATGAAACTTGTAAAACATTTTTACAAACATTTAAAGATAACTATGTTCAAAATTGCTTTTAGCATTAATGGTTGTATTAACTAGCTAAAAGGACATCCACTTATCATCATTAATACCTGGAAAAAGACTTATCAATGACTGACTTTGACTCGGACATGCTGAATAAAAAGCGTCAGACAAATACTTTGATTGCTTTAAATAATGTTGGGCACATAATATATATTTATATACTTATAGCTTTTATATAGCGCTACTTTCATGCTTATAGCATGCTCAGAGCACTATGATCCAATCTCATTTGAGGACCAGTGGGGGAGGAGGGGGTATCTGGGAGGTTTTTTGTGCTTCCTTTAGGCGCTCAGTAAACACAACTCTGCCTGAGTCGGGTGTCGAACCTCTGGCCCCCTTCATAGGTAGCCAAGCCAAGCTTACTTAGCCTCTCGACCACGCTTCCCATCTAAGACTAAATATTAACACCAATTTAGTATGTGGAAAGATCAAAAGATTGTATGTCATTGTGTAATGTTTAGGTGGCCTGTAGCTATCTCTCAGAACCTTTGGATGGCAAAGATTTGCTCAGAGCTTTGGCTAAAGTGACCAACATGTACTTTAACTTCACTGGTAATACAAAGTGTGTCAACTGGACAGACGATGGCAGTGCTGGGTCACTGGGTTACCAGGGATGGAATTATCAAGTAAGTAATACAAATGAGACATTGTCATCAAGTTGTATCATTGGTTTGAAATCTAATAGATTGTTGTGCTTAAATAGTTTTAATGGATTTATAGAACATAGAAACATCGCAGACATAAGAAGAAAGTATTGCTGTCAGGCAATACAAATTTCATGTTAAGTATTGTCTTTTGTATATATACACAGCAAACAAATTCAATTGTTGTTATTGTTTTTAATGTTATTAATGAAAACAAGCAAACTAACTCATTAAGCTTTTTAGTAACATTTTATTAATTTTCTTAGGAATAGTTGTCTTTAATGTACCGTAAACTAGTTTCTACAGCACTGTTAGAGAAGAATTGATAATTACTAATAATAATAATCATCTTTCATTAAAAAAATTAAGGATGAGTGTAGTATTTCATGTGACCATGCAAATCCATTTTCCACCTGAACATTTTAACAGATCTATCACAAACAAAGCCATCGCCTGCCTGGCGTCTATTTAAGTTTTCTTTTTCGTCCTCTGCATCTTGTCTTTGGCTAGGGATTTTTTTTTAATTCTCAAAAGTGTGTCCCAGGAACTGGCAAGGAGAATTACTACTAACTCATGAAACTTAGTGAATTTAAAGTACCCCTTGCTAATCTTTCTGATCTATGGGGCAGATGATGTTTCTGTGGCCCACAGTTAATGAGGTTGTCATCTGGCCAGCACAACAACCAACAGCATTTACTTATCCCCAACTAATGTCAGGTACCCATTAGAGTTGTGTGGAGCATCTTCAAGGTCACGGAAAAAAAAAAAAAAAATCCTAGTCTTCACAGAGATTCGTGGCTGAGACCCCCTCAGTTCAGAAGTGCTTTAACTGCTTAAATTCACCTTCACCAATTCCTTAGTCTGTTGGCCCGTTGGGGCACCACACAAGATTTGTCAACCGTCTTTCTCAATTCTTTTGCCTTGAGTAGATTATGATTTATTGATAACCAAATTCTGTCAGTCTTGTACAGAGATGGTGATGCCCATGTGCAGTAATGGAAGTGGCATTTCCTACAACAATCCCTGGGACTTCCAACAAGTCAGTGACAACTGTTATGAGACTTACAAAGTTAGACCAAGAGAAAACTGGATTTCTTTGGAATATTGGGCCAAGCAGTTGAAGGAGACTTCGAATATTATTTTTAGGTAAGACTAAGAGCATCAGATTTGAAGTAAAAAAAACAATTTAAAAAATTGTTTAAGTAACATTTTTTTCCCAACTTAAATTTTTGTGTGTTAAGTTTCAGATAAATGATCATCAAAAAAAATATTTACACTATATAAAAGCTTTATTGGATAGTTTAGTATTTTTATAAAAATCCTTTTTATTTTTAAAAAATCCTTTTTCAAACCTTAAAAGTTTGGGTTTTTTTATTTGGGGGGGGGGGGGGGGAGGAATTTAAATGAACAGCAAGCTTGCCAACTATTATGAGGTATAAGTAGCAGTAATATTGATTGTTTTATCTTAAACCTTCATGTTTTTATAGGTCATTGTTCTATGGTCCAATATTTTTTTGTCAGCATTAGTAGCTGAGTATTTTGAAGAGGTTTCCATGCTTACTTCATGTGCTTGTAAAACACATCTTAAGAGCTCATTTTGAAATGCTTAGCCTCATTTGACATTTGAACTCAAGAAGTCAGGGTTTAGCACAAGCAATATTCCTTTAAAAGAGATGATAATTACATCCTGTACATAAATTTTAACTTAGTATTTCATGTTAATTAGATGTAAACATTTCTTTTTATGATGTTCAGTTTATCTGGCTGATTCAAGCAACCAATAATATGGCATGCTCTAATGACACTTAGAAAGAAAAATAAATTTAGTTTTTAAATGACTTTATTTTAGAATGTGTAGTAAGAAATGTACTTTTACATGTTTGATCTCCCTCACACATTTGAATTAAATGGACTTTCGGCCCCACACATTAGAACTATAGGGACTTTCAGCCCCACACATTAGAATTAAATGGACTTTGAGCCCCACACATTAGAACTAAATGGACTTACAGCCCCACACATTATAACTAAATTGACTTTCAGCCCCACACATTAGAATTAAATGGATACTTGCAAACATCCTCATAATCTAAATATTTACTTTTAATTGACTAGCATTTATACTCTGAATTGAGTAGCAAAACTAAACACTTTATATTAAGTCCTCTCAGTCTTCCATTCAGTCTTTGACTCAGCCTAGATTTTGCATTTGCATTTTCCATTTATTTGTATTTGGCAGCAATGGTTTATATGATCCATGGTCTAGTGGAGGAGTGATGGAGTCAATATCTGACACAGTTATTGCTATACAGATTCCTAAGGGTGCCCACCATTTAGACTTGAGAGCCAAGAACCCTTTGGATACTCCATCAGTTATCAGAGCTAGAATACAAGAAGGAAATATTCTACGAAGCTGGTTAAAATTGACACCTGGTCTATGAAACCTTTTTTAATCAAAAGACTGCTACAGCTAAGATAGCTATATCAAGTGTATTTTTACATTTTGACTACTTAATGATCACAGTCTAATCACAATCATTTACATGTTAGACTTTCCAGAAATCATCTCATATTTCAAATGAGATTTTTTGTGTCAAATATTTTTTCACAATTTTAAAAAATTTATCCTACTTTTCTTGAAAAAAAAAATGTGAATGAAAGATACCTAATTATAGTTCTGAGGGACTAATCTGCATAGAAATTTTTTTTCGGTGAAATCTTTTCAGAAGGTCTACATTTTACAATCAATTATACACCATTCATTCTTTTTGATTTAACAATTGAAATCAATTAAGCATACTATTTCAATATTATCAAACAATCAAACGTCCTTAATTTTCTTCTAGTCAGAAATCATCTTTTCCTTATTTTATTATGATCTGTTATATAAGAGCCAAAATATATTAGCATAAACCATATATTTGCTTAATGTACTTGATTGTTTCTGCTAAAGCAAATACTGATACTTTAAATTGCAAAATTAAATGTAAATATATGTACAAAAAGAATATTACATATGCATTCTAATTTATTGCAATATGAAGATTTGTATAAACATTTATTTTTTTTTTACATGTTCATGTAATGAGAATAAAAATTAAATTACAAAGTCAAATTTTTTTTTACATGTTCATGTAATGAGAATAAAAATTAAATTACAAATAAAAAATTTTTTTACATGACTTAGACAAAGACTGCTTTATTTATACTAATTGGAAATTGTGTATCTTTTTCAATTGGAACAATAACTATGGCTTCCTTCAGTCATGAAGCGATGACAATGGATCATGTCAATGTCATAGAAATGAGATGAATGCCTGGTCATTGGTTGGAATGTTGCCGCCCACACAGTAGTTCCATCTTTTCCATGCAACTGATGTATCCAAATCAGTAATTTTTCTTTGGGGTTGACTTCTGAAGCCTTTCCCATGTTTGGGTATAACTGCAAGGCAGCATAAGTTTGAATTCAGTTTTCCTTCTCCAAGGTGGGTAACCAGCCAAAGCTAACTGTATGAGCCCCTCCTACCCAAAGCTTACTGGTTTATGCAACAGTTACTGGCCTTTGTCCCACTGGACCCAACATCTAAGCTACACATAAAGGACAGGATTTGGACTGGTAGTCAGATATTTTGCATGCCATAAAAGCATTTATATGAAGTAGGGTGCATTTATCCATTACCACTTCTGGCATAAAAGCCATACTGAACAAAAAAAAAACAACAAGAACTTGCTAAGAACAGACGCAACAGTTTTAAATTGTAATTCAATGATTCAATTGGCAACTTTAAAAAATAAGATAAGATAATTATTATTGGTCCAATCCAATGGAAATTCAGTTTCACTACAATTGACCACCTCAGCGTAACTACTGTAACAATAACAATATAGATGCAAATGGGAACAACATTCACACACAAAACACATTCACAGCCAGCACTTTATGAATTAGACTTCTATGAACTTCTTGATGATGACAGATGGATGACCTTGTAATACTGACTGAAAGTGGGATAGTGTTTGCAAATCTTTGTTTTAGTCCTAATGGATAGGAGAGGACCACTTCATTCAGATCTGGCGGTTAAATGGGTGCAGGTTGTCTTTAAATAAAAATAAATATAAAATAAACTATATATCTAGATCTAAGATTACTCAATAAGTATTCTTTTTTAATTAATTTTATCACAGTACTAGTATATTTGTCTATTATTGGTCTAATTTGTTTTATAAGCATCAGGCACTTGTTAAGATTTAAGAATGATAGAAGGGTCTCAAGCATAGACCACATAATAAGCTTATATTTTCAAATATATTTATTTGTTATTTAGTTCTGCATTAATCTACCAAATAAATAATGAGCACAGAATTCTTGACATATAATTCAGACTTCTCTGTCATATTTGGGAAACTCGATGCAAATGTAATTACCTTTTCCATCCCAGTTTCAAAACAAGTCACTATTCAAACACAAATTAAAGACAATGAATATTATATTTAAAGTAAAGGTGCCAACTAAACTTCACTAACAAATATTAAATATTGAAAAGCGATACATTAAATAATAATTATAAAAATGCACCCAAATCTTGAGTATTAAAAACACAAAATATGTTTTACAATTGTACAGTACATGGAATAACAATTCTCAAACACATGCAAGCATCTCAACAATACTTTGAATAACATAGGCTAGCATTCTAAAATTCTGAGCTGATGTTTTATAGTGCTTTGAAATATGAGATAACTTAGTTAATAATTTTGACAGAATTTTCAAATTTGATTAAATAGACAAAAACATGCCTGAAGCAAAATATTTATCACTCCAGAAGGAGAGATTTTCCAGAAAAATTTCTGCAAAACTATCACAAATTTATCATTAAAAAAAAAACAACTTCAGGTCTATGTTGCTTTTATATATATATATATATATAATATAATATATATTTTATATATATATATATATTATATTATATATATTATATTTTATATTATATTATATATTATATATATATTTTATAGCAAGGCCCACGACACAAGATCCAGCTGGAATAACCTGCCCAGTGTGCAGCCGAACATTTCGGGCTCACATAGGTCTCTTTTATTATTAAAATGTTGTAATTATATTTTTTAATGATTCTACAGTCCCAAATATCAAAATGAGCATGCCAAAAATGATAATTGCAGCATCTTTGATTGTTGTTGTGACTGTCAGCTGTCCCTCTACACTTAAAGTCATAAGTTCCATTAAAGCCTGTTAATAATAAAACAATTAATTACTTGATGAAATAAATACAAATGTTCATATTTTATTCAAGTGATTTTAAATAATTCTAAAGCTTGATACAACATGCATGTTAACCAATGGCTTGAATTCTGCCAAGTCACTGGTTTTCCTGGCTGGCTCAGGCAACCCATTCTATGCTCTAATAGCACTAGGGAAGAATGAGCATTTGTACAAATTTGTCCTAGCATATGGAGCGAGAAATGTGCCTTTATCTTTCTGAGTAATTTATTACATTTTTGTATTTGAAGATTATGGTTCAGTGTTTTATGTATAATTGCTACTTTACTTCTGAGTCTTCTATCCTGAAGGCTTTCTAAATTAAGTGATTTTACTAAAGGTGTTACTCTAATCAACTGTGAATATTCATTTGTTATGAATCTCACTGCTCAATTTTGTGTCTGTTCCAGTTTCTTAATGTTTTCTTGAGTTGAGGTGTCTCAAAAAGAGGATGCATATTCTATTTTTGGCCAAACCAAGGTTAAATAACATTTTAGTTTTATGTTCTTATTTGATTTATAGAAATTTCTTTTAATAAACCCTAATGCTTTGATTTTTTTATAGTTCCTAGTACAGACTTACTGGTAGAATTAATGATAAAACACTCCCAAAGAATGAGCCAATGAAAACCATCAGAGAATCCAGATGGGGCACTAATACGGATACTGCAACTATAAAAACAAAACATTTAATTAATCAGTTGAACTAACCAATTGTTGTAGAAACTTGTCTACCCACAAAATAAAATGCTTTATTGCAAATAATTTCACTATGATTATGAAAAAAGTGCAATTGTTGTTTACTCTAAATAAAACACACATGTATACATTATCTACACCACTTTTGTTCCAGAGTAAGCTCTGTGCTACCTGGATTTAACCCTTTTAACAGAAACTAATGAAGAATGTTCAGAATTGATAACAGCCCTATTGTGAATCTGCCTGAATCCAGTATCATTGAGTATTCTCTTTTTTTTCAGAGTAGTCTCTAGTTGGCAGATAATGACCCTAGTGTAACCCTTCATGAGTTCATGCGAATCAAGTTTGATTTACGCTGTCTTCATGTCATATTTTTTAAATGCAAAGTTTATGATTAACAATTCCCTTTACAAAAGGGGTATTAGTTAAGTCTCTGGAAACTCCTAGCCAACACACAAAAAAATGCACAAATATACTTTAGCCTGAAAGTAACTTCAAGCTAAATTTGTATTTTATCACATGATACCTGACATCTGGAGGCGCTGTGGATGAGCGGTAAAGCACTTGGCTTCTGAACTGGGGGTCCCAGGTTCAAATCCTGTTAAAGACTGGGATTTTTAAGTTTGAGATCTTGGAGCGCCTCTGAGTCCACCCAGCTTAACATTAATTAGGGAGAAGTAAAGGCAGTTGGTCATTGTGCTGGCCACGACGCTCTCATTAACCATGGGCCTCAGAAACAGATGACCTTTACATCATCTGCCACATAGATTGCAAGGTCTAAAAGGGGAACTTTACTTTATGGTGCTATCAACAATTAAACACTTACAAATGAGAGTGAGTAATACTGCTCTTGTAAAACATTGGGCAACTCTTCCAAACTTTTCAATTTGATCACTAGTCATCTGTTTTTTTACTGCTGGCCAGATAATACTTATAGGTACATAGAACTGAATCCCAACAGAGAGGATCATGGCAACTACAAACAAAATAGTCACAGATGTGTAGAGCCTAAAAGTATTTTTCATTATTTCAAAAAAATATTATTAATGAGATAAAGCTAGAGAATTAGTAGCCTACTACTAAAAACAATAAAAATAAATTAATTGTTTCTATACTCTCATGTTATCTACTTTTTTAAAGCGGTAGCAGAAGATGAATTGGATGCTCTTAGATAAATTAAGATGATAATGTGAATTATTTTTTTTAAATTGCATGTTTCAGATGTTCCTTTAGAATTGAAGATTGTTACTAGTGTTATTGTACACAATGTGTTAAGTAATATATGCTCTTCCTAAAGTTAATATCACTGTCACCTAATCCTTCAAGTTACAGTGGAGAGAACATGAAGAATTGGTAGTCTAAAGGAAAGTTGTAAAAGAATGGACTGGCCTCTTGATATTCTACTAAGAACAGCTGCTGACTGAGAAAAATGGAGAGATTTGCTTATGTGAACTGTCATAGCATCCCTGTCAAGGGACAGATAAGATGAGAGCCCAAACCTCCCACAGGATTGTGGAGATTATGGCAGGTAGAGCTCAAACCCTTTACCATCAAGATAACATTCCATATTGTAGACCACAAAACCAGACAGACAGATTCAGAATAGGATGTAATAATCTTCAATTCTAAACAGAAAACCAGAATATTGACTGACCAATGCCTTTTAGTCTAAAGGTGACGGCGAAGTTCATTAGAGGAGACAAATAGGCCAATGGGGAAGCAAAAAAAAAAACCAGTGGGTTGCAAAATGGAAGATTATTACGTTGGCAAGGAAGGAAGAGTATCAAATACCAGGAAAAGAAAACAAACAAGTTTGCACTTTTACTGGTCAACACTCTTTTCTGGCAAAAAGGAGGAATTCCTCAATACTGTAAATAGATGAAAGACTAAAACTAAGACTGCTTTATTGATCCTTAAGGAAATTTGTTGTGATTACAAGGACTCTTTTCTCATATGAAGACAACACAACAGAAACATACCATAAATACAACAGACACAACATTAAAAGTTCATTCAGCAACTACACACAGGCATCTTGGTCCTTTTCATGTTTCCTGATCAACGAGTGGTGTTGATATAGTCTGAAAGCTGAGCTAGTTCTGTCCTATTGAAAGACATGAGTCACTATCAAAAGTCATTCTTCAAGGTATAGTAGAGGGAGCAGGAAGAAATGGTCCTCCAAAGAAAAGCTGGCTGGATGACAAAAGAATGATCGGCCTCTTAATATCCTAAGAACAGCTGCTGACAAGGAAAAGTGGATTAGATTATGCAAACTGTGACAGCCACTCAACAACGAAAGTCAAGGGACAGGTGAGATGAGGTGAAAATATGAAGATCAATTTTAAAAGTAATTTTTTTTAAGGTTTTTGATACAAAATTTACATAAACGCTTACAAAGTCCTCTATTATTTACTAGCATCTTACAAATATTTTTTTCTCGGTAAAATTGTATAACATCTGATTTTTCTTTTCTTCAATAATCTCTACATATAAGCGAAAAACAAAAGCTCAATATAATTAAGATATGATCTTTTTTACAATTCTTCTGAAACATAAATTCACATTCCAAAGTTCTGAATAAAAAATTACCAGTTATTTTGTGGCAAATTGAGGGTAATAGTTGTTGCTGTATCCTCTCCAAACTTTAAATATCCATAGAATCCCATACAGGAGTACAAGGCTATTATTATTGTCATTGCCAAACTCAGCAAGCCATTCCAGCCTCCATAATCATTGATATTGATCAGTTTACTTCTTACAGATATGGTCTGAAAAGGAGTTTTTAACTTAAATGAATGACTATAGATAAATAGAATAATATAAAAGGAAAAAGATTTTGTTTGTTGGAATGTCACAAAATAGATAAAACAACAACAGTAATATATATATATATATATATATATATATATATATATATATATATAATATATATAAAGTACATGTTGGTACATAAATATTCATGATTCTATAATCTTTAATTTCCTGAGCAATGCTTCTCAGCCTCACCATGGCCCTTGGGTTAAAACAGTCATTAGAGGAGATGATTGGGTCAATAAGGAAGCACAAAAGAGCCCCTGTTGTGGTGCCTAAGGACCAAGTCCATTGCACTGGCACTGATGGAAGAACACCCCAAAAAACATGAAACTATCCACACACCATTCATCAAAGGACTGTTTTATGATGGACACCTGCACAGCTGATATGGTATACAGACTGAATGTGGGGGGGTTTCCCTGATGTGCTCAGCCTTTGGCTTTCACTTCTACTTTGAGCGCCTTGGAATACGAACCATTGTTTATAGGGATGTAATAGTTTACGTCTGCTTGGATCTCTTTCCCAGACAGAAGTTTAAAGGCAGAGGGAGACTATCTTCCAGAGTTCCAAAAGTCATAGACTCAATTCTTATGACAATAAGAAAGAAGAAGAAGAAAAATCTTTTATTTAGCACAATTTTCTTTTAATGTTTAGATATCATTTGTTTTTTTATTAAGCTGAATTTAAAACAAATTAAGGTCCAATGCATAATGAACGTGTACATGTTCAGCTAATAAAGACTGCTTAAGTTATAAAGGCATACATACCAAACATATACTTTCAAAAGCAAACATCGAAGTACCAAAAAACAAAGGTAATGTACTCCAAGAGCTAAAAGCTGGTCTCTCAGAAGAATCTGGCAATCCCTTAAAAATAATTAACTATTTTTAATAAATAGGTTTAAAATATTCAATATAATTTGAAATACTCTGAATAAAACTGATGTAAAAAAAAATATCACATTTATATATAAGAAATAATTGCTATTCATCAAGTTAAATTGATAAATATTTTGTCTCAAAAAAAAGTTGAAGATAAATCATAAGAAAATTATTTTATTAAGAGAATTTTAAAAATCAATGATTCAATATTTTTAATGTATATCTAATTGAAAAATTTGTTACATATATATGTTAAGTGAAGAACTTATTACTTACCTGAAAAAGGCTTTGAAAAATTATAATTAATCCTATAAGATAAGCCAAATTTGCCACTGTTGAAAAAAATGCCAAAGTGTTTAAACTTTTCACCATGATGTAGGGCAGCAGAATGAGAAAAACAGCGACCTCATAAACTCGTAGAGACTGGCTGTTTGACCAATAGTTATCTAAAATCTGAAAAATAAATTCTACAAAATTTTGACAAGCAAAGTATTACATTTTTTTAATGTTTACATCTAAATAGTTTGCATAAATGTAAATTATATTCCATGAGGAACTTGCTATTTCTAACTTCAAAGTCATGTGAGTTTTTAGTCCCATTTACTTTCCTTGTGTTGATGCCAGGTAACCATAGAGCTATGTGTACTCAATGAATTTTAAACCTCTTAAACAAAATTTTACAGAAAATGTTTTATTGAATATCTGCACTGTTTATACTATGTTGCCACACATTAAAATAAGTATCTACATTTGGAGCATGAATTGAATGTTCTTCCATTTGAAAATGTCAAAATGCTAGATGAACAAAAATCCTTCTCTTTGTTGTAGAGAGCAGGTATATTACCATACCTTTTCCCCCTCCTCTTGCTAGTTTATTTACAGATTAAAATAGAATTTTACATTATTTCACTTTTTTTTTTACATAAATATAAAATTGTAACATTTTTTTAAGTTATCTATATCAAAGGTAAACACAAATAAATAAAAAAAACTCCACTGCACAGCAGTTACCTCTTTAACATTGACTGCTGCCCACACAATGTTTTCACAATAAAAACTATACTGCATGATAGAATTACCTCTTTAACATTGACTGCTATCCACACAATGTATTCACAACAAAAACAACACTGAATGATAGATTTACCTCTTTAACATTGACTGCTACCCACACAATGTAAACACAACAAAAACTACACTGCATGATACTGATGGAGACACTAGTTATTGTTCTGAAAATAATATTAAAATACTCATTTCTTCTTTAAGTCTACTGGTACCATTAATTTCAATCCTTGTTGAAAAGCTAATCAATGCTAGACATTGAAGCATTAAACAAAAATGAACAAAGTAATACAACTGTTACTAAATCTTTAAATATCTTTGCTAGATGCACATAATATTTACAGTAGGACATCAATTATCTGGATTTATTGTGAACAGGGTCTGTTTGGATCCTTGATATTTTAAATAACCAAAGGCAAATGTGTTATCACCCAACAATGACTCTCATGTGATGTGAAGTTCTCTTATGCCATGGTGCAATTTAAAGTTTTTCAGCCAACCAGTGCGGCAAATAAAATTAGAGGAACAACCCAATTTGCTGTTCATTTGTAATGTCTTTTCACACAACAAAGGTCTCAATATTGAATGTCTTTGCTCTGTCCTTGGGTAAACAACACAAAGCACAGCATCAAGAGCAGCATCAAGAGCAGTGTCGTTAGCTTCTCTCATTGTCTTCCTTGAACCTTCACTAGAGTCAAAGTTTTGATACTAATTTCACAATGGTATCTCGATTGTTTTTAATGTTCATAACTGTGGATGTGCTGATGTTATAAATCTAATCCACAGAAGCTACACTTTCTTCATTGTCAAGGCAATTAATTCCATTGTCAGCACATAATGTTTTTGTTCAGCATGGATAAAGCCTGTTTCCCACATTGCACAACAATTCAATACACATCCACTCAACACTTTTTCTCACTGTTTTCATTGACTTTTTTACATGTTTCAGAAACACGTTACGAGACAGCTGGAATATACCAAGATTCAGAAGAAATGCAGTAGATAAAGTCGCATATCAGCAAGAGCACTTAGATATCAAACTGTAAAAAAAAAGGCTGCATGAATATTTGATGTTCCAGATGACTGATGTCTGGATAAAAGATGTTCTAACGTGAAAAGAAAAAAAGCAGAAATTTAAATTTAAGACAGGTTCTAAATTTCTTGATTTTGTAATGTTTCTCTACATAATTTATACCTCACTTGTAACTCATTTAGATGATTTGGATTTAAACACAGTTCATTAGTACCCTAAATAATAATCTAATTACTAATAGAATTAACAAAGTCAGTGATTTAAAACAAATTGCAGATGACTGTAAATAAAAGCAAGTAAAGTAGGTCAGTACTGGTGCAAGCCAGGAGTGGAGCAAGTAAATAAAACTTCTTGAAATGTTGCAAGTGGTTTTATGTCAGTATAGTGGGAAAAGCAGTACATCAATTTTTTGTGATTTAATCAATAAATTGGTGTTAAGCGAAAAAGAATTAACAAATTAAATTATTTCCCTTAATTTACTCTCATGTAAGTGAAGTTTTAAAGTTTTTGTTAATTTAACATTATATTTAGAGGTCCCTTAGAAAATCTTTGCTTTCTAATCAATTTTTTTTTAATATATGAAAAGTAATAAAAGAATTTACCATAACTTACTTCATTATAGCTGCAGACTTTTGTAGACTTTTTGGACCATATTGAAAATTTAGTTCAACTGCATCTACATAGGTCAGAATAGATTTGCTTGATCTACAATGGGAATTAGAATGCATTTTAAAAGTGCTGTTTTGTTAATCAACCATCAAAGTTAATTAAGATTAAATTCTTTTCATTTTTCAAAAGGAACTTTGACATAATTTCCCACCTTTTTTCTAGCAGATGACAGCAACTATTTAACATCAGCATACAGTGTACTGTGAGCATTCCCACAATTAAAAACAAAGCCAGACCTGCCTGAGAATATCAGATAAAACAATGGCTAACTGGCAACTTATTTCATCTTGTCAATGAAATTTGTAAATCTTAATAGTTGGAACTAGTGTGTGTGCTTAAAAAGAAAAAGTATGTTTACTTGGGTAAAATGTATTATTTGTAAAATAATTGTAATTTAAAAAAAACTATATGTACATACATTGATTTTGTTTGTTTGTTTTTGTTTTACAAGTTTCTACCTTACCACACGTTCAGGCAGTAGAAATTAGAAGGGAGGCAATTAGTAAATGAAATTGTTATGAATATGATTTACGGTATCGGTTGTCGTTCTTATGTTTACATGTGCTTGTAGCTCGTCCATAAGAATGTGTTCACGAAATGTTAGAGATGTGTGTTGTGTAGTCATTTAGTGTATTAGTTAGAGCCATACTATAGGATTTCGACTATATTGTTTTATTATGTTCATAACTGTAACTGTACAAAATTAACCAATTAATTAGAGCTACACATTTTCTAGAATAGACATTATCTTTTCTATGAAATAAAAAATTTAGAAAGTCTTTGTATAGGGCTAGGCTAGGCCTATACATTATACAATAAAGTTGTTTGCCAACTCACCCATAATCCAACATTCTTAAAGGCAGTTGGAAGTGAAAGAATCCCCGTTCCTGCTGTGCCTTTGAGTAAATTCATCAGCGCTTGTGAGTTGCTGCCAAATTAATTCACAAAGAAAAAGAAATAACTTTTGGGGGCATATGTTTTTTGTTTCAAATATTTTTATTAGCTCTTATTTATGCAAATGCTTATATTTCTTTAACGATTCGTTTTTCATTTTAATAAAATAGGCCTAATTAAACGTGAAGATATAGCCTAGATATGCGATTGTGCATGACCTATAATTCTTTTTTTTTAATGTTGCCATATAGGCTTATATTATAGTTGTTTATTCACAATAAATTCTCATGGATTCCACAAGTAAATCTGACAGTAGGCTAGATAACATTTTCATAGGTGTATCTATAAATGTGAAGCACAAAAAAAAAAAGGAAGAAACACAAAATAACCTTAAAGACATGTTACAACTGTCCTACTTGTCAATCGGAAAGAACATGATCATTATTTGAACATTAAATTAACCTCTCACTACAACTGTGATCAGCCATTTAATGTAGCTGCAACTCACGCGAAACATAAATATGTTAACCAAGTCCCTGGTATGTGAACCATACCAAATGCCACCTGTTGTTATTCTAACCCTTCTGTGTAGGCCAATTAGTTCTACTACCTTACTACAAAAATGGGCGATTTGCGCTTGTTGCAATAATAATGTATTTTTAGGACTTCTATGAATAATCTTTAGTTGATTAGGACAATACTTAATTAAAAGGGCTTATGTAATCTTTCTTATTCAGTGTTGATTGTCTGTATCGATATTGTAGGCCTATATGGCACCTTGTGGATTTTCATTTTGTTTGTTTTTTCCTATCGAAAGGTTAAAATAGATATAGTTGTCGAGAAAGCTAAAAGCATGTCATTGTGCTAAACAAAAACAACTGGTAAAAATATTTCTTATCGCACATATTTATTATTGTTAGTCTAGGTCTATTATTATATTATTTAATTAGGCCTACAAGACTGATCCAAAACTAATTGATAGGCCTACAATTACACTTAATAGGCCTATAAGCTTTTTTGTATTTTTAAAGTATATTTTTCTTATTTTTGCTTTCTGTTTTTTATCAGGCCATGTTTTGAGTCGAGTCGATTACCTATTTCGACCAGTTTCTAGAAGCTCGAGGTCAAGCCAGTGCTGTCCAGCGTAAACAAGTTAATTTTAGGTATCCAATCAAAGAAAGGGGTTAAGGAAAAAACATAGCACACGTCAGCTTCTAGAAGGTTAAAGTTACTAAAATAATTATATGAGAAGTGTCCATGATTCTAGAACATCCGATTAAAAAAAGTATAAATTAGGGAAGTCAGTTAGACGGGGTCCTCGCTTAGTCCTCACTTAGTAATAGTTTGGTAGAGTAATATTTGCGGGTCCATTAATTAAAGTTTTATTAGTTGAAGTTGAATGTTATACTAAGTGAAGTTTCATGTATTTTTAAGTTTTATTTATGAAGTGTCAAGTTGTTATTGAATTGAGAAGTTAATTTGATGTGAAAGTCGAAGAAGTATTAGTAAAGAAGTTTGGAAGTAAACACAGGGAGTTCTTTCTTCACTTCATTGAGTTATCAAGTTTGATAATATAATCCCCGGCAAATGTGATCGTCACATATATTATTGTCACTTTCTTGTGGATGTTTTTTTTTTCTTTTACATGTTTCGGATATTCCTTCAGAAGAACCACCACAATAAAGACAAAAACAACAAATGCCTTTGTGAGAAAAAAAAAGATGTGACAAGGAGATGGACTGAATACTCCTTAGAATCAGATAAATTTGAAATGCCAGGAAATCCAGAGTTTCCGTACTTAAGTCCCTGCATTAACCAACACCGACATCTATCGAATTTTATTCTTCTGTCGGACATTGTAGTAAAATCCTTGAAAAGGACGCTGACTGCAGACCTAGAGAAGAGGATCTAGCAATGGAATTGAGATGCTACAGAAGGATCCTAGATATCACATTTAAAGACCGCAACAAAAACGAAGAGATTAGAGACAGGGTTACTAGAGTGATATGGAAAGACAAAGGCATAGCCCTCGACACCAAAGTCAGACTGATGCGTTCTCTGGTCATGGTCACATTGGTATATGGTTGTGAGTCTTGGACGCTGACTGCGGACCTAGAGATGAGGATCCTAGCAATGGAATCGAGATGCGACAGAAAGATCTTAGGTATGTATCATATACAAAGACCGCATCACAAACGAAGAGATTAGAGACAGGATTAGTACAACGATTGGATGCCACGATGACCTGATAACAACTGTCAAAAAAAAAAACGCAAGATAAAACTCTATGATAAGGTCCTCAGGGCTCGCAAAAAACTTTCCTTCAAGAAACAGTACCAGGAAAAGAAGAAGTGGACAGAGAAAGCGATGCGAAAACAACACCAAAGAATGAACGGGTCTATCATTGAAAGAAATTCTATCAAAGGCAAAAGGAATGGAGAAAGACGATCAACAGATCTTGCGTGGTGCTCCAAAAGTTAAAAAAAAAACAACTAAGGGATAGGTGAAGTTGAAAGTGACATGAAACAGATATTAAAACTTGCCTGCTTAGTCACATATGTTTAATTTTCTACTGTTTTGTTATCCTGCATTTCTAATTAGTTTCGTTATGTGTAAAGTGGTACAGCTTACCTACATCTGGTACACGGCCCACTTGTCGGGACCTCTACAGTGGTGTGTGTGGACAGAACCATCGTTTGAGATTTGATCAACTTGCTGGCTGAGTGACCCCTGTCTTGTTTTGGGGTGCATTCAGCGGGGGTGTCTTTGTTTACCTTTGGGGATAGCAGAGGCACTAGGGATAAAATGCCGTCTGACATTGTCAAGACAAAGCCAACCTCTTTACCAGATGTGCAGTTTTAAATGTCAAACATTTTCATCTAATCAGTCTTTGTTGTCCAAATTGGTCATTGAATTTATTTCTTCATTTCCCTATTTAAAATAGAAATACAAAAAGAAAGTAATTGTGTTACTTAGAACTATTAATTAAAATTTATTAAATTAAAACGAGAGATTAATTATTTAATTTCAAAAAAAAAAAAAGCTTTAATTCCTTGGTATAAAAATGTTTGAGATTTCCGTGATAGACTTCCGATAGAAGGTTTACACGAGATGAATGTCAAATATTGACTTGGTGTGGCATAGCCCTCGACACCAACGTCAGACTGATGCGCTCCATTGTCATGGCCACATTCTTTATGCTTCCGAGTCTTGGACGCTGACTGCAGAGCTGGAGAGAAGGTTTCTAGCAATGGAATTGAGATGCTACAGAAAGATCCTAGGTATCACATACAAAGACCGCATCACAAACGAAGAGATTAGAGACAGGATTACTACAGCGATTGGACCTCACGATGACCTGCTAGCTGTTGTAAAAAAAAACACTAAAACTCTATAATCATATTACAAGGTCTTTGGGGCTTGCAAAGACCTTCCTTCAGGGAACAGTACCAGGAAAAAAAAGAAGAGGCAGACAGAGAGAGCGATGGGAGGACAATGGACGGGCCTGTCATTGAAACAGGTTCTATGATGTACTATCCAAGGCAGCGGAATGGAGAAAGACGGTTGACAAATCTTAAGTGGTGCCCCAACGGTCCAACAGATTAAGGCATGTGGCGGCCTACGTAACATGGATGGAATATTGAGAGTAAGACTATATAGGCTAAGATTGATTCAAATATGAGCGGGAAGGCCTGCGCAAGGTGCACAACTCTGCTCGAACTGAACAAGAGAAAGTTAATGGGAAAAATAAATAGTGTAGGTATACCTTTAGAGTAGGCTTACTTACAATTTAAAGAAATAGAAAAATTACTAAAATAACAGAACGAGAAAACAAAAATATAAAGATAGTGGGGGAAAGGGTTATATAAATGATAATCATTCGTTTTATTTGATGAGTCCATTTTATTTATTCCATATAAATAATCAGAAATAATCTAGATGAATCATAGCGCTAAACAATTAAACAACATAAAAGCACAAAAAAATGCACTTATTTTCTACTGGCCAGCTACACACATGTTCTCAATATATTGTTTAAAGTGTGTGTATGTGTAGGTTACGTGCTGTAGCGAGTGATATATACTGTTCAGTGACAGTTCTGTTGGCAACGCGAACATATAACGTATTGCTAGTAGGCCTACCTTTGACATCTTTTAACGAAGGAGCTCGTCAAAAAATAAGTCCTCTTTGTATGAGTTTTTACAAAGCTTTTATCAACTCATTCTGTCTGTTACAATTTTTTGTACACGTTATCTCTCCCATTTCCCATTATCGAATCCAGTTTAAACTGTGCACAATTATAAATTATTCATAACAAAGTCATTTGTCCAATCGATCAAAAAAGTTAACCAATTAATTAATTAATTAGTGGTAATTAATTAATTTTGTGTAATATTGATTAAAGCAAATAACTCTTGATAGATATGGCTATAAATAGACAGTTCAGTTCTTCCCCTTAGATAAGCTTTTTTTTTTAAAAGTATTTTTTTAGTTTTTGCTTGTTTGATGTTTCAATCACAAGATGTGAAGAGTTAACTCGATTAATTCATAACATTTAACCCTTAAAGTGCTGAGCTTTTTTACAATGAGTATACACAAACATGGATTTACAATGCTAGTGTTTAGAGGATATAGTACCACACGCGTCTAAAGGGTTAATATACTTAATATAGTAAAAGCCGCACATTCTCTCACTGTAGGCCAATGTCTTCCAGACGAAAGACAACCCCGAAAAGGAAGACATGTACTTCTTTTGTCGGGCATCTCTAATTAGCCTAGTTAATAATGGATGTATAGAATCTTGTAAATTACAAATATTCCTACAAAAAAAAGATATATAGCCTAAGTCCTGCCAGTGTTAATCTAGTCGTGAATGTTATTTAAAAACATAAACTCTGCTAAGTCATTTGTTTTCCTGGCTGATTCAGGCAACCCGTGTCACGATCTTATAAGACTAGGAAAGAAGTAGCGCTCGTATGAATTTTTTGTACCTCACACTTATATAATCTAGAAGATTTAATAAATAATTTGCGGTTATTTGAGAAAGATTATAGAAAATCATGATCATTTTTATGGATAGTCTAGAAATGAAACAAACCTTTGTAGGTACTCCTGTGTGAACGAGCTAAGTGATGACCACCTTAGATCCTAGATCTCTACTGATTAACACACTCCTTTTCTGGCCTTTTTTTTTCTCCCAAAGTTTATAAGTACACATGTTTACTTTACAATTACTTGACAAAAAGAACGCGTTTTTATTTTGGTAGACCTTAAGTAACCGTAACTCATTGTGGTTTGAAGATAAGACCTTGTCTGTAGGCTTCTATATGAGTGTGTGTAAAACGCGAAGTGTTGTTTAAACGTTTTCGTATGATGTGCGTGCATATGTCTGGTTAATTTGAAATAGAAATCAATACAAAAAAAACAACACATTTTTAAAAATATTAACCTGCTATAGAATTGCATCAAATGTTAACTATAATAATGAAGATAATGTACCTGTTTATCTTATCTTATAAAATATATCATCGTCTCTGGCGTGGGGGAGACAATTACGTATCCATTTTTTAACTCGCCTTACACCTTAATTTAAGACTTAAATTTCTGCTAAGTCATTGGTTGTTGTTTTTTTCTGGCCTATTCATATATATGATATCATTATAGGGCCTACATTTTTTTTTTTGTTATGCTCCTAAGATGGCCACTGTCTGGGATGGTTCCACGTGTTTATAAAATATTTTACACGTTTCGGGTGTTCCTTCAGATTCTGGGAATAATTACACCCTAGCCCTAACTTCCCTCAGGACGACGGGGGATTGCAGCTGGCAGAATTCGAACCCGGGACCGACGAGACCACCGAACGACAGTTCAGAGCGCCTACCACACGACCAGACAGCCCTCCATGATATGTCCCTCACAATTTATCGCCTTTTTTTTTAATTATAAAAAACTATGAAAAAATAGATGTAGATATATATACTGGAAGTTACACACAGCTGTTGCAGGTCGATTGGGTGACTGCTCTTTGAAAATGTTAATGTGGGTGGCATGGGTGCATAACAAAACATTGGACAAACTGTTAGCTACACGCATTGAAGAAAGGGATATTCGCATTTTTAGTTTAAAAAAAAACCAACGAAACTGAATCGCCAGCTCATGAGGCTGTTTTTAAAAACGGGAAAAGAAAATGTAAACGGAAGTGGTAAATTATTAATATTGCACGAAAACAAATGCTTCACAAAGCAATTAAGGGATGGCAGCCGAGTCCATACGGCTTCATCATGTTTAGATCCGCTAATGAAATGAACGATTCCCTATCTTTAAAGAACATTTAATTTTTATGCTTTCACTTATTTTGGTTAGCCTCAAATTTTACTTGCAAAGAGAGTCTATTTATGTAGGCCCCTATGTGTCCTACATAATAAATTCCACGCATCCACTCCTCTGTAGGCACTGCCCCCACCATTACGAAAATGCCAATCATTCTATCTTTAAATGCCAAAAAGGGGTTGCATGCTTAGACACTGTACACAGGGCCGATATTGAAATTTGTGACCCAAATATTAAACTACTTGCCAGATAATTCAAACGTGTGTTGTTGTGTAGGCCTACATACCACTGACGGCTGACACGATTTCGACGGACTTAATTTTTAAAGTGCTATACAATGTAGAATCTAAACACCCAGACTCTGTTAATCCCGCATGGGGGACGGCCACATGCCAATGGCGATTTTTTTTTTAGGTGAGTTTACAGGAAGACGGCATAATAGAGCCTCGGGGAAGCTCTTTTAAGATCAACTCAGGCGACATTTTGTCCAGGGCGAGAGAGAAACAGAGAGAGAGAGAGAAATGTAGAGGAGAGAAAAGAGAAAGAATCGAGAGCGGCCGTTCCATATCGCTGGGACAAGAATTACTGGCTCGTTTTGACACTCTGGGAAAACTCTAGTTTGACCTTATAAATTTTCAGAGTAAAAAAATTAAATTTGGCTAGAGAACCATGAGAGAACGAGAAAATATTTATCTTGAAAGGACTGTACAGTTCTTCGGATATTTTGCATTCATTGAAAATTTAATGAATAAATGTTCAAGAAAATTTTGCGCATCGTCTTCTAAGTCTAAATCGAAAAGCTTAGCTATCATTGGAATCTTGCCCTTGCCCTTGGCAAGGTGAATTGAATGGCCCCAAATGAATGGAAAAAAAACTTTCTGTATCTATATGGTTCCTTCTGTCTCGGAAGACAGTGCACACAGATGAGTCACTGGCTTTGGTTTCGTCTTGAGACGGGGCAGAGACGTTATTATATACTTCCAAAAAAAAAAAAAGACGATTACGTCTTACGCGTCATGCATTTATTCATGCATGTTAACCAATATTATTTAAATTCTGCCAATTTAACTCATTGATTTTTCTGAATGGCTCAGGCAGCCCATGCTCTAATAGCACCAGGGAAGAAAGAGCATTTGTACAAATTTTTCTAGCATAGGAACGAGGAATCATCTGGAATGTACGTCGTGCCTTTATCTTTGATTCCTGAGTATTTTATGAGATAGCAGGCGCCTATGTTCTCCGGGGTATATTAGATTTTACTTGGTCATCAGCATTACATCAGACGAGGGGGGTGGTAAATTTAAAAAAGGCGTCGAAAAGCTGATTTGTCATTAATGGCCGTTTTGTGAGTTAGATATCTGTCTTCGAGGACACAATGTTGAAGGGGCTTTATTGAACTCTTTGCATTCAGCCGTGTCGTTTCAGCTCTGACTGGTCAAGGTTCAAGTTATATAAACAAAAATACATAGATTAGTGAATACAGAAATGCCAGGTTGGACGTTTCGCTCATGTAACTTCTAATCGAAGCTATTGTCGATGATATTTTTAATGTAATGATTTTAAAACTGTAGATCTATATATGCTTTTTAGGAGCTACGGAGGTAAATATAAAAATATTTAAAACATCGAACCATTTTTATAACTCTAGAAAATTAATATGCCTAATTAACCTAAGATATGATAAGATAAATTATCTGTTTTTAATTAAAAATAATTAAAAAATAGAATCTGGCTTTTCCAGTTAAAGTCAACATGGCTGCCGTCAGGGGAACACGATTTGTTCTGCAATGCAAGGTCGTTTGTAAAAATTCATCGACTCACTGTGATACTGGCAAAGTTTATTATAGATTGCTACACATTTCTCGCAAAACATCTTTACAAAGCATATGCAAGAACCGATTAAGCAAAGGTTTATTTCAATGTCTCATCTAATTAATACAGAATAAAAAATTATGCATGATAAATAGATAAATGATATGAATTAATTATGAATATCTTCATCAATATCATTGATTGATGATTCCATGAATGAGAATGATTATGTCAATTATGAATTTATTTATGATGTTTTGATGATGATGATAAAAAAAATGATGATTATGTCTGATGACTGATGATCCATTTTGACCATTCCATCACAACACATCATTCAAATTCATGTAATAAATTTATAAATGAATAATCAAATCAATGTAATTGTTTTCTAATGTTTCGACTTGCTTTTTGATGTAGATTGTAGATCTATCATTTCTATGCTTTAATTTTAATTAATAAAATAATAATACTTTTATTAAATCACTACATAATAATACATTCAATTTTCAATCATTACATTCATAAGTTACATTCTAGAATCTAGGACTAGACTAGAGACTAGAGTCTATAGATAGTAGTCTAAACTCTAAACTAGACTAGCTTAACTAACTAGACTGACTAGACTAGAGTCAATATAATAATAATAATATAAATATACTTATTATATATCTATATTATAAAGTAGAATGTGTAGTGTATGTATGTATGTTAACTATGTTACTTATAGACACCAAAACCGCTTGACCAATCTTGATAAAACTAGGCAGGAATGTTCCTTGGGTACCAACTTAGACCGTAGTGTATGTATTGTAGCCCTAAAACAAACTTAAGACCCTCAAAAAAAATAAAGTTGTCCGACTCTATTACAGCTATAGTATTTTATGGATCTAGGCCATGTCTACAATGTTGACATGAGAAAAGATAGAAAGGATTTAGACCTAGATCTAATTTTAAGAAATACACTTTGCGCAGATAGTTTTTTACTTTGACACATGAAAAGACAAAAGAAGATCCATTGATTTCATTATATAATAAAATTAACCTTCAATTTTGTGTTTCAAAAGCATTTTTTACATTAATTAGTTCCTTATATCTGTGATTATAGATTTCCTGACGAACATTCTTTCATTAGACAATTCCGTAATGAATCGCGTACTAAATATTAATTCGTTTAATTGTTTACTTTATAATCCCATCCCTAGATCTAAAACTCTAATTCAATTCTAAGATGATAAAACTTCTCTTCGCACAGATAGTTTTATACTTTAACACATAAACATATTAATTAAAGTCCATTCATTTCATATTTTGATCAAATAAACATTCAAATTTGGTTTTCTAAAGCTACATTCGCCTACGAAAGCTGCGAAGCTGAGTTGAGATAGGCCTAGATCTATATTCATTCATGAATCGCGTACTAAATATAATTTCGTTTAATTGTTCACTTTATAATCCCATTCATTTAACAAAGCTATCGCTCTTTTCATTTTTAATAGATAAGAATGTATCGACTTCGGGTAAACCCATTTTCGCAAACCTAATTTTATTTTCGTAGCGAAAGAGAAATAACGTGAAAGGATCATTAGCTAAGTTTAACATACATATAAATCCAATCCACTAGATTATTCAAAAGCATTTTTTACATAAATTAGTTCCTGATATCTACAGATTTCCTGGCAAACATTCTTTCATTAGACATTACCAAATGGTTACACATTAATACATCTCTCTTCTGAGGTCTGAGTCTATTCCTAGGCCTAGGTCTAAAACTCTTACTGAACTCTAAGATGATAAAAGTTCTTTTCGCAAAGATAGTTTTATGCTTTAACACATAAACATGCTAATTATTGTCCATTCATTTGATATTTTAATCAAATTAACATTCAAATTTGTTTTTCTAAAGCATTTTTAATACATTCGTTCGCTAAAGCTGCGTAGCCGTGTTGAGATAGGCCTATATTCATTCATGAAAAAAAGTTCACGCATGCGCAGCACAGAACTCTAGATTAGTGTAGATTTAGATCTACGTCTACCTCAAGATCTACTTTATACTTTATACACATGAACATACAAAATTTAGTCTATTCATCTCAAATTTTAATCAAATATATGTAGGCCTACAAGCAAATGTTTTAATTTGAAAAAAAAAATGGATTTAATTAAGCCTATTGGCAATTTTGATTTGATAGCTTCATTCACACTATTTTTACATTGACACATTCGCTTTACTTATTACATTATTATTTCGTTTAATTGTTTACAAAACACTCTCAGTGACTATATCGAAAGTAATGCGCAAATAAAGACCCGCGGGTCACGGGTAACATATGTCTAGTTAATATATATATATATAAGACTTCTAGAATATTCTAGACTCACTAGAGTATAGATCTAAAATCTAAATTATTCTAAATTAAATAATTTTAATCTTTTTACTAAATTAAAAGTCTCTAAAGTTAAAGGTTTAAACTCTTTAAACTTTAATCCTAGCATTTACGTCTAATTACACAAAGTCTATGTTGGCAAAGAAATATACAGATCACCACATGTTACTTTAAAAATGATTACGTCCTAGATGCGTTCACTTGGTCAATCTAGTCATGCATGTATTTGTATTAATGACTTAAATACTGCCAAGTTGTTGGTTTTCTTGGCTGATTCCAGCAACCCATTCATTGCTCTAAGTCCCTAATACTAGTAATAGCACTAGTAGCCACTAGGGAAGAAGCATTTGTTGTACAAATTTCTCCTAGCGTATTAAAGGGAAACTCAGATGGTTTTTCAAATTTGAGTTATTGACATATATATTTAAATTCTGTGTGTATTTAAATTCTGCGTAAAAAGTTGTAATAGTAAACATTTTACCATTTTTTTATTTAAATGCTTAGAAAATTTTATATTTAATAAATTAGACAGTAAATTCTTGACATCTCAAAAAAAAACGGGGTTCTTTGAGATTTTGTTTTTAGGTTAGGCATACGTTTAAATATGTTTACATACCGGTATATAATATACATTTTGTTGTTATGGGTATGGTGGTTGAATTTTGATGTGTATAATCATGTTTTATATTCAGACTGTGATTTTGAAGTTTGTAAAGATGTTCCGGTATATTTTGTCTTATCTTTTTAGATGTTAGAATTAAGTGCATTATTTTGTATATGTTATAACTTTATACTTTTTTTATCATTGCTAGTTGTTGATTTTTGTTTTCACAGAACTATTACAGCCTTGGTCATGTGACTACCTATGTGCTCCTTGTAGTGTCTTCAACTTTCATACCTCATCAAATGCTAAAAAAAGAGATTACTATGAAGTTCTTGGGGTCCCCAAAAATGCTGACGCCGCCACTATAAAAAAGGCTTATTATAAGGTTGACTTAGGTTTACATTACATTTTTATTTATTATTTTGCATTATTAAGGTTTAAGAATACATGAGTGTTGATTCCTTGTATTAGTAATTGTGGGTAATTTGTGTGTTTTTCAGTTAGCCAAACAGTATCATCCCGACACAAACAATAAAGATCCTGATGGTGCCAAAAAATTTCAAGAAGTTTCTGAAGCTTATGAGGTAAAATTGTTTCGTGTCTAAATATTTCAGTAGTCAACAAACCAAGTTGAATGGTTTATTTGTGAGACCTTCAATTGTAATGGTGCTTTACCTTTCAGTTTTATAGAAAAAACATGACCACAAATAATTGTCTTATGCTTTATGAAGATTTCAAACAATTATTATTTTTTTTATTCACATGTTCTCAAAAATTTTTCAACAACCTTGTTTATTTAAAAAAAAAATATTAACATTATTAATATGTTATCACTTTCATTTATATTGCATTTAGTTCTTGTAGAGTTTTTACAAAGCTATTAATCAAGAATATGTTGGGAAGAAAATCAAATGCTTTGGGAGAAATAGGTTGGTTTTTCTAGTTACATGATAGCATTGAAGCCTTAATTTGTAAGGATTTAAAAATTACGTCTGATTAGGGCATGAACCTTGAGCCACAACCCTACTTGTCATTACAGCAGGAACCAAAATAAAAGGCATCCCAGTTGGGAAGTTAAAAAAATGAAGTGTCCATCTATTTTGTTCAAAGTCGTTCCATAGACCATATTTACCATTTTGTTGAAATTTTTTCAGTAACAATATTCACGAGTGTACATTTAGTCAAATCTTTCAGAATTTAGCCAGTAGTTTTGTAGTTTTATTGATGTAATCCAAAACTGTTTGACTTGACATTGACAGGTACTCAGTGATGAAAGCAAACGAAGAGATTACGATACATTTGGAATGGGTGGAAGTCAGCGAACAGCAGGCTTTAAAGGCCAGCAACAAGGCTTCTCTGGTAATCAGTGATTTGAAAAATTAATTATTTTACTACTGGAATTATATTTATTTTACCTAATAATTTCAATGTTTAAAACATATTTTAATATTGTTGTTTAGGCTTTGAGAATTTCCAAAGCCAAATGGACCCAGAAGAACTATTTAGAAAGATATTTGGTAATGCTGGATTTGGAGGCTTTGGATTTTCAAATCAAGATTTTGAAGAGTCTATGTCTGGATTTGCTCCAGCCACAGAGGTATGTCACAAAAACATATTGTTTAACTTAATGTTGAAATTGTACCACATAAACCATGTCTTCTTATCTTATATGATACAGACGTTACTTCAAAAAAGAAGATGATTACGTCCTACACGTCATGCATTCATTCATGCATATTAACCAATGTCTTAATGTCTGTCAGAAACACATATTTTAAGTTAGTTGTACCATTCATGCTGGTCCTGATTTTAATTTTATTTAATGAAAAGTACTTTAATTTTCTCCATCATCTGAACAACTCATATAATCTCACACCCGTGAGCAGAGTCTAGAGTTGTCACAACTCTCCTTGACAAAACAATAGTCTGTACTTATAAATGCTACTTGTACTTGGTTAAGAAAATGTATGAATTTTGGTAAAGCAATTTTTCTAAATGATTTTTTTAAGAGTTATCTTTTTTTTTTATTGTATTTTTTGTGTGATTATGCAATACTATAGTTTACTTACATCACAGCATCCCCTCCTGAAATCTTATTGGAATGGGCCAGCCCAATAATATTTCATCCAGTACCTCTGTAGTATTTTCTCCAAGTAGTTCTGTAAAAAAAAAATATTATATTACATTATATATATATATTGCTATTGTAATTTATAATATATGTATTATATATTACATACTACCTTGTTCTTAAGACTTTTGAGTTATGAAACTAATACACATCCTAAACAAATGGGACAAACAGGCTGCTGGAAAAAAGTTAAGTCTAACATGCAAAGAATGTACATGGAACTTTGCAATAAAAATTGTTTAAAGGAATTGACTTGGCTAATATATTTTGTCTTATGACACAAGCAGACATGCCTACAGTCCCGCATTATGCGGAACCGTCCCGCAAAAGCATAAAAAAAGCTCACATGTTCCGCCGTTCCGCATTCACGTTTTTTTGTTCCGCCAAGTCTGAATTCCGACACAAAAAAAAAAAAAAAAAAATCGCCGATTTTTCGTTATTTATTAATAGTGCGAAATGAAAATACTTAATGAAAATAAAATATATATAGGTCTGTGTTTATTGTTTACATTTCATCTTCTCCCGGACCCGGTGAGGTGTGTCCTAAATTTACGAAGATATGTTTGAGCTAGATCTAGATCTAGACATAGATCTAGATCTAGTACTCTAGGTCTAGATACTAGATCTATTCTTAGAATCTAGTAAGTGCTAATAAGCCAAATGTTCTATTCAAATCCCTTTCTTTTCCCGACAATGGCTCTACTGACTCTACTCTATTAGTCTAGACTCTAGAATCACTCTAGACGTCTTGTACTACTAGATCTAGTTACTAGATCTAGTAGCCTACAATACTCATCAATATTATACTGTCAATACAAAGTAGTAGAGACGACTCTAGATCTATTCTAACACTAGTAACTCACTGTCTACTCTAGTTAGTAACACTAACTCAACTGGTTTCTTAGGTTTCTAAGTAAAAGGATTTTTTTAAAATACGTTATTAAACTAATTAAAGATCTACACCTAAATGATAATAATGTAATTAACTTAGACACAGTAATGCTAAGGCCTAAATAACTTAATAAGGCTATCTATATTATATCTACTTATTACTTACATTATTTACAAAGTCTAAATTGGGATCTAGATCTAGGCCTAGCACTAGATTAGATTACTAGATATTATAACTAGAATCTAGATGATACTAACTAAATCTACATCTATCTACAGAAATAGACTTAGAAGGTGATAGATTTCTATGTCTAGTCTATGTATTATTATCATGATTATGTAATAAATTTAGTTCTCAATAAGTCCATAGATCTAGACATAAATATTTAGATCTATGATATTATTATTATAATATGTGTTCTTAGACTTAGAGGACTTATTAGATGTAGGTCTATTCCTAGACTAGTAGACAGACTCTTAAATTATTTTAGATCTAGAACTAGAGACAAATTCTAGAGTGACTAGAGTAGAGCCCTAGAAAAGGATAGATAATCAAGTAGATCTAGAATAATCTAGATCTAGTCATTAGAATAATTAGATTTAGATCTAGATCTAGTACTAGTAGTAGTAACTAGGTCATTAGAATAGATTTTTTTTAGAATTCATCATATAGGAGTTAGAACTATTGATTTCAAACAAAGGATATAATTATGAATTAAAGGTTTTCTTACTTTTAATTATAGTATACTATTTTCATCTAATTTATAAAAGCAAACTAGTATTGTTATTAGAATGATCCTGGATTGTTACTTTTGAACGACACAGGTTTGAAACAACTTCTCAGAAACCTTCAAATGTATACATACCTCGCCTTCTCCAATATCACTTTATGTGGGCTTTCTCTCTCTCTCTCTCTCTCTGTATATATATAGTAATTATAATTGAAGTTTTATTTATACTGCGTACAGTATGGCTGACAAACATAAAAGTGTGTGTTCCACATTGGGGCCCAAAATTCCACATTTTCAACCTGAGTGTTCCACATTCTGGGTCTTGGGGGTAGGCATGTCTGCACAAGTATAAAAAAAGTTAAGCAGGCAGATAATGAAGTTGCTAAGTTCCACTATGATAATTAAATCATGCTTGAATTAAATTTGTTTCAGATAATGATGGACCTAACTTTTCAAGAAGCAGCTCGTGGTGTTAACAAGGAAATCAGTTTAAATATCAAGGACACTTGTCCAAAGTGTGGAGGCAGTGGTTCTGAAAGGGGTTCTTCGCCTACCAAATGTCCCCAGTGTAATGGAACTGGAATGGTAGGTATTTTATTTTCTCCAAGTAGTTCTGTAAAAAAAATTATTATATTACGTTACCTTCAATTTGAAAGATTTTATAGTACTACACAAAGCAAGCTGTGCCTTCGTAATTATTCCCATTTGCTGTCTACTTTCAATAGTAGAACCACTCTGTGGTTTATCTGACAGGATGAAAGATTGGACATCAGTTTTTTCTGGTTACTGTTGCTCTATCTCCCCCCCTCTCAATCTACAAAGCTGATAGATCCAAAGGAACAACAGAGACTGATACTCTTTGGTATCAGCACAGTTTCAGACAACAAAAAAAAAACACTTTGGGGGTCTGTTAAATATAAAAAAAAAAATTTTTCTGCCTAAGCCTGTGTACTAGATTAAATTTGATAGAACCAGGTTTAAAACTATCAACACATGTACACTTTAGTTAATGTTAGCCTCTAAATTAAGTTATAATATCAGAGAGACAAAATATACTAAACCTAGGCACATGTGTTAATCTAATCAAGTGTTCATGTTAAAGATTATATTATTGTTTCCATTGAGGTGGTTCTAACAATAAGCAACAATACATGTTTTTAACCAGTGTTTCTCTATTTTAATAGGCTGTGACATATTTTATGCTATGCTTTTCTTGTAATATACAATTATTACTTACACTTTAACTTTCTTTCCTGCAATGCTGTCTCACTTTTTCTGGTCATTTTCCTGTATGTCGCTTCACAGTATGTGTAAAAGCTATTGAAAGTATCCATTTTTTTCATAAAGGAAACTATTTCAACTGGACCATTTATAATGCGATCGACATGTAGAGGATGTCAAGGGAAACGAGTAGTTAATAAATATCCTTGTACAGAATGTAATGGCAAAGGAAAGGTTATTGCACGCAAGCGTGTCATTGTTCCAGTACCTGCTGGTAATTACTCACAATTGTTTTATATGTCTATTTTTTTCATTTAGGAATAGTTTAAATTGGAGTATCTCATTTACTGTTAAATTTTCAATAATGCATTATTGTAAGAAAATTGTATGAATAATGAACAAGTTAAATTTGATTGTGTTCGTTCTGTTTTATCTCTGGCATGAATACTTTTAGCTAGCTATCCTTGTCCTTAGCTAGCTATCCTTGTCTGTGCGTAGTAGCTTAAAAGTGGGGGTTTTTTTTGTGTGGGTTTTTTTTTTTGAAAAACATTGTCTTAACATACAGCCTGATTAGTGTTGATATTAGTAAGCTGTTTCAACATGCCATAGAGAATATTTTGCATGTTATTTACTATTGTATAGAATTGTCTCATCCGTAAATAACATAACTCTCTACCAGGTGTAGAAGATGGTCAGACTGTTCGTATGCCAGTCAATGGCCAGGAAGTTTATATCACATTTAAGGTAAGATCTTTATTAGGGAATGGTTAGAACTTGTATTTCTTCTGTAGCTTTTCTTATCAACAATTATTTGTAGACATATTGATCTGTCTGTTGCTTTTCTTATCAACAATTATTTGTAGGCTTAGTGAAGTGTCTGTAGCTTTCTATTTCTTTCCACATTTGATGTCCAGGTTCAGAAGAGTCGGATATTTAGGAGAGAAGGGGCAGATGTCCACAGTGATGTGACAATCAGTTTGTCTCAAGCTATACTTGGAGGCACCATCAGAATTCCTGGAATATATGATGATATACTTCTTAGCGTAAGTCCCAAGTTCTACTAAAGCTCTTGACAATTTACTCTAAAATATAGAATGTTGTGTTTTAGCGTTAAGTTCTACTAAAGCTCTTGACAATTTACTCTAAAATATAGAATGTTGGGTTTTAGCGTAAGTTCAAAGTTCTACTAAAGCTCTTGACAATTTACTCTAAAATATAGAATGTTGTTTTTTTTCTTCTTGGTTTCTATAAGATTTTTATTTTATAGTTACCCGGTGTGTAAATTTGTTGATGTTGTTAATGATGTTTTACAACTAGTGGGCTGGATCCATATTAAAACGACACTAAATAGAAGGAGCATTGGAATAAATTAGATCTTACTTAGACATTATTATTGTTTTAAATTCCAGCTCTGTTTCTTAAGTTTGTTACTGAGTTATTTTGTTGTAGGTGCGTGCACGTGTGATTGAATTCTTATCTAAAACTTGGATTCTGTTTTAGATTCCTGCTGGCACATCTTCTCATCACCGCCTTAGACTTGCAGGAAAAGGAATAAGTCGTGTCAACAGTTATGGCCATGGTGATCATTATGTTCATATAAAGATCAAAGTTCCTGTGTAAGTTTATGTGTGTGTTACTTAACTCATCCCCTAGTAGAAAAAGACTTTTTGGAAGATGTGATAAAAGACGTAGGTTACAGCTGGGTAATTGCACCTTCACCCATCCCTTAATCTTTAGACCATTGGGGCACGACGCAAGATTTGTCAATCGTCTTTCTCCATTCCTCTCTGTCTTTTGCCTTGGATAGAACCTCTTTCAATGGCAGGCCCATCCATTCTTTTATGTTGCATTCACATGAAATACTTTTATTTTCTTTTGTATTACTAAAATAAAGTGAATGAAATTCTAAGTGTACCCAATGTATATTTGTAGATCAATCCAATCATAAAGTTTGTATTTCTGAAGATGTCTTGTGATCAAGTACACCAACTGAATATATTTAAACATTTTTTTTTTCACAATAGAATAGTTAGCTTGCACAACAAATATGTTCTGTTGCATACATCATTTCCTTCTATTTTGACTTTGTCAGAAATTTAACTGAAGAGCAAAGGCTTCTTATCCAAGCATTTGCTTCAACTGAAAAAGATGTGGAAGGAACTGTGGATGGAATGGCTCAAACAAAAAAAGGTGAGACATTTCTTCTTTAATGAACTACCAAAAATTGAGGATGTTTATAACATTGTTTGGGTGTTATAAAAAAAAGAATGTGCCAGCATAAAAATTACTTACATAAGTTACCTTAGACTAGAAACAATTGGTACAACCTTAGACTAAACACAAAACAAGTTAAAACAATTGGTGAGCTGAGATTTCTTCAAATGCACAAAGTTGCCTAGTGCTTATTTAGTGTAACACAAAGATAGTTTAATGTAGTCAGGAGTATTTTGTATTTGTTATGGGATATGCAATTGTTCTCTCTGCTAACCAGGAACCCTCCCATTCTGTTTCAGGTGGGAAGGAGTCCAATGGTCGTGTGATGGGAGAACATTTACCTGAAGAAGAAGAGGAAGGATTTTTGTCTAAGTTGAAAAGGAAATTATTTGGCTAGATGTGCTCTAGTATGTCTCTGTAAATGAAAGAATGTGGACTCGCTATTTTAGAGCTGAATATATTTTTTAAAGTATACAGAAGAAAAACATCCTCAATTTTTGGAGCTTTAATCTACAAGAAATGAATTTGTTAAACTCAACAGTCTATGAATTTGTATATAAATATGTTTAATTTATTGCTTCTATATGTCAATAAAAGATGCTTTTTGTTTTCTGTATAAAAAAAAAAAACTAGGGTTGCAAATCATTGATGACCCTGAAGGTAAAATTGCACAGATTCTTGAACTTCTAAAAAAGAGTGCCATAAAAAATAAAAGTGTGGAGTCAGCTGGCAGTGAAGAAAGTGAAACTAAAAGTCAAGCAATGAGCAAAAACACGTGATCGTTTTTAAAAAAGCCTTTTTTTTTTCTAGAACTTAATGTTACAACCAACACAGTTTGATAGAGGACTAATTATTTGCTCCAGAATAAATTGATTGATTGTGTTTTTTCACTGGCTTTGCCATGAATATTGTTACTGGGTACTGTATAAATCATACTAACTGTTTATTCAATGCTTCCACAAAAGAAGTGTTTACAGATTTGATTTTATTGAGATATTGTTGAGGCACAATATTGTCCCTAATTTATCCTGCAGATATTATTCTATAACGTTATTTCAGTTGAATAGTCTATAACACATTTAACATTCATTGAGCTGGTTTAATGTCACAGACATGCTCTAGGAGAATTGTTTGTTATTCTAGTTCAGCTAACAGATTAGGTCTATCTGAATGTGATATGCAACAGACAGTTACGAACTAGAAAGTAATTGTGCTGTTTCCCATCAATGTGATTTATCTTGTGCTATTTTATTGGCATTTCACTAGGATTGGTATTTACCTATTGATTTAGTATGTGTATAAAGAGTCATTACTAAGAATGATGAAAAAAATCTGTTCATTTGTTGTATATGTGTATGTAAAGCAATTAACTCTGTGCGCAAGTGGAACTGTACTAGGAAATGTAGACTTCAGGTTACAACAGAAATAAAACTATTTATAATTTTAAAAATTATCAGTGTTCCTTGTTTTGTTCTGCACCTGTTTTAAAAATACAGGGTGGTTGCTGGAAAAGTGAAAAAAAAATGTGTCAAACTGCTATTTATTTTTACAAGGAAGAACTGTTACAGTTTTTTAAAGCCATACGTTATATTACACTCAGATGCACAAAATGTCGGTGCAGTTCAGAGCAGCGTATTAACCTAGAAATCCAAGATCTAGTGTGGTGTTTTGAAAGATAACTTATGAGATATTCCAAGCTTGTATTCAAATCAAGTTTGTCTAATTGACTCTTCTGAAGCTCTAATAGCCAGCTCCTAAAAAATCAAAACAGAAATGTGTAAGCAAGCATTTTATTCATGATGTCATCTCACCCTCAAATTTTCCACTTTTCTAGTGACCAAACTGTAGAATTACATTTAAACACACAAGAAAATAAATAGTTGAGAAATTTGAAGTGTCACTTGCACAAGTAGCCAGAGTTCATGACTAATATAAGGAATGTCTATAGTTTACTTCCTCTTGGTGTCTTCTTTGTTTAGCCTACTGCTTTCCATCCAGGACATTTTTTTTAAATCAGGGTTTTACACATTTAAAAGATAACATGCATTTTTTTTTTTTTTGTTAGAAAAGTATTGTCCATAAAGTATTGATCACTCATGAACTTGATGTTGAAATATTGTCTCAAGATTTATCATTTTCTTGAAAAAGAAATTAAAATCAGACCTTGCAATCTATTGGGCAGATGATGGTTAGGTTATCAGTTTCTTTGGCCAATGGTTAATGAGCAGTGACCAACCAAAACAAGAAGATAAGTCTAGTTACTTAAATAAACAAAAGGAATTGAGAAAATTGACCAAACTTGTCACTCAACAATTGTCCTCTTTTGTCTGAATGTTCTTAATTAAAGTAAACTTTAAGAATCTAAATTCAATAGCTCAATGGTACAAGTAGTGTTAACCTGAGTAAGTTCAATAAAAGAAAAGTGGCAAGGATCATCAGTCCAAATAGGATTTCAAATCTCATCCATAACATGATTCGAATTTGAGACCCTGCAACCAGTGGTCAGTGTTGTGTTTTCTTCTTCATAATAATCTATTGGGTGTGTAGTCATGTGAAACACTGCACTCATTCTTTCATCTTTGGGACCAAAGACATTGCCATTAATGTATAGGGTAAGCCTTGGCCCACCAATAGACCAGTACACAAAATATTAATATAATATAGCATTGAAGATATAATTTAATGTTATGCTCACAAAATACACATATAGTACAGATAGTACAACAAACCACTGGTCATATCTTGAGGTCAAGCCCAAAGCCTATTCACAGACATTTTGTGGCGGTACTAAGTAGTAGAAGATTGAGGCTGACAAAAGCCTATTTAACTACAGCTTACTCTTAGTAAGGGGCAAGATTTTATGGGGGCTCCTAGCTGTAAATTTTATAGTTTAATTTAAATCATCTTACACATCTGGCCCCAAATCACCCCAATAGAAAGAAAACTATATGGAGAGCTCCCTGATTTGGAAACCACTGCGCAGTTCATCTCATGTATTGGTCTAGTCATCTGAACACTCCAACATAACAATGAGAACGAAGAAGAAGAATCATACATGTTGTTTATTAGTTTATGTACAACTGGGTGTGTATGGTGAGTCTGTTGGGCTGAGTTTGGGGACTAAAAGTAATTATAAATTAATTATAACACACAAACACATATTGTAATTAATATTATAAATTTAATTCAATGAGATTTATACAATGAAATGACATGACTAATGGTAAAGATAAATGAATACAGTACATATAGTATGATAAATTACTAAATCATAGTCTAGTTCTAATTAAATACTGAATTAATATTTCAAATACAATGATAACCACCTTGTAATATGGTATCCGATAGTATTGACCTCACAATATTTCCTTCCAAGACTAAGATTCTGTAACAGTACAGTTCACTTCAAAGACAGCTGTCCAAGGTATCACAGGTGTCTTCTAGCCAAGATGAATGTTCGCCACGATGAAGCATCAAAGTACCAAAACTCACAATGTAACACCAAGTCTGGATATAGAAAATCTGGAACCTCAGACTCGAACCCAAAACTTGAAAACTCAGACGAAAAACCTGAGATGAACACCCTATAGAAAGACAAATAACACATTCTTCTAATCCTCTAATCTAATTACAAAATTCGAATGCGACCGAATACATATTAAGAATAACTTTACTATGTGAAATGAAACTCACCCTATACAGGGGTCAAATAATCCTTCAAGAATATATACAAAGGCCAATGCTAAGGCTATCCAATAACGAAGACACAAGGAGAATTCAATAACTCAAAAGATACAGCCTGCTTCAGTCGAGCAACATGGCGTGAATGCACCAAATGACCAAGAAGAAAAATTTCGACGCAACAAGGGGAGAGCAATTACTGCACACAAATAAAATAATGCAAATGACGTCATCACCTATTGATGAAAGCGGCGCTATTAGATAGAGAACATTTTTAACATACAACTACATAGATAGTTGTGACAAATGGTATAGCACAATACAGGTAAAGACTTCCTGGTGCTCTATGTACCAAGGAGTGCTCAGAGAACAAAACAGACATTAATTTAGCTGCCCTCGACAGTGCTTTAACATCTGAACACCACGCCCCATAAAATGTTTGGTCTATGTCTGTGACAAAATGGTTTTTGTTGTAGCATGGAAATAAAAATGTGTTGAGGAAACTTACACAAAAATATTCAATGGGTTTAGAACTAATAGAAACTAAACAAAAATATTCAATGGGTTTAGAACTAATACATTCTTTTATCTTAGCACCAAAACAAAGTTCATTATTTAAATACTTTAAGGAGTACCCAAATGTCATTTGAGCATGACTTCATATCGGTACATTACAAGCTATTAGTGTGAATGACTAGATTAACAAATAAATGTGTATAGTTCTAAAAGACTTGTACATTTTAATTTAAAAAAAAACAAAACAATTTTTACTTGCAAATAAACAAATTTTTATTGCGCCAGTTAGTATGAAATTCTATCACACTTAATGTAATGCAATTAATTCCTTTTTATTAAGTTGCTGTCTTTTTCCCATAGCTTAAAATGATTGGCTTATCTCTCAGCTTGTACCCATTGACAAGTTGTATAGCCTCTCCAGCCGTGGCTTCGTCTGAAAATATAAAACATTTCAATGCAGCTCATCTGACAATGCTACAAAGCATTCAATGTTGCTACAGTTCACAAGCTTGTTCTATGTCATGTTAATGGTTATTGGGCGCATTACTTATTCTGGAATCGATTCTCTTATTAACAGATATTAAGGTTCATACTTTGACATTTTTCTAACTAAAAAAAGGCAGGAGAGCTTTTAAGATAAACTGAAGTATGCAAACGTGACATGAAGCTTTCCAAAACGACACTAACTGTTGGGATAAAGAGGCACTAGATAGATCCACATGGAGAGAGAGCATAAAGGAAGGGTCCTGGATTGCAGATGCCATACACAACAATAGTAGAAAGAAGGGTAAAAGTACAACGGTGCCTGGTGATTACAGATGCCCAAATCTGCATATCAAGGATTGGCCTCTTTAGTCACACAAGAAGTTGCAAAGGGAACAAAAGATGGAAAGAGAAAAAGACAAATGATAAAAGGGATACAACTCCTGATTTTACCCTTATTAAGTTGATGATTACCTCAAGTACATTTTTCTGGATGTATTAAGTTGGTTCCAATTAAAAATGTTCACAAACGATGCTAAAGGTTACGTGGATCTACATTTGGTCTAACCTGGAAATGTTATGAACGCTTGTCCTTTCATTCTGCCAGTTAATCTTTTAAATATTATCTGTGGTTTGTCAGCAGTTTGGAAGCAAGCAAATAAAGCCACTAGGTCTTCATCAGAGACTTTAGGATGCAAATTTTTCACGTACACAATCTGAAAGGGGTAAACAAAAAACAGACTTGCGGTGCATCATTACATTTCAATTGTAATAGAACTAATTGGAGAAGGCTGATTTTTATCAAGGTACAATCAATACTAAACATTTATGTAGTACAGGTCAAGCAGAAAGTTATTTCACCGTAAAATGTTAACAAAATGTCTCATAAATGGCTGTATCATCACTATGCTTGATGTGCATCTAAAGTTAAGATGCATTTTGGGGCAGTGTTTTTGTATTTATTATTTAATTCTACAGCATCATAAGTTAGGGTAAATTAAAGTATGATAAAAAGTACATTGTTTAAATGCAACAAAAACATTTTTTTTGAAACAATTTCATACTTGAAAGTAAACATTTATTTAAGACAAAAGTAGAGAAAAAAAAGATAAGATGTGAGTTTCTTTCTTTCTATGAAGCATATATTTGAGAAAAAACGTTTTTAAGAAAGTTTAAAAGATTTTAAACATAATAAAACAACTTAAGGTAACCATTTATTAATTTTACCATCACAGAGAGGATACTGGACAGCAATTACAAAAACAGATATAAGCACTCATTTGTTCCCATGGCAATAAAGTCACTAATACAATTCAACTTTCTGATGTAAACTTCGCATGTAATGTTTGAAAATGTGGTATTAACATATATTTCCTTTGCTATCTATATTTTTGTATAATGCAAAATTGTAAGACCAATTTCTTCAAAGAAAATAAAGATATATTATCAGTATTATTATTATTTTGTAAATAGTTCACGTACATAGATGTAGGAAGCGTGGTCGAGAGGCTAAGTACGCTTAAACTTGGCTACTTATGAAAGGGGCTCAAGGTTCGACACCCAACTTGAGCAGAGTTGTGCTTTACAGAGCGCCTAAAGGCAGCACGGAAAACCTTCTCTCAGATACCCCCCCCCCCCCAACTGGTCCACTAATGAGATTGGACTATAGCGCTCTGAGCATGCTATAAACATGAAAGTAGTGCTATATAAAAGCTATGTGTATATACATATATACACACATACATATATATATATATATATATATACATATATGCCATAATTAAAAAATTTTCTTCCATAAAACACAGAGAATGTACCGATTACCTTGTTTGGTTCACCAAATGTAAAGTTTCTAAATTTTTCCATTGATTTGATTTCTTCTAAAGTTAATTTGTTGTTCTCTATTTCTCTTCTAGGAATAAAATTGATTGGACCAGAGATTTCTGTGCGTGAACTTGATTCTTGGTTTGAATTTGTATTGCCTCTTTCTTTCTCTATTATTTGGTTTGAGTCTGAGAGCCTTTCACAGATGATGTCTAAAGTTTTTGAGGTCTCATTATTGTGAGGTGCAGGGTCTGGACAATCTTTGATTATATCACAGCTTATATCTGATGAATCTACTTGTAGATCCTGCCGAGTCCTCTCGGCTAAATGATCAGTGGGATCTGCATCTAATTCTGTATTTAGCTTTAATGACTCATAGTACAACTTTTTTCTCTCCAGCTTACGTCTTCTGCGCCTATCTCTTCTTGAATCTCGCTCAGTTTTTTTGTCAATGTCGCTTAGAATTTCTGACAGATGGTTGATGGGATCATCTGGGTGGGTGTCCTTGAACTTCTTCTGAGTTATAATACTGGGAAGATCTGAAATTGTTCCAAACTTTTGTGCAATGGAGATTTCTAAATCTCTTTCTTGTCTGCTCAACTCTAGAGCCCCTTGGAATGTATCGGGAACAGATAAAGATTTTTCTTTTTCTGTAATCTTTTTCTGAATTTCAATTAGCTGAGCAGATTTAGACAAGGGATGAGCTCCATAACCAGGGGTACTCTGTAAATAAATAAAAAATGGGGCTAAATTAAATTAAGCAATTTAATACTTTATTTATATTGTCTTAACATCCAGCTGATTTGTGATAATGGTTGTCGCAAACTTAAAATATTCTTTCAAAATGGTCAAGAATATTTCATTTGGTAATAATTGGTACTTAATAAATAACTTTACTCTCTGTGCAGAAGATGGTCAGACTATTTGTATGCCAGTCAATAGCCAGGCAGCATAAACGGATGCATATGGTGGCTGAGTGGTAGAGCGTTTGGCTTCCAAACCGTGGGGTCTCATGTTTAAATCCTAGCGAAGACTGGTTTTTATATTTAGGGATCTTCAAGGTGCTCCTGAGTCCACCCAGCTCTAATGGGAACCTGACATTATTAGGGGGAAAAGTAAAGGTAGTCGGTTGTTATGCTGGTCACATGAGACCACAGGCCACAGAAACATGACCTTGACATCATCTGCCCCTAAGATAACAAAGGGTACTTTACTAATAAAACTTAACAGATTATAATGAAACTTTGGCTTTGCCACCACTTGTTATTGCTCAAATTTATTAAAATGTCCCAACACGCACTATCTGTCACACTATATTGGACGAGCTCATATCCCAATTGCAAGAAAAAGGATGCCTATCATAAGCTATCTCGACATGACCAACGCATAATTTTTTGACTCAGAACGGACACAACAGAATGAGACAACATATGTTCCAGAAGCTAAAAGTCGGGACGAGCGAAACCTGCATCATCCTAGAATGCTGACCATGTCCCTCAAAGCTGCATACTATAACAAGAGGCCCGAACAAGACTCTGGCCCCAAAACCCTCCTACAGAAGAAAAACTATACTGAAAACTACCTGATCTGGAAACCACATAGGATTACTGATCTGAAGCCTCTGACATGCAAAATGAGAATGAAGAAGAAGAAGACTAAGAAGAAGACTATCTGTTGATATTCTTAACTCATTCTCTCCTAACTGATGATACCAACGTTGATTTGACCCCATTAAATTAAATTAATTTTTTGTTTTATAAACCTTAATATGTGTTATATAAAAAGTGTGCATTCTTCTATAATTATATACCTAATATAACATTTCCAGATTACATACAAAATTGAAGTTTAATCATAACAGGGGAGTGAAACACAAATGAGAAAAATTAACAATTCCATCGGAACATGGAAAATAATTACGGAGAGAAAGAGCTAAACTTCATCTAGTATGACATACCTCAATTTTCATTTCTTCTTGCAGCCAGATAGTAACTTCTTCGTCATTTAGTCCACAGTGTCGCAAGTGGTCAATTTTTGAATCTAGGTCACCAACTGTCTTGTAATGTTGAAAACTGTGAACTCCGACAAGCTTCTCAACTCCAGGATCATGGGATGTAGCTGGCGTAAACGAACGATGATGTGAAAACTGACTGTTGATAGAATACCATTTCAAATAAAAATGTAAAATTATACATTTAAAATCATATAAAGATATAAAACTATTTTGTAAAATAAGTAGGCCGAAATTCACTATAAATAATTACTCTGAGAGAGTGACATCTTTTTTCACTTGACGTTGCAGTAAAATCTGCAAATGTTTTTCACTTTGTGTCTCTATGTGTTCCTGGCCATCAATTTTACGTTTTTTATTCTGCAACACTGCTTGGGGCATGCGCAAAACATCTCTGCTTTCAAATCTTTTTGGATTTCCACTGTGAAAAAAAACACAACATTTTTTCATTTGTCTAGTTGACTTATGAAATGCCTTTTAAATAGTGATCACAATGAAAGAATTTTTTTTTTTCAATGTAGACTATGTAGATCTGGGTTACACCATTAGGGTGGGAAAAAAAATCTTTTACCAAAAATATATTTTTATTAAAATATTTTAGATCTAGATAACTAGGCATTTCTGAGTTCTATTAATTTAATCTTTAGAACTTGTAAAAATTTCCTAATTCATCAGTAATGAAAAAATGTATGTATCTATGCCTTTTCTTAAAATTAAAAATTGGGCCTTAGAACAATATTAAATTCAATGTATTTCTATATATCCAAAAAATGACTAATACTGGGTTCACTTGGCTTGGTTACATTTGAGGCACTAACTATTTTAGATTTAGTAAACTTTATTTTGGATGCTCTGAGTTTCTGTTTGTAGGCTACCAAATATTTTCACTGTTATCTTTACTTCAATAACTGAGGGAAGTTTCACATTTTAAGACAAATCTTGTTTTTTTTTGTTAATACATTCTGTGTTGTTTATCAAGTACATCTTGCACAACTTGACACAAGTTTCCTTTTGGGTTGTTGTTCTGTATCTTGTCATTTTCCTAAACTTCTACTACTGTAAGAACGGCTAATGTTGATGTGCTCTATGGTTGTGGTCTATAAAGTCTAATTTCCAATCAGAAGTCAAAGTCATTCTAAAAGATATTTCTATAATCACCATTGCATCAGAGTAGGGAATATAAGAACATTTGTCCTTGGTTTACTGAAAGTGAAGGGGGCGTGGCTGAGTGGTACAGCACTTGGCTTCCAAACCAAGGGGTCTTGAGTTTGAATCTCAGTCAAAGGTGGGATTTTGAACTTCTGGATATTTAGGATGCCACTGAGTTCACCCAACTCTAAATCTAACATTAGTTGGGGAGAAGTAAAGGCGGTTGGTCGTTGTCCAGGCCCCATGACATCTCTATTAACCATCTGCCAAAGAAACAGATGACTATTACATCATCTGCCCTATAGATTGCAAGGTCTTAAAGGGGTACTTTACTTTACTTATACAGGGACCTAGTTTGGTCTACCTAGTTTGATCTAAGTCTTTACCAAGGCAGTTCTGGGCTAGGCAAGCCAGCAAATCATGGTAGGCTAGTAGCCTAGAGAGCTCTAAGTGTTAAGTGTTAGTACACATTGACTCCAAAGTGTCCAGCACTTAGTTATATCAGACATTAATGTGTATAATCTCTCCATGTCAACAAAAGTATAAAATGAAGGTCATGAGTAAATAATTGTATCATGATTGTTTGATCATTGGTTGTTGAATATGATATACCATTTGCTCCTCTAATGTATATAATCATTTTGTTCATTAATATTTTAACTGTTAACCTCACCAGATCATTTGTTATTCTAAATGTCAGAGACCAGACCATTAAATGAGCATAAATATTGTTCAACAAATAAATGACACCTGACTGTATTTGTACTTTCTATTGCAGAGGTCTATAATCAACAAAATTATAGTCAATATCAGGTATAAGAGGAAAATTAAAAAAGGATTTATGTTTTAGTTTAAGTAGATAGTATTGAGAGTATAGTTTCCCTTTTTATTTTTCAATCCCATTAAGTGCCATAATAAGCTTCTATGTCTACACTAAGATCAGATGTTGTTTAGAAATGAAGTTGTTTTTTTATCTTTGTAATTGTTAGCTTTTGACTAGGGGATAAATAAGTATGCCAACAGGCCTTGGCATATAACTATAAAGAAGATTCATTTATGATAAAATTAGTACTTTGATGGTAGGCTAATTTTTTTCTTCTTCTTCTTCATCGTTCTCATTGTTATGTTGGAGTGTTCATATGACTAGACCAATACATGAGATGAACTGCGCAGTGGTTTCCAAATCAGGGAGCTCTCCATATAGTTGGTAGGCTAATTATATAGGACTATTATTGATTAATGATTACTGTGTACAGTGTTTAAAATTTTGTGACACATTAACTTTTAGGGCCCTTGGGATTATAGATTGAATTATCGTTATAACTTGGATAGATGTTATATATTATAACTAGGATAGATGTTATATTTTAAAAACCAATGTTATCATCTGGGCATATATATTGCACCATGTCTTTTATTTCAGGAAACATTTCCATGGCTACCATCTACACTTGCTGATGTACTGGGAATAGTGGGTAAGACTCCTATTTTTTTAAAGCACAGTTTTAATTGAAATTGAGATCTATGAACATTAAAATAGTAATATTACTAAATAAGAATTTTAAAAAAACCATAAAAAGTCATAGCATAGATTTAAGTGTTACAATACCATGACCTAATAATGCCCAAACTACAGTATGTTGGCCTTAACTGGCCAATGACACTCTCTATGCTCTTCAGTCCCTAGAACATTCTGCCCACAGTGCATAGAGAAACAGCAGAGTCTTGATTTCATTTGACTACACAATGTTTGACAGTGATACAGTCAGTAATGTAATATCATCATCATCTTTCCTTAATAATAGTCAGTAATATGCATGTCAGAAATTTAAAGGGTATAGCCTGCAGCAAGAATGTGTTATGAACACTGTAACACACCAAGTATCAGACAAATAGTTAGATCAAAAATACTATTCTAATCATTGTTAGTGGGTTTAGCAAAAATGAGTCATTTGAATGAGATATTAATTGAGCTAATAAAGATAATCAGCATATTACCATGGCATTGATCCTTCCACTTTTTTAGAAACTTTATGATTCATCCTTTGGGTAGAAATATAGATTCTATCTGGATCTCTTTTATAGGTTTCTTGCCACGGTTTAAAGTTTAACAATAATAATTAATATTTATCTTTAAGTCTCAGTCTTTGATATCTAATCACTATATTTGCATAGATAGATCCCAATACAGATGTGGAATAGATATATCTATATAATTTTATATTTCTAGACTCCTAGTCCAGTTCTGGATAATTTAGATCTATATAATAATATATGCAGTTAATATTAATGGATCTACATAGACTAAATCTACATCATCTTATCTTCTTGTCTTATAAAATACAGATATTAATTCAAAAAAGAAGAAGATTATAAATGTCCTACACATTTAACAGATCTAGAAAAGTAGATTTATTTTTTTTAGAATAATTTAAATTAAAAAGCCAACTTTTATTTATTTAATCTTCTTTAGTAGTAAGTTACAAAAGGGAGCCTTTGAAGTTTGATGTTAAGTCAAAGTTAAATAGATCTGCTGATCTATTAAGACAATTAGATCTATGTATAATTAAGTTTTACCATAAGTTACGAGTATATCTAGTCATTCTAGTCACAATCTAGTGACCTAGTCTTTTTAAAACTTTTTTAAAAATTTAGATTCTAACTAGCTCTAGATTCTAGATCTAAGTCTTTTACCTATAATTATAACTTATTAAGTTCAGATAAGCTATTCAGTGACACTGACAGGCAGTGAAAATCAGTGAAAAGCAAAAAAAAAAAAAATGCAAAAATTGAAAAATGACTCATGACATGGACATGACAGTCATGACATAGATAATTCCCATGATAATATTAATAAATAAATATGTTTTATCAATTTTTTATGTCAGAGAGCCTTGATTTAAAATGTAAACTTAAAGTTACAACTTTATTTAAAATTTACAATCTAGACGATACAAAAAGATCTAGACTCTAGAGTGAGTCTAGAGAGTGTAGTGTTACTTAGTGTATGTAGATTTCTATCAGTATGAACAAGAACTCTAAACAAAACAAGATTGACATAATTTAAAACTTTTATTAAAAAGAGCCTACAGACCTATATAGATCTATTTATATATATAGTGCCACACGAGTCTCCACTTAACTATATATTGCCCCACACCCGGCCCGGTTTGGGGAAGGGAAACAATATTTATACAAAACTTTTAACTTATAATACTTATATCAACCCTGTCTGTCTGATATAAAATGTTATTTCTCCCACTTCCTATTTTCGGATCGAGTTGAAACGTTAAACAATAATTTACTGTACCCAAGAAAACAAGAATCAATTAAAAAAAAAATTAATTAAAAAATGGTAATTAATTATTTTGTTTGATATCAAAAGGGAAATAAACCCTACAGTATTGAGAAATGTTTTTTACTTGTTACTCTATCCGATTGTAATTTGATTTGAAAATACAACCCATTAAACCAAACACTAAAAGGCTTTTACAGTACAGATCTAGCTGGAAATGGGAGAATGACTATTCCAATCGTCGCTTTTTTATAGTTTAAACCGTCAAAGAAATTAAAATAAATATAGATGGCTTCTATTTATAGTCTCTAAAATCACTATCCTTTTCCAGACTCCTATAGAATGTAAGACTTTCTAACCGACTGAATTATAAGGCCTGTAACATTCCGAGTCATTATGAGTTCTCTAGGGGTCTTAAAACTTCCTAATAATGGAAGAGTGCACTACAAATGATGCGGTTTGTTGGCGATGAATTATGACAAAGATATAGAATACACTATATAAATATTGATTTATTATAGATATCCAGATCTAGATCTAATAAGCAGTAAAACTGTAATTTAGATTCAAATATCCAGCAGTGCTAAATCTCAGTAGGCCCTACATTGCCTAGGGTAGCATTTTCATGTTTAGTCTCCACAATAAAACATTCAATTTATTTTATCATACTGCGAGGTCATACTCATAGTAGTCATAGATTCTCTACATCAATCGTCATGCCTAATCAATAAAAAAAATCTAGACATGACATAGATCTAGTCTATCTTATCTTATAAAATAGTCAAGATGTAGACATGTAGAGATATATAGGATCTAGTATCCAGAATAGATAGAGAGATTTCTAAAGTCAAATAGATTGATCTATCCTCTCTAAAAGCCTTATAGTAAAAGCATCAAACATCAAGAAAAATTTTAAGAAATCTATGACGTCACATCCCGCCTCACTGCCATTCGTAGAAAATGGCGACTGTATGTGTTTTATTGTCACCTGAAATTCTACGTTCATGGGATAAATCAGGGCGTTCAGAATTGTAAGTCATATCATAGTCCATTATATAGAATAAGCTAGACTCCAGAATGTCTAAGTGTATATTCTAAAGTCTAAATTTAGAAACCGTCTCACAGTGGTTTGTCAAAGTTTGTGACTGTCACTGGAAATGGAATCAATTCAATGGGTCATCACTTCCATTCAAGTCCAAGTTGAAGTTCCACTAAAACTCAGAGTGAAAAGTCAGGACTCAGAGTTAAAAGTCAGAGTACTCAGTCTAGTTAAACTATACTCTATTGTCTCTATAATCCAGATCATTAGATCTAGTAGAAGTTTAAGTTCTACATGAGTTACTGAGTTAGTCTAAGTCTAAGTCTAGTTACTTAGTCTTACTTAACTAGTAATACTAGATAGTAGATCTAGCTAGAGTTAGAGTCTAGTCTAGATCTAGAAGTTATTTTTTAGACTGTACAGTCACAGTGTACAGTACAGTGACTCATGTAACAGTTAACAGTGAGTAATCAGTAACTCACAAACTCAGTAACTGCCATTCAAACTTAAGTAAAGTTTAGTCTTTACTCAAAATTAGTCAAAACACTGAAATTTAAAAAATCTCAGCCTCACAAATAATTTTTAAAATCTCAACCTCACAACTGACTTGAACTGTTGGAGTTGGAGTAAAATTGAGTTCTAATTAATCATTAATTAATGTAATATAACTGTAACTAGATCTAGACTCTCTCTATAATATATATGTAGATACTCCTAAGGTTTGAAACCTAGCATACATATATGTGATCATATTTCATTTTAAATAGTCTTCTCAAAGGTGCGTCTCCACTCCTTAATTGCTATAAAATAAAAATCATTTTTAAAAAAATCAAATTTATTGTCAATACTGAACCACCACCACTTATCCTTTAGTCTGTTGGGGCATTACACATGATCTGCTTTCTTTCTCCATTCCTTTTTTTTTTTTAACCATGAGTAGAGTCTCTTTTAACAACAGGCCTGTCCTTTCTTTGATGTCTACCCATCACTTTTTCTGTCTGCCTATTGCTCTTTTTCCTGGGCCTGTTCCCTGCCTTCTTTCTGTTCAAATAAGGATGCCATAGCTTTGAAATGTGTGGGGTAAAATTGCCTAGTAAAGAATAATTTAAAATCTCTTCTTAGTTTTTATTTTGAATACAGATTAAAAATAATCATGAAAGTGTGAGGTTTATCAAAGTAAATTAATGGCATCGTCTCTGATCTTATAACAAAAAATACTTTTTTTTTTTTTTTTTTGTGGGAGTTGATGATTTTTTTTTTTCAATCTGTAGCCTAAAGCAGTGCAGGTTATTAGGAGATGATGAAATATCTATGAAAGAGTTACCAAAGAAAACAATTAAAAGAGCTTTTTATGAAGTTTGTTATGCAGTCAATCATAATCAACTCAAGATTGAGAATGCAGTATCTGTATTTTCTGAACTCAAGGTATTCTACAACTGCATCATCATTATAACTAGGATAGATGTTATATATATTATAACTAGGATAGATGTTATATATTATAACTAGTATAGATGTTATATATTATAACTAGGATAGATGTTATATATTATAACTAGGATAGATGTTATATATTATAACTAGATAGATGTTATATATTATAACTAGGATAGATGTTATATATGGCGGAAAACAGATTTTCTATTGAAAATGCATTTTTGAAGTTCATTATTCATTTTCTCCATATATACAACATCTGTGATATATTTCCTTTTACTGATGGGTAGACCTATGTTTGTGGAAGCTTCATTAGCAATATTTTTTTGAAATTCGTTTTTATAAGAAATTTGTGAATGTCATGAAGTATGCAAAAAAAGACACACAGGATTTACTTTTGGATTTATGTGCTCCCCTTTGAAAAGGTAAGAAACATATAAACCTATATCATTACTATGAAATAATGCATGCTTACTGTTTAGAAATGATTGTTCTAAATGATAGAGAAAAAAGAAAAGAAATTAAGTTGTTAGTTTATCTTAAAAATAAAAAAAAAATAGCCTCGATGCCATTTCATAATTTGTGCGTCGTGAAACTATGCATACAATTTTATAAAAATATCATTTAAATGGTACCAATTTTAGTTTCAAAACACGTTTATTTTTATTTCAGCAATCATAGTGTTTTATTTTTTATTTTTTTTGGTGTATAAAAAAAATAAAGTTTTAAAAAAAAACATGTTTTTTTTAAAGCCCATCGGAAGTGTGTCGGGACAGTTTGACCTCATCAATTTTTTTCATCGTGCTTAATTTTTTATTCATTCTCGCGGAATAAGTGGAACCGACAACATCTATTAAGCCTTATCATAGACTGAAACTATAACAGACCATTTTTTTAAATAATATCAACTGCTTAGGTAAATATTTTACATTTCACTACGAGTGTCGTTTGTTTTCATTTCAAATAACATCATGACTCGGGAAATGAGTCCTTTTTTTTGCGCTGCCAGCGTGCGATGGAAATAAGCATGCGCGGATCTAGATCTAGACTAAGATAAAGATTTTAGATCTGGATCTTTGTTTAAATATAATTCATAGTAATTTGTTATAGACTTAGATCTACATCTTAACGTGAAAAGGTCTAGAGATCTAAATATAGTCACTTCTAGTTCTAGTAGTAGTACTAGTCGTAGCTAAGACTAAGTAGTAGATAGTGAAGTAGCGATGTACACACGCGTGGATCAGACTAGATCTAGATCTAGTCTAGTCTCTAAACTAGATTCACTAAATGTAGATATAAAATTGTATATATCTGTGTCTAAATATAATAATATAATTCATAATAACTTATAGATTTAGGAAATCTGAGATGATTTAGAGCTAAATCTAGTCATTTCTAGTAGATAGTCAAGTAGCGATGCACATACGCGTGGATCAGACTAGATCTAGATCTAGTCTAGTCTCTAGTTTAAATGTAGATCTAAAATTGTATATCTGTGTCTAAATATAATAATATAATTCATAATAACTTATAGATTTAGGAAATCTGAGATGATTTAGAGCTAAATCTAGTCATTTCTGATTTCTAGTAGATAGTAGTCAAGTGGCGATGCACACACGCGTGGATCTAGCATCTAGACTAGCTAGATCTAAGTCTAAATGTAGATTAGATCTAAGATTTTATAATAGATTCTATGTCTAAATATAATTCATAGTAACTTATAGAATTAGGACTAGATCTATATCAGTAGATTTTAACGTGGAAAAATTCTTAGATGATTTAGATCTAAATCAAGTCATTTCTAGTAGATTTAAGTAGATAGTCAAGTAGCGATGTACACGGGCCACACGCTTGGATCAAGACCCTAGCCTAAGTCTAAATATATCTCTACGTCTAAATATTATTCATAGACTTAAAACTAGATTTTAACATTGAAAAAATATGAGATCTAATTTATTCTAAATCTAGTCATTTCTAGATCTAGTCTAGTAACTGCGATGTACACGTGTAGATCTAGAATCTTGTCTAAGTCTAAATGTAGATTAAATCTAAGATTTTATATCTAAATATAATTCATAGGAGCTTATAAACGTAGGGCTTAATTAGATCTCTAAATCTAGAATTCTAGATCTACATCTTAAACTACTTAAAGTGGAAAAAATCTAGATCTAGTCAATTATACTATAGAGAAGAGATTCAAGTAGGTAGGATACTTGGTAGTTCTAGATTAATAGATCTAGATGATAGAGCTAGAATGTAGATATATCGGCAAAAACACTTTTTTTCCTTTTAAAGATCTAAATCTAGGCATAAATCTAATAGATTACTAGATCTAGAAAGATTAAATAATTTTAAAAAACTATTAGCTGTGTAGGATAGAGACTAAATATAGATCTAGATCTACTTATGGTTTATGGACATAGTTAAAAATAACAACAAACACATAGAATCTATAAACCAAATAAAAGTTGTTTTTATTTCTTTTCTCAGCAACAATTACAACAAATACAAAAATTGAGATCATATGAGATAGTAAACAGAATACATCATGTACTATGCAAAACCTATTATTAGGACTAATATCTATAAGCCTAGACTAGAGTCAGAGTATAGTAGTCTAGAGTCTAGACCTAGATCTAAAAATTGATCAAGAACTAGAAGAGATCTAAATCTTGATAATATTTCATTTAATATAAGATCTTTTCTAGTCTAAAATTATACATCTATAAACTTTATCTAAAATTGATATTAGTTTGTTAAAACATGAAGATATAAGAAAAAAAAAAGACTTTTTATGGTAGGGTGGGGCGAGGGGGGAGGGCTAATTTATTAGTTATAAATATTTTTAAAAATTGTTTGTTTGTTTTTTCAAATGGTCTATAAATATACTTTACTTTGTGACATAGTTTTCTGCTAATAATATTGTGAATTTGTAAAATTCATGGAATATTGGACATACCCTCTGTGAATGATGGATTTTTCATTATTAGGGGTAAGTGTGTTTGATCTCATTTTTTATGGTCTAATACTTGTCTGATGATAATGAATGAGCCATATTTGGATTCCTCTGTTCTTGGGCATTAAAACTGATATATAATATGTCAAAACTGATACTGGTTTTGTTTTTCAGGATGATTATAAAGTATCATTTGCAACCATTTTTTTTTACGGAGGGGGTGGGGTCTGGGGAGGCTAATTAATAGGAATAAATGTTTTAAGAAACTAGTTTTTATTGTTTTTTTCAAATGTTCTATAAAAATATTTTACTTTGTGACACATTTTTCTGTTAATAATACTGTGAATTTGTGAAATTCATGGATTTTTAGACATATCTTCTGTGAGTGATGAATTTTTCATTATTAGGGGTAAGTGTGTTTGACCTCATTTTTTCAAGTTAAATAATTGTCTGTTGCTTCTGATTTTATTTTTTTTGAATTCCTCTATTCTTGGGCAATAAAATTGATATATAATATGTCAATAATAGCTAATTTGAAATTAGTCAAAAAAATGGTCCTAAAAGTAGAATGTTGAAAGCTCAATCTGTTTTCCGCCATATATTATAACTAGGATAGATGTTATATATTATAACTAGGATAGATGTTATATATTATAACTAGTATAGATGTTATATATTATAACTAGGATAGATGTTATATATTATAACTAGGATAGATGTTATATATTATAACTAGGATAGATGTTATATATATTATAACTAGGATAGATGTTATATATTATAACTAGGATAGATGTTATATATTTTAAAAAACCAATCTGGGCATATATTGCACCAAGTCTTTTATTTCAGGAAACATTTCCATGGCTACCATCTACACTTGCTGATGTACTGGGAATAGTGGGTAAGACTCCTATTTTTAAGCACACTTACACTAAGTAAATGGAATCTGAAAAAAAAAAGGCTTCTTTACATATATTTAACACTAATTGATTTGTTTTCATTTCAGATGTTGAAACTGCTTGCTCTGATGAATTGACAAGAGAGAAATTTATCACACTAGTTGGGGCATTACGAGTAAGCTATTTGTCTTAGAAAAAAATTGTTTTTATCAGAAGAAATCCAAAAAGAACATTGTTGGACAGAATCAGTCACCGGATAAATGGGTGCATTTAGTTTCTTTTTTTTTTTTTAAGTGTGTTAAATCCTTATTCATTTTGGTCTTTGTTTCATTTCATTTTATTTCAGGCATGATAATAATCTCTGCTAGTTTTATTTTATTATAGATTTTTAAAGTGTGTGCCTTTTCATCTAATAAATGTTGTTGTTGTTTTTTTTTTAAGCAGCAATTTATAAGGAAAAAAAATATTTTAATTAATAGTAGTGTTGTATTTTTAAAAAAGTATTTTTATGTGTACTATTTCAGAACACTATTATAGCTGATGGCCTTTTAAAAGAAAGATTAGACCAAGACTCCTTAGAGTTGGTTGGTTTAGTCAGTTCTCAAGTTGGATTTAATCAGAAATATGTGAAGACCAAAACTCGACTTTAGTAAGTTGTTGATTGGAATTAGGAATACAGTGGAACCTGCTTAAAGGCATACCTGGTGTGCAACCCTGACCCCCCTTCCCAAATCCAAATCCCTAGCCTTCAAATGTTTAGACCAGAACACAACTTTAGTCAGTTGTAAATATGAATTATTAAAATATTAAGATGAGGTGATTAGCAAAGGTGCTGTGCTAGTTAGCAATTGAGCTGTTTAAAAAATAATGGTTTCCAAATGTTATGCAATTAAGTTGGTTCCAATTTTATTCTTCTTTTCTATTATTTTTGTTTACAGGTTGTGAATCATAGCATACAAATAGTTTTGAAATTCTATGCAAGCATGAGCTACTGTGTTATTATTATTATTATTATTATTATTATTTCAGTTACAAGCAGCAGAAGTTTAATTTGTTAAGAGAAGAAAGTGAAGGCTACTCAAAATTAATCACTGAATTAAATCCAGATTTCAATCTCAAGATTTCCTGGGAACAAGTGCTGCAGAATATTCAATCATTGATTGGTAACTCATTGGTCCATTATATCTTTATGATGTAATAAAAACCAGTCAAATTAATTTTCAACTTTGAAATTCAAAAGGGCGTAAATTAGTAACTTAATTATCAACGTTTTCTTTATATTTCTTTAGGTTGTTTTGATCTTGATCCTAACCGCGTGTTAGACATTATCCTTGAAGCTTTTGAATGCCATCCTGAAGAGAGCCCCTTCTATGTTCCACTCCTGCGCGCATACATTATAGACAAGTTGACTTTGTGCCATATTCTAGGATTTAAATTTCACTTCAGAGAGGTAATACTCTTTGTTCTGCTGTCTGAGCCATTGTTAGGATAAAAGCTTATGTGAAGAATTAAAGCTATCATCATGATACATGTCAACATATTTGTGTTTTGTTTATCCTGACATTGTTTCATTTGAATTGTTCTATTTCTCAGTCTGCTGACTGGAGCACTCCCAAATCATTGTTCACATGTGCAGCACTTTTATTAAAGAATGAGCTGGTAGATCTAGATGACTTGTATCCTTATGTAAGTTGATTTTGGTAAATACTCTGAACTTGTACATCTACTGTATCTTCACACATATAGCCCGGGGGTTATACAACTGTTACCAATGAATGGCAGCTGTGCCAGTGTAAAAAGGTACTGGGTTAACCAAGAATAATTTTATTCATAAACATAGTATAACGGAAACTATGGACATATTGGTGGGTCTTTATGCCTTTGTACAGTTTGCTGTGTTTTTGTGAAGTGTATATTGGAAAGCTTTATGAGCATCTCATTATAAACCTCACAAATCGTTCCAATGATGGTACTTTATTTTCCGGTAATTTAGTCACACTTTGCACATGCGGGGTATGTAATGGTGCTGGTCGTACTATTTTGTTTCTACTTAATTTGTAATTTGTGCGGGTTATACATATATGCTGGGTATATAATGCGTGAAAATATGGCTCACAGCTTTCAAAAACATTCATTTTGTATTTCTTTTTTCTTTCTTCTTGTTTTTTTTTTACTTAAAGAAATCTCTCCAAATGCTTGTAGTTGTCATTCTAAACATTTTCATAATTTTGATTTGACGCTGTTGTTTATGTTCTAAATTTGGCTCTTCTGTATTGAATGTACTGGTAATATTATGGTTGTGAATTTGACAGTTATTACCAGCAGACTCTGAAATAATTCCATTTCATAACAAAGAAGTCTCAGATGCCAAAGCCTATGCTAAAAAGCTGAGTACTGTGATATTGGCTGATAAAAAAGAGGATGAAAAGAAAGAAGACGAACAACAGATTATTGATTTGGTAAGGTCTAGTAGTAGTTCAAGCTTTTAGTTCATTAGTATAAACAATTCAGAATTGTATGTCATTATTTCTATATTAATTTTGTGTTTTGTTTGTGTCACCATGTTATTTTAGATGGTGGTTGGGTGGGTTCATATTATAATGAGTTATATATTGTAGACATTATCAGGATGAATATTTGCATGTTTATACAGCTCTCGTAAATGAGGAAATAACACTTGATGTAGCAGACACAGATATGTTTAATGTATATATAACAACACTACATAGGAAATATGATACACAATCCAAAGAAAAATCAGTAATAATCCTTTATAGAAATACTTGACAAATATAGTAATAACTTACTAACTGGTACAAATCTCAACTGCTTTATAATAACTCTATAGTGACTGCTTGACTGGTCAACTTGCGACTGGCACAAGAAAAACTGGTCGCCCCCACCTGCGTTACATAGATGTAATAAAACGTGACCTCAAATCAGTGAACATCAATACTGACAATTGGGAAGACATAGCTCTAGACCGCAACAGGTGGAGAGAGACAGTGACCAAGAAAGCTATGGACAGTGAAAGTACATGGGTCTCAGCCCAGGAAGAAAAACGCACAATCCGAAAAATGGCCAGCTCCTCTACCACCGAAGCAAAAGCCACCTTAACCTGCGCTATCTGTGGACGGGAGTGTCTCTCCAAAATAGGGCTCCACAGCCACATAAGGAAGTGTGCTCTGAGATGAACCATAGTCGTCCTACGACTGAAGGAGGCCAATGATAGTGACTGCTTGCAATAACTTTCTCAAGTGACTACCTTCAATGCATGCCCCTTACTGACTGCTATCAAGTAACTACTAAGCTTAAGGTTAAAAGTGCTCACCTTCAGAAACCATGAATTGGGAATTAAACTCACAATATCAAAATAGTGTCTCTCTGTATGGCACCAACTTTGAAGTGGTGACAGTTTGTATTTGAGCTTAGTAGTATAACAATGGTGTCACTGCTATTATGTGACATTTGATTGTATATAGTAGTGTAATTAAAGATGAATTTTGTACTACTTGCTGTCACACAAGTCCACTCCAATTCATACAGAACAACACATATTAAACTTCATCAAATAAGACCTTGGTTAGCTGACAAGATTTATTTACTATAAAATTAAATAACAGTTCAGTGGCAATTCCAGCCTTAAAGAATTGCATATGATGCTTCATAAATCCAATGAAATATTCTAAGTAAACAACTGGTATTAAACTGTTGAATCTACTACATTAGACATCCTTACAGTTTAAGAACATGGCGATCACTGCCTCTACCCATGTGGTTAAAATTCTAGAACGAGATTTCTTGCCCACAATTCAACTGTGGATGCTTGTTTCACACTCAAAACATCGCAAACATGAATATACCATGTGCTTCGTGCTTACCAACTAATACATGTCACTAACTGTCAAACAATGATGTGACTAATTGTTAAATACACTTAGTAGATGTGATAAAGCTCTTGGCTTCCTGGGTTTGAATCCTGATGAAGAGTCAGATTTTTTATCTCTGGATCTTTAGAGCACCTCTGAGTCCATCCAGCTCTGCCTGACATTAGTTGGGGGAAAAGTAAAGGCGGTTGGTTGTTGTGCTGGCCACATGACACCCTTGTTAACCGTGTGCCCTGCAACAGATGACCTTTACATCATCCAACCCATAGATTGTAAAGTCTGAAAGGTTAACTTTATCTTTACTAAAAACACATGCAGAATTAATGACAATGTTAAGTTTGTGCTTTAGAATAACAAAACATGTTTCTTTGTTTTGAAAGATTAAAGAATATATTAATAAGAAGTGGTTAACAGCGTGACTTAAGTAATTTTGGCTATCTGTTTGTTTTCAGAGAGAAAACAATCAAAAACTTGGTCTGTGTGAAGCTTTGCTAGAAATAGGAGCCTGGGAGAATGCTAGGGCCATCATTGACAGGCTGCCTGAAAACTTTGCTTTGGTTCATCCATCCATCTCCTATGCCCTGTGCTCATTAGTACATAGAGTGATAGAACCTCTATATGAAAAGTAAGTTTACATTTCTAAATAGAACTAATATCAGTAGGATGTTTTACTGACTTTTGTTTTCTCATAAGAATTAAAAAAAAAAACTAGTCTCATTATCCTAAATTCTTATCTTTCAGGAACATAGGGTTAGCATCTGTGTTAGCCAAGCGGAGAGTTAAGAAAGTAGAATCCTGTGATTGTCCTCTAGCCTACACCTATCACCAGCTCTATCACTTAGCCATGCCAATGTTGTATTACCTTGGTCCATATGCTTCTCGGGATCCTATTTTGATGGTGAAAATAATGAGATTGGCTAAAGCCTTCATGTCAAAGGTAAGCACTTTCAGGTTCCAAATGTAAATATTGTTTTTGTAAATATGATTATATTATTTTGCAATAAAAAAAATATTGTTCAACTAATTATGTTTTCATAAATATTTAAATGAAATACAATTAGATGCAAGATCATATTCAATTAATATCCCTTAAGTAATCACCATCATATCATTCTCTTATGTCTAAGACAAAGCATTAGAATTCCCATATACAAAATGGTATTACAAAATAAATTACAGGTAGAACTGAAATGAATAGTACAACATTCTGGTTACAATGGGTTATTAAATTTTTTTTAAATATATAGATCATGAATAGATTAAATGAAAAATTACTTTTCAACACTTTTTTTTTAAACTAAGCTAACACTGAATACAGTTATAGCCTGAGTGTGTATTTTAGAACAGAGTGAACATAATTTTAAATTACTATTTCAGCGTCACTCAGGTGGCATTGGTCCAGAGGATGAAATTGCTTACTATGGGTTTTTAAATGCTCTTGAAGAAGTCCTGCTACCATCTCTTTCCCTCCTGCATGGTAATTGCTCAATGGCTGAAGAATTGTGGAGTCTACTGAAGCTCTATCCATATGAGATAAGGTGAGAGAGCTAATGTTGTTACATCTGTAATTATCTTTTGATCATGGTCATTTGTTGTTTTTGAAGTGGGCATCATCTTTTAGATTTTTGTGTGTGCCTCCCTTTAGCAATAACATTTTTCTTGTTGCCCTACCCAGAAAATGTGTTGCCCACTTAGAGGCTTAATGAATGAAAAAAACAATAACTTTCTTTTACAATTCAGATATCGTCTCTATGGGACATGGAAAAATGAGAGTTATTTCTTGTATCCAATACTTATCCGTACAAGAGCAGATTGTCTGGATAGAGCCAAATACATCATGAAGTAAGTCTAAAACTTGTGTCCTGAGATGTTTAGACAATTATTGCCCTTGGTTTCTCTTGTATTTAATCCTAACTTTGCAATGAACTGCCTATAGTTTGTGTTTATAAATAGGATTCTCAATTAAATACTAAATTCATAAATCATAAAGATAGGGTAGACATGTTTTTAAACAAACTCCTTTTTTTTCTGTAGGCGTCTTTCTAAAGAGACAGTGAAACCCTCTGGTCGACAGTTAGGCAAGTTGAGTCATAGTAATCCTGGCATTGTATTTGAATATGTGAGTATATGCATGTATATTTTTTTCTTACAATTTATTTGTCGCTGTGTAAGGATCATCATATCCGTAGTAAAATATCTTTTAGATTTTTTGGTTGAGTCAATGTTCTACAAATTTGTGATCACTATCTTGTCAGATTTTGAACCAGATCCAGCGGTATGATAACTTGATTGGTCCAGTTGTTGACTCCCTCAAGTACCTGACAACTATTTCTTATGACATGTTAACATGTATCCTTTAAAGTGGTTTGGATGTTCTTAAACTCTTCAAGTGTAATTTAATGTTGTAGTCATTTACTACATTAGTTTGAAAAGATTATTCTTAGCTAACAAAAATATCTGTATAACTGTATAAACATTTTTGTCTCTTGAACAGGGCTTTCAATTGTTGCATTTAGATTTTTTCCCATAGACGTATTGAATTTCCTGATTTATTTTTTGTTTTCAATTTATTTTACAGAGAAAAAAGTGTTGTTACGATAATGTTCTTTAAAATATTTTTTCCTATGATCATGACATGGGATAATGAGCTTTAGTTTTCCATCTTATGAGTTTATTTATTCTGTTTGGTGAAAATAATGCATACATTCTATTTTAAAAATGTCAAACAATTAAACATGAATAATAGATAACACTTAATGATCCTTACATTAGAAACAGTTTGCATCATTGAAGCCATTGCTAATCCAGAGAAAGACAGGATGAAAACAGATAACATGAATATCTCACTCTGGCTCCAAAGTAATACATTGAGCTATTTTTAAATTGTCTTAATAGTTTTTGTTCATTATAGCTTAACATTCAATAACTTGTGTTCTCATAATGTTAACATCAAAGAATAAACCTTAATGTTTTCATTCCAATGTCAGGTCTTGCCAACTTTGCTGGAGCTATTTGTCGTAAATACCAAGTAGAGTTGACAGGTATCTTGCAGTATGTGGCCAATCAGCTTAAAGCAGGCAAAAGGTAAAAACTAGTTTCAATGAAATATTTTTTTGGGGGCATCATCCCTAGCATCACTTGAATGTAAATTTGTAAAAGAACTATTGACACAGCTGTACATTGTATTTCTAGCATTGATCTACTGCTCTTGAGAGAGGTGGTGCAAAAAATGGCTGGGGTGGAAATCTCTGAAGAAGTCACAGATGATCAGTTGGAAGCAATGGCTGGTGGAGAGCTGGTCAGACAAGAGGTACAGTTCATCTCAAGTAATAGTGTCATTGAATGTTGAACACGCAGAATGTATACAATTTTTATTACACTCATGCATTTTGTGTACTTTACAGGGCAGCAACTTTTCTCAAATTCGGAACACAAAAAAATCTTCTACTCGCTTAAAAGACACATTGCTAGAGCACGACCTTGCCTTATCCTTGTGCTTGTTGATGTCTCAGCAGAGAGACAGCACTGTATTTGCTGAAGATGTCAACAAACATTTAAAACTAGTTGGTAAACTCTATGACCAGGTAGGCAGTGGCACACATTTTCATTCACTTCATCAAATGTGTTCATTTGTCTGGTTATAATTCTTTTGGTATGTTAAATTGTAGCTTTTATATAGCGCTACTTTCATGCTTATAGCAGGCCCAGAGCGCTATGGTCCAATCTCATTTGTGGACCATTGGGAGGGGGTATCTGGGAGAAGATTTTTCCGTGCTGCCTTTAGGCGCTCGGTAAACACAACTCAGCTTGAGTAGGGTATCGAACCTCGAGCCCACTTCATAGGTAGCCAGGAGAAGTTCAAGCGTACTTAGCCTCTTGACCACGCTTCCTTTTTAATATTTTTCTGCACTTTGTAATTATTTTGACATTTTAGCCAAGTAAATTTTAAAAAAAGAGGGTATCTGGGAGAAAGTTTTTGTGCTTCCTTGTTATTTGGCCGCTCAGCAAACACAACTCGATCACATGTCAATATAAAAATTTCCTGATGTACATTGAGATTCAAACTTATGCCCCCTTGTTATGTGTCCAAGCAGTTCATGCCACTCAACCTCACAGGTCATCTTAGTTGTTAGTGACAGTGGGAAATGTGACTAGAAAGTTGACAGTGGGAAATGTGACTAGAAAGTTAATGTTTTAAAGTGACCCTATTGTCTTAGCTGTTGTGTTAACAGACCACTTTGTTTTTCAGTGTCAAGATACTCTAGTCCAGTTTGGCAGTTTCCTCTCCATGCAACTCAGTACAGAAGAGTTTGTGAAAAGATTACCTCCCATTGATGTCTTGTTATCAACCTACCATATCCCTCATTCAGCTGCCTTCTTTCTCTCCAGACTTCTCTATGCACATGCAATCAATGTAAGCTTCAAATTGAATTGTCTGCCCAGATTGAGTATAACAATATGTTTCTTAATTTTTTTTTCTTTGAAAAGCAAATAGTTCTTTTCATCTTTAAATTGTTCTTATAATTATTCTTAAGTACTCCATTTTTAAGTTTGGCAGGGTAGTTGATTGATAAAGTGTTGAGCCTTTGAATCACAGATTTGGGTCTTGGTGAAGCATTATGGTTTTTACTCTAGATGGGTATGCAGCAACAGCTGGTGAAGTCAAGGTCATTGTGCTGAGCCACACTGCATCATCATTTACCCTAGATTCTTAACTTTCACTTTTTGTTTTTAAAAAAAAGTTTAATGTACTACTGACTGTGTGCAATACTTAAGAGAGTGAACCCAAGTCTCTACATCTCATTCCAGGTCAAATATGACGAACTGAAAAAGTTGGAGAAGGATAAAAAGAATCATAAGGTAGCTTTTAGTATATTGTTCAATCTTTTGTCTTTTTCTACTCATTTTTTTTTGTTTACATAAACCTTTTTTTGTGTCTCATTGATTCTAGACCATTTGCTACATTAATGCTTCCAAAGAGGTTATGGGACCAGTGGTTGAAGCCATCAAGCCAGTGTTTTCATCTAAAATTTGGGATGACCTGACGTAAGTCTTACATAGCAGCCCAGCTTGATTCAAGAATGAATGATTGATTCCCTTGTGTAACCCAATGCATGTTTCCTTGTTCCAGGCCACAGTTCTACATCACTTTCTGGTCACTGTCCATGTATGACTTGTATGTTCCTAAAGGTGCTTATGAGAAACAGATCTTGCTGCAGGAAAATCAAATCAGTACAGTGGAAGCTAACAAAGACATGGTACGTAGACTTGATGTCATTAATTTTGTATACTTCAAGAACATTAAACACATTTCACATTATCATTCCTTTATCATTCCAACCATTTGTGTTGGCAACCAATAAAAGTTTGCCAGGCATTTAAATTAATTGCCACCTCATTTAAAAAATAAGTAAGTTCCCTTTTTAGACTGCAATCTGAAGGGCAGATGATGTAATTATCATCTGTTTCTATGGCCCACAGCCAGCACAACAACCAACCAAGTCCCAAAATTAAAAATCCCAGTATTCACATAGATTTGAAACAGGAACTCCTTGTTTGAAAGTCAAGCACTTTATCTCTCAGTCACCTTGTTTAGTCTGTCCTTGTTTGAAAGTCAAGCACTTTATCTCTCAGTCACCTTGTTTAGTCTGTCCTTGTTTGAAAGTCAAGCACTTTACCTCTCAGTCACCTTGTTTAGTCTGTCCTTGTTTGAAAGTCAAGCACTTTACCTCTCAGTCACCTTGTTTAGTCTGTCCTTGTTTGAAAGTCAAGCACTTTACCTCTGTCACCTTGTTTAGTCTGTCCTTGTTTGAAAGTCAAGCACTTTACCTCTCAGTCACCTTGTTTAGTCTGTCCTTGTTTGAAAGTCAAGCACTTTACCTCTGTGTCACCTTGTTTAGTCTGTCCTTGTTTGAAAGTCAAGCACTTTACCTCTGTCTTCTTGTTTAGTCTGTCCTTGTTTGAAAGTCAAGCACTTTACCTCTCAGTCACCTTGTTTAGTCTGTCCTTGTTTGAAAGTCAAGCACTTTACCTCTGTGTCACCTTGTTTGAAAGTCAAGCAGCACTTTACCTCTCAGTCACCTTGTTTAGTCTGTCCTTGTTTGAAAGTCAAGCACTTTACCTCTCAGTCACCTTGTTTAGTCTGTCCTTGTTTGAAAGTCAAGCACTTTACCTCTCTTCTTGTTTAGTCTGTCCTTGTTTGAAAGTCAAGCACTTTACCTCTCAGTCACCTTGTTTAGTCTGTCCTTGTTTGAAAGTCAAGCACTTTACCTCTGTGTCACCTTGTTTAGTCTGTCCTTGTTTGAAAGTCAAGCACTTTACCTCTGTGTCACCTTGTTTAGTCTGTCCTTGTTTGAAAGTCAAGCACTTTACCTCTCAGTCACCTTGTTTAGTCTGTCCTTGTTTGAAAGTCAAGCACTTTACCTCTCAGTCACCTTGTTTAGTCTGTCCTTGTTTGAAAGTCAAGCACTTTACCTCTCAGTCACCTTGTTTAGTCTGTCCTTGTTTGAAAGTCAAGCACTTTACCTCTCAGTCACCTTGTTTAGTCTGTCCTTGATTGCTTGTCTTATGTATAATTGTATGTTGAAAAGCAAAGCCACAACTAAGATTTAAAAAAATAAAATGAAAGAATTGTGATCTATTTAGACATCTATGGTCTATAGAAAACATGTTGATGTAATTGCCCAGTTCCAATGCAAGTATTTTTGGACCGATCTTTTTGTAGTCAATGTATTCTATATGATGGCCTGGGATTCGATTCTGAATTATAGTTTCTTCGGAAATCAATAACAACCTGGTTATGATATTCAATTCTTGCAGCCTGCTAGCAAGAAACGTAAAGAGCAAGAAAGATGCAAGATCTTAATTGACAGATTGAAAGATGAAGCTAGGAGGCAGGTGGAGCATGTCCAGAGAGTGATGGAGAGACTAGAAGAGGAGAAACATTCTTGGTTTCCCACAGGTACAATGTCCTGGCATCACTAGATTGAGTCAACACTAAAGCCACTCACACATGCACGCACTCATACATGCAAACTTTCATACATACATTGATAAATTTGTACCCATATCTGATCTTGTTGTAACACTGGTTTCCCAGGGACTCTCAAGTCTGAGATGACCACCAATCTACTTCAGTATTGCTTGTTTCCACGCTGTTGTTTCACTGCCAGTGATGCCATATACTGTGGTCATTTTATACAAGTTCTTCATAATTTAAAAACACCAAATTTTTCCACTCTTATTACTTATGATAGGGTAAGTATTGGGCACATTCTATCTACAATATTTGTAGTTGGAATTCATTCAAATTACAATATATTTATATATGTTTGCACCAGTATTTTACATACATAAACTCCATCCCATATTGTTGTTTTAAGATATGTAGATGTCAGGTAATCATCCAAAAAACTAACTAATTAAAAAATTATTTTTTTTTTCTAATTATAGATTTCTATAGAGCCTGAAACTTATTGTAAATTGTTTTTGTTTTTTTAAGTCTCAGCTCAAACTATAAAGTGTGAGATTTTAATGTCTTTGTTGCTGTTTCAACCCAGGATTCTTATATATTCATTTCTGAAGTGCTTTTCTTCAGGTCTTCAATGACATTACTTACACAGTGACTAGCTGTACTGAGAATGAGGCTCGACGTTATGGCAGATTTCTGTGCAGTGCTTTAGAGACTGTCATGAGGTGGCACAGCAGCCCAGCCATCTATGAAAAGGTGAACAATCTTTCTCTCTCACAAGACATGCTAAGATGTGCTAACATTTTTCTAGGCCAGTTATTCACTTTATACTTTTTTTACTTTCAGGAGTGCTTCAACTTTCCAGGTTTTCTAACAGTCTTCCGTAAAGGAACTGATATGAATAACAAGATGGACAGACTTGATTATGAGAATTACAGACATGTTTGTCATAAATGGCATTTTAGGCTAACCAAGGTGAAGACTTAAAAATCAAATGTCTTTGCGTTTAAGTTTAGGGTTAGACTTTTTGGGGGACTGATACCCTTCCCTTCTTTTGTTAAACAGTCAGATCTGGTGGGGTAACTATAAGAGCATTACGAATGTGAGGATTATGATTAACTATTCCCCCCCCCCCCCTTTCCTTATACAAACCTTGATAGGAGTATGTGGCTGCTTCTGGGTCTTCTCACACCTGTTTTTTCTTATTTTGACTTTATTTAGGATCCTCCATGGAAAAAAAAAACACATTTCAAAAAGCTTATAGAAATGCTCACTGTATAATCAGACATTACTCATCATGTTTAATAATACAGAATTCCCCCTCCCCACCCCTTTTTTTATATATACATCTATAAATTTTTAAAAATATTTTGTGCATCAACAGTATAAAACCAGAGCAGACAAAGCCTGTGTCAGAGCTCAGTGCCTCCATCTCTTATACCTTTAGTACAACCCCTGTGCTAGATCCAGAATCTGGGGTGCCCAAAACGTGGATTTGCTATTGCTTTTCTAGTTAGACTGGTTAAATAGGCTAACTGTTACCTTTTTCTTTCTTTAGTCTGTGATTACATGTTTGGAGTCCAAGAACTACAGTCAGATGAGAAATTCTTTGATTGTTTTGACCAAAGTAAGTTTTTGATAAGTTCTTGCTTTCAGATAATGAAGATTCTGAGCTTATTTTTGTATAAAATGATTATTATAGGTCATTGTTGATGGTGATGATAGGATGTCATCAAAAATTGAGAAGCTAACTATTAGAATTGAACCCAATTTAATAGTTTTGTAGATGTGTCTAGAATGAAAGATTCATTCAATCGTCTTAAAGACTGAAGTCTTCAACAAGGTCGGGCTAGTTTTATTTTCAGACAAGAAAATACTTGCTTGCATAAGTCTGTCAAAGAAAATAGAGACACAATTTTGGCAGCTAATAGTTTTTGAATGTAAATGCTGCTTCAGGTGAAACAAAAAAAAATTGTTGGACTTGAACTTCTCTTTCAGGTCATTATTTGCTTGTATGTCAAAGCAACTCTTACTGTATGGGCTGAATCAAGTTTTGTTTGATACAGAAAAGATGTCCTTTTTTTTTGTTTCTGTTCTAGATACATTAATGTTAGCCACAGCAAACAGTCAATCCTAAAAAGGATTTTTTTTTTAATAGTTTTGTGGCCCAGTATCAAATTGTTTTCTCCTGTAAGATCTTGTACTGAGTATCTAATTGGTTTCTCCTGTCAGATCTTGTACTGGAGACAATTCTCACTAATTATCTGCTGGTATATTCAAAAAAAAAAAAAAAAAAGATGACCATGTTCACATCATTGTGAGCATACTGAGTTACAAATATTCACTACACAGTATTAACCCTAACTTTGTATCTGCAGTTAAAGCCCCAACATTGGTCATGTCTTTATTCACTCATCTTACATTGTCTTGTAGATAACCATAATCTTCAAATACAAAAACAAAATTTAATAAAATACTCTGAAAGACACAAAGATAAAGGCACATTCCTCGTACCATATGCTAGGACAAATTTGTACAAATATTCCTTCTTCCCTAGTGCTATTAGAGCATGGAATGGGTTGCCTGAGCTAGCCAGGAAAACCAGTGACTTGGCAGAATTTAAGTCATTGGTTAATATGCATGACGCGTAGGAAGTAATCATCTTCTTTTTTGAAGTAATGTCTGTATTATATAAGATAAGATATCAGCTGTTCTACTTTACATATAGCTTTGTCACATGACATTTTGTTATCTCTCAGATTTTGCCTCACTTCCCAAGAATGACCCAGATTGGAATGGCCATAGAAAGACGGGTGGATAAACTGAGTAAAGAGGAGAAGGATAAAAGACCAGATATTTATGCATTAGCTATAGGGTAAGAAAGAATGATCTATTATAACTCAAACTAGACATTGAGTTGCCTGATAGTTTAGTCTAATTTTATTAATGCCTTGGTATATATGTAGATTTACCTGCCTTCACAAATGTTTATGTAATGCTCTGCTAGGTATGCTGGACAGTTAAAGAGCAAGAAACCAACGTGGGTACAAGAAACGGAATTCCATATTAAAGAAGTGAGTCTGTTGTCAAACTGTATCCCCATTTACAACATTAATTTTATTTAAAAAAATAACAATGCGTTCTACAGTTTTACTGTATACATAGACCAATGAATGGACTATTTAAAATACATTTTTTATCTACCCTGTGTGAAAGTAATGAAACATATTTCTTCCCTAAGCCAAAGAAAACCAACAATACAGCAGCACAGAATCAGACACAACAGCAACGGCAGTCAGACAGCTCATCAGGAATCAGTACTAAGAGAGACGTTGATGGTAAGGCAGGCTGAAACTTGTTTAAATCTTGTCAAATATATTTAGGATCAGTGATTGAGAAAGATGGTTTAAGCCTTGTCAAATATTTTTAAGATCAGTGATCCATTGAGGCATAGGTGGTAAGGCAGGCTTTAACCTGTTTAAAACTTGTCAAATATTTTTAGGATCAATGATTCTTCTGATCTTTCTTATTCATTTCTGATATTTGTCTTGTGTTGACCAGGACGCTCCAAAGATGTCAAACCTGACCTCAGTTCACGAGAAGAGAAGAGAGCTACAGAAAGTGAAAGAGAGAAGAGAGCAGCAGAGAAAAAAGAAGCCAGAGAAAAGAAGGAAGCTAAAGTCAGATCAAGCAATGCACCAGAAAACAATGGAAACTTGTAAGTAATACATACTAATAAGAGAGTCTACACTGGTAAACTGACATCAAGTGACTTTTATTTCACAGACTACTGCTTCTACCTGCTCTAGGTACTGCATCATTCTTCCATTCTTTCTATGTTTGTTGGTATCATATACTTTGTTTTTAACATTTTTTTAAATTAATTTTGTCACATTCAAAATATTTCATACAGTTTTGATCTAAATTTAGCAAAGTTTTTTTTTTCTTAATATTTGCTTTTAATTGGAGTTAAAATGTCTGTCACAACTTGAACCTGCCACTTCTTGAACCTGTCAGTTCTAGCTGGAGCTAAAGGAAAGCAAACTTCCTCACATTTTCTATTTACCTAATACTTCCTTTACTTTCATGTGGTTTGATCAGGTTGAAGACTGGAGCTCTAGTTTCTCCTCTGTGTTCTATCTAAATTGTGGTTCCCTTGTGCTAGTTTTCTTTGTTTATGACTTTATTTTAAACTTGACCACAATTGTCAGATGACAATTGAAATTGTACAAACATCCCAACCCAATTGATCTGTGCAAGGATGGCTGCCTGGTCGTGCGGTTTGCGTGCTGGACTGTCGTTCAGATTTATTGATGGTCCAGGGTTCAAACCCTGCCCGCTCCCATCCCCCGTCGTCCTGCAGGAGGTTTAGATTAGGAAGTAATTATCTTCAACTCTGAAGGAACATCCGAAACATGTAAAACATTTTACAAACAAACATTTTTTACAAACAATAAATGTATCATTCTTTTTTTTTTCTTTGTTAGTAAAATACATTTTTTCACCTGTTATTTACTAAACCCAGGTTTAACTTGTAATATTTCAATTTTGTTAGAGTAAAGAAAGAAGCTCGCGACAGTCCTGACCAACACCACAGGCAGGCAGGCACAGATCAGGCTGAGGACTCAGTTAGGCCCAAAACGCCCAAGGAGGAGAAATTGAAGAAGAGTGACCGCAAAGACAGGGAAGCAACCAAGCTGGCCAAAGAGAAAGCCAAAGAAGAGAAGCGTGAGAGGAAAGAACGTGAAGCCTTCGCCAAGGAGGAAGAGAGACATTCATCCAGGGTGAAAGACTACGAAGGGAGCAGTGCAAGCCACAACTTGAGCTCATCCTCCCACAGACATAGTGCTGAGCCATCACCCAAACATTTGGAGGAAAGAGGTACAAAGTCAACTGTAATATCATTAGTTCAGGATCAGTTAGGAAAGTTGATCATTCATCTACTTTTTTTTTTTTTAGTTCCAAACTTTCTCTTCCTGTGAACTTCTCACTGGCCTATTTTTTGTTTGGCTTGCCCCATCATTTCTTTAGTGGAATCGAATCTTGAGACCAACTTAGACATTAAGTAGCCAGTTAGTTCTCATGGTTAGATCTCCTGGACATTAAGTAGCCAGTTAGTTAAGATTTCAAGGCTAGATCTCCTGTTCTTATGATACCTGTATTTCTAAATAGCTGGTTTCTAATCTATGCAAAATGTGACAATTTTTCTGTTTTCCAATAAATGTACCTGTTAAAGTTAAGTTAAATGTACCTTTTAGAGTTAAGTTAAATATTGACTGACCTAAAATACAGAATTTAAACTTTCATTTTTCTCTGGAATTGTAAACGTCTATTTCAAAGCTTGACATTTTACCACTCTGCCTCCTGTTGTACAGTTTTGTGTATACTAGTTCTACTGAAGAGAGAAAAAAAATATTCTTTTAAGTCACATGATTTCTTTCCATATTATTTATTTTCTATGGGGCTTTATAAATAATGATATAAAACATCCAGTTAATAGAAGCAGTGCTCTTCTTTTACAAGTGTGGAATTCATTTTTGATTGATTCAATCAGTTAGCAACAAAAACAATGCCAATATTCTCTGATTATTTGTCCATATTTGCCAGACAATCCTTTTTCTCAATCACTGTAAGCATTATTCTTTATTTGTCATTTGTTCTATACCATTACAGTCGTTCTGAAGACCAAATCTGGTTTCAGTGGAAACTTAATGCTTATTTTTTTTTTCAGATCCTAAACGAAGGCGTCTGGAAACGAGTGGGTCATCTCAGGTTAGTATACAAGTGTAGTGGAAGGTTTTTGTCCTGAGACGAGTGCTCCCAGACAAGCTAACCACAATATGGTTTAAGGAGTATCCTCTCCGTCAAGTGTTAAAGCGTCAAAAGATAACCCAAAGTCTAATGTGAATAAAACAAAGATCAAATGAAAAGTGTTCAAAGCAGAGATCAAATCAATAAGGAAATCAATGTGGAAATGGAAGTAGAAGGTGAAACAAGGAGAGGATTAACACAAGAGAGCTTGAATAAACAAGAGAAATGGAGGCAGTAAGATCCAAAAATGCTGGGGCCAGATGACAAGAGACGAAGGCACAAAATGGATGATACTGATACATCGCGGCTTGAGAAAAAGGTGAATCCCAGACATAGAGAGCACAGTGACAAGGGAAATGAAAATGTCTTATGTTAAAAACAAAGAGCTTGATCACTTTGAAACCCTTCCTTCAAAACAATAATGCCTAACATTGATAAGCAGCTTGCATAGAGAGAGCCAAATCTTGGATGGATAACTTATTTTTTCATGTATATTGCAAGTGGTCTGGTTCGAAACCAACTAACCTCACTCTGCCTACGACTGCCTATTGCCTCATGTAATATTGTTGCCAAAGAAACCAATGGAACAGAGGAAGAAATTAACCTTTCAAGATGTCAAAAGCCTGATCTGTTTGATAAGCATCCTGTTCTTGAGGAGATAGAGGGGTAGTGGACAAAAATCTTTCTGTGAAGAGAGGAACTTGGTCTTATGAAACCTGCTGCTCATCAGTTTGTGTACAAGAGAATCAAGAAGGGGCTGTCTGCCTTTGGTTTACCAATACTTGAAGTTAAAAGTCAAAGAAGCATTTGATGAAAGATACTGACACTGGCCGATGACTGAAATATAGACGCCTTGAAAGTTGATAGTAGGGAAGATAATCAATGATCTCTTCTTGCTGCTGTTAATACCACCTGCAAGCCATTCAACTATCAGAGTCCTGATATCAAAAGAAAGTCATTATTTGAGCAAAGTTATAAAATGTTGCTGCCTGAACGAAGCAGTGCTGTCTTCCCACCTGGTCAGAAGTCTCAAGTGAAGTTGGTGTCTTCAGCATGTTGAGTGACTGCCAGCTACGTTGATGTACTGCTGTGATACAAGAGTTAATCCATCTTCTGCAGCTGTCTGAAACAACTTAAGAACAAGGTCATACTGAAGGAGCCATACAGAAATGAATCACTCTCCATACAGAAACGAATCACTCTCCATACAGAAACGAATCACTCTCCATCCTCTATCCACTGAAATGAAAACAACTAGCTGGGCCTCTAACATCCAACCCTTTCTGATTTGTCCTCTCAACACATTCTTCTTTCTTTAGTTCACTTTATTTTTTATCTTCCTTTGAAATCTGATTCCTAAGTAATGAACTGGAATTTGTATTAAAGTTTTTAAAAAGGCAAGAATTCAGTGCAGATATCAATAAGAAATATTAACATTGATGAAAGCTGTGATTTGACATGTATTCTGAGGCAGTGACCGTTTGGAATTCTCCATGGGTATCCATTTTTAAATTCCGATACTTATGCTTTCAAATGCATTGTGGTCTATTGGAAATAGTTATTAGGTTTAAAACAAGCTTCTTTGTGATGTTTGAGTTTTAACTCGTTTTCTGTAGACATCAACTCAATTTTCCCATGCTGAGAGTAAATTTTGCACTATGCCATATATTAGATAACATCACTAAAGCTTCCAGTATAAAAGGGCAACTAGATCTCAACCTGTCTGCATTGCATTCCTGCATTGTTTACCTGTCAGCTTGTTTTGTGATGATGGTTTGACGTGTAGCTGCTTATTGTCACCCCAGTGGGATTGTACATTTGTCTAAAGCTGTGGGAGATTTACTTCTGTTAACAATACTTGTCTTTTGTAGTATGTAAATAACAGGAAATATAATGAATATGTTTGTCTTTATGCTGCACTGTTAGCATGTTCTAAAAAAAAAAAAAAAGGGGTGGGGAATGGAGCCATGGTCAGTGGCCATTCAGTGGTCTCAGTGAACTAGCAATGGAAAGATGACTAGAAACTTTTTTAAGATCAGAAGGTGTTGACCATAGAGAGGGACTGATTACATTTCTTGGCTAGTAAGGATACAAATGAAATGTTAACAGGAAGGTGGGAGAACAAATTTGATAGAAACAGTTGTGAGTACTGTACACATTGTTATGTGAGTGTACTGTACACTTTGTTTTGTGAGTGTACTGTACACATTGTTTTGTGATGTACTGTACACTTTGTTTTGTGAGTGTACTGTACACTTTGTTTTGTGAGTGTACTGTACACATTGTTTTGTGAGTGTACTGTACACTTTGGTCCATGAATAAACAAACCAGCAGTAGATTGTATGCAGCATTGATTTTGTCTGTCTCTCTATTTCTCTATATTGCACATTATCACTTTGAATGTTGATTCTAATAGTAACAAATGTCCATTATCTAAGTGATAATGAAGGATGCCAATGTATTTTTCAAGACTTTCTTTCTGTTTATTGACCTAAACCTGTTTCATTTTTTTTTTTTTTTTTGACCAAAATATTTTACTTCCATTAGAACAAGACCCACATTGACCAATTTTTTTTTTACATTTGATCTTGAAAGTAAAAACTGACCCAAGTCTAAACATGTGTGGGCCTATTTGTAAAATGTATTGTTAAGAAAGAAATGAATGTATCCACATTAAAAAAAAAGATCTTGAAATAATATTCATTCAGTAACCAAAAAATGATACCAACAGAAATAAAACTTTTATATTAAATATCATGAGAGATAGTGCTGTCCACCTTCATTCAACCCAAAATTGATGGTGAATCACATAGGGTAATAGGTTTTCTTTGAAACCATATCTTATTTTCAAGAGTTCTTAGAGAGATTTTTTTTTACTTAGGTCTTACAACTGCAAAAGCTAAACTCATAAGTCAAATAAAAGTTTCACTAATTAGTGTCTTGCTTTTATCAGAAACATTTGTTTAATTGTTTTAAAAAATATTTTTCTTGCTGCAATGAAAGCTGTTTCAATGGTCTTCAATTCATCATGCCCTGATCATATGTTGTTTTGATACGCTTGGTTTTTTTGCAATGTAATCATTGGGTTTTCGGAGGGGGTGGGGTGGGGGGGAGATAAGGGCATGATGAATTGCACGCTGGCCTGGCATGGTTGTGGCACTAAAACAAAACATGAGATGCTTTGCCACCACATCACCATCTTCTTCTTTACCACCACCACAACCGCTGCATGTCATGTTGACATGTTGCGCAACTTACTTCTTGATTGCAGGAGTCGCCAGTGGATGGACGAAGCAAGCACAGAAAGGTAATGACCTTGTGACCTCTAGACACACCTAAGTCAGCCCCATCTCTTTTAGCCTGCTTCCCTCTAGAAGTATTTTTGATAAGGCATCTTCTGCCTAAGCTAAACATAATTTAAAAAAAATGATGGGGTGGTTTAGGTTGTGTAATATACAATATATACCTGGATATTTGTTGTTTAAAGTGTGACTTTAAAATAGCTTAGACTATCAAATTAGATAAAACAAATTTAAATCATTTTGAAATCATCAATCTCTGATGGTCTGCAGTTAACTTTAAACATTTTTTTCCTAGATAAAATCTTAGCTTTTGCTTCATTAATTTACCCTTTAAAAAATTTCTCGTTGTGTTTTTTATCTTAAATGAGAAAAAAAAAATTGCTTGCACTTGGTCAACTATTTTGTGAAATGTAAAAGATGTTTATGTTAAAGCTCATTGTGGTATTTACACCAATCAGTGGACACTTTAACAGTAAATACCACTTGATAGAGCACTGTTTGGTAACAGCAACAGATATAGAGCTCTAATTCCCAGGTTAATTCTTATTTGACAGAGTCCCACAAGTCAAGAAGCTGATGAGTCTTTTGAAATGGAAAAAGATCGTAAAGATAAAAAGAGGGTATGTTTATTATTTTTATTTTTTTTTGTGTGTTCTAGTGTAAATTTTTTTTTTAACTCTTTCTCTCCGTAATTATTTTCCATGTTTCGACTGAATTATCCATTTTGCTCATATGTATTTCACTACCCTGTTATGATTCAATTTCAACAACTTGTTTGTTTGTTATCAGAAAATGTTAAGTTTGGTATAGAATTAAATGGGACTGTATGCCTTTTTAAGATAAATACTGACATTTATAAAACCTAAATGTAATTTTACTTTGGATAATGGAATGTAAAAATAAAAGCCTACTGACTTAGCAAGTCTATTAAGATCTAGACCATATTTTATGATCCCAATTGAACTAAAACTATTCTTAATGATAGTTATTCATATTTTAACATAACTTAATATATAACGTATATAAAACATATAAATTAATTGTCTTGAGCTCACTATCCCATGTCGTTTTCATATGAAAAATTAATATAAATTATAAATCCTTTTTTTTAGCCCCCACTCTTGAAAAACAATCCTTTTTTGGGGGAAAAACATGATTGAAAATAAGAAATCTGTGTTTTCCAAGGGGAACTATTCAAAATTAAATTATAAGCAATTAAAAACATTTTGGTGTAGATTTTAAGAAAAGATTATGAATTACATTATTCTTAAATGCTATAAAAATGTAGACTAGGACACATTGGGATAATTGTTAAGTGGTATCAAATTAGTTTAGGAGAGATTATAAATGTATTATATCAACTCAAGTGATTCTCTTCAGGAACACTCTGTTGAAACCTATGACCCAGAACTTTCCAAAAGAAGAAAAAGTGAGGATCATTATCTAGCTTCACGTACGTATTGATAGAATCATTCTAGAGCTCCTTGTTTGACACACTTCTGTACAAATGTTTTTGAGATGAAGGCACTGCCTCAAAGCTCCAAACTTTTTTTCTCCACTAAATGTAGGCAAACAAAATGGGGAAGCCAATGGATCCTCCAAAATGTATGCAGAGAGAGATTATAAAGAGAAATCTAAACAACAGAGTCACTCCTCTAGGAGCAAGGTAAACTTTTCAGCTTCACCTGTCCCTTAGTCTGTTGAACTATTGAGGCACCACACAAGATAGGTCAACCATCTTTCTCCATTCCTCTCAATAGAATCACTTTCATTGGCAGGCCTGTCCATTCTTTAATGTTGTGTTCCCATTGCTTCCTCTGTCTCCTTTTTTTTTCCTGGTACTGTTCCCTGGAGGAAAGTTTTGCAAGCACTGAGGACTTTTTGATATTGCCATAAAGGTTTAATTTGTGTTATTTTACAGTGGTGAACATTTATGGACAGAAAACTGATTTTTTTGGTTTTGTTATATTCACTAAGAACCATTAATCACATCTGAAATAATTGACAAAAATAAGCATGGTCTAAAAGTTTTTGTTTTCAAATTATGTTATACACATACATCTAAATCATTTTTTAAATACTAAAATGTAACTAAATTAATTGTATATTCAATGCCATTAGTAGTACCACAACAATGGTACATAGATTACTTACAGTCCACCAATAGCATACACTTTTGATTTAGAAATCAAGTAATAGAAAAACAAAGTGTTTTTTAATTTCTTCTTCAATTAAGTAAGCATCAATCTATTGTAAAGCCATGTTAAACATATGTGTTTTTAATTTACAATAGTTGTATAGTATCTTTCTTATCTGAAGCTGGTAATACAATTCAGGGTGTTAGTTTTTGTGTAACAGTAATAAGGCATGACCATGTCTGACTTGCAGTGTTCTATTGCTTTATATGGGTGAACATTTCTTTAATTATTATTTTTTTTTTTTATTTGCTTTGAATTAGAGAATTTATTTAATAATTCTCTATACCTCTCTATGTTTTGAGTTTTGACTTGTTTGAACTTTTATCTCTCTCCAGGAACAGTTTAATGAAACAGATGGATCTCCAAAACTGAAGATGAAAGAAAAGAGAGATAAATCATATCCTTGATCTAGGGACTGAGTCTTGATTATGTAGTCAGCTGGGGCTTAATTATTTAGTCTTTATGGTAAACACTTTCTGGTCTTGAAAAGTTTCTAGTCATCTTTCCATTGCTAGTTACATGAGTGAGATGTGTATATTAAACATTTCAATTGGGAAAGGTAGAAAAAAAATCCAGTCACTTTAAAAAAAAACATAAAAATCAGTTGGTCCTTCCCATGTTTGAATTCAATAGTCTGTAATAGTGGCAGTTTAACTTTAAAATAGTCATTATGTTCATGCGTCCCGGTGGGACTACAGACCTACTATAGCACATCTTTCCATTCTGATCTATCCTGCTGTTGTAGATCTGCCTCTACATCAGCGGTTCTCAACCTTTTAAGCTCGGTGACCCCTTTTTACAATATACCACTCTGCTGCGCCCCCCCCCCCCCCCCCCCCTCCTTAGACACACACAGCAATAGAAGAATAGACAATAACAATCCTTATTTTTTATGGTCTTAGGCAACCCCTGGTAAATCATCAATCGACCCCCAAGGGGGTCGCGACACACAGGTTGAGAACCCCTGCTCGACATCATCAAGCCACTGTACTGCGGCCTACCTTTGAGGTGCCTGCTTTTTGTTTGTTTTGTGAACAATCTTTGCTGCTCCTCTGTTCTCTGACATTCTTTCAAGGTGACCCACCCAGAGTAATGTGTTCCTTTGTATTTCCGTTACTGTGGAGGAGTCTTCACAGAGCTGGTATATTAGTGATCATATTACTAATTAGAGCCTAGAAATAGAAAATGTTGCCTCTTAGTACTTAAGTTAGTCATCTGATTGAAAGTGTATAATTTCCTTAACTTCTTCTCACATGTTCCAAAAAACAGAAAAAATAAAACCAGTTTGATCTGGATGTTTCCAGACTGCAGTCTCTTGTTGACAGGATTGTTAGTTGGATGGCAATGTGCAGCTTTTTAAAAAACCTTTTTTTTTTCCCCTTTTTAAACATTGATTTATATATTTCTCAAACATTTTTAGATAGTAACATATGTTGATCTGTAGATCTAGTGTGGGTGAATGTGTGATATCATGTACATTAGACTCTGGCCATTCAGTTGGTTCTGTAAAATTACAAAGTGACACTTTTTTTTTTTTTCTTCTTGATATTGTTGACTTATGAATTAGAACTCAGGCTTTTGTTGAAACAGATCTGCCTTCTGGTCAAATTATATTGAGTCATTTCTCCAGGTTCAGAACAGTTCAACTTATGGAGACCAAGGTGTTGAGCTGATCGTTTCATTTGCTGCAATTGAAATCCTATCCAGTCCTAGTTCAAAGTCTTAGTGTTAGTGGCAAGCATTGCTTCCAGCCCTGTGGGATCTACTGGAAGTGAGCTCTTAAACTATGACCATTGTTGCTGTACACACAGATTTCATGTATTTATGTTTGCTTTCAAATTAAGGGTCTAAGTGACCTCGGTTGACTATGTTGATCATTGAATAAATGGACTGACATGTCCGCAGATTATAGTTTTGCTTGTTAATATATTTTCTTGTGTTGAATAGATTAAGTTTTAAGTTAAGAAATACTGAGATTGTTCCATAACTTCTCAGCCAGCACATTACAATGAGGGATGTACTGCACTGATCTATAAATACTTTATAACTACATCTCAGTTTGAAAGAAAATCAATAATTATAAATTAGTACTGATATTACACATTTGAGACCAGTAGAGGGCGAAGAAGAACCTAAAGTGATAACAGCTGGACCATTGTTATGTCTGCTGGATGTGGCATTATATGTAGGTCATGGCTGGGACTGTGTAGCTGTTATCTGAAATCTTCAATCTCAAAAAGCCTTAGTACTAAAAAACTGTTACTATTAACTCACCAATATAAGTAACTGGCACCAAAAGGGCGCATTAGCAGAACTACGGGCAACTTAATATAAAAGACTATATAGCTGCAATCTCCCTGCTCAAACAAGGCATGATAGAGGCTGTTCTTTTTAGCTACATCATCTACAAGTTTCATTAGCCCCCTTTTTTTTTTGTACCACCAAAGAGCATCTAGTCTCCTAGTAATGTTTTTTTATTACTATTTCAGCTTCATCGGGCATCTGATAATACTTGTACTCTGCCAAGTTGCTTCCCTTTAACATTATCATATTTACTACTGCAGTCCCTTTTTTTTTTTTTTTTTAAGAAGTATTTGCCTTTTGATTCAGCCCCACATCTCGGTTTTAACAGACACCAAACAGGTTCTTGTCTAAACCACTGTTAGCAACTACTGGCAATACATAAAATGAAAAATACATATGGGATCTGATATAAAACACTAGCGATATGGTCAAGAATATAATGGAGACCAATGGCTCTGAAGAGAACTAGTGCTGTCGAGGTTTTATGAGCTCCATCATGTTTCTTCTTGAAAGATTCGTTGCAGAGTGTGGTGAAATAGTTATAGTACTTTTTACCATCACAAAAGAGATACAAGACACCGATAGCAAAGACAAACAGACACAAACACTCTTTTGTTCCCCTGGCAATCAAATCATTAAATAAGAACAATCTGGTATAAACTTTGTCACATGTAAATTAGGAGTGAGTCTGGTGTGAATGTACACTTTGGTTTCTCATAGCTATAATGTTTTTTGTTTGGTGTAATGCACAAATTGTAAGACAAATTTCCATACGGACAATAAAGATTATTATTATTACTTGTTTATGTTTGTGTAGCGTCGTGTTCACAACATTGATTTTGAAGTGAAGTTTGAAGATTATAGCTATGAATTAAACGAACTGAAAGTTTCTCTCGCTAGTGGGGATACGGATGGCTGCCTTGTTGTGTGGTATATGCGTCCAGAACAGATGATCGAGGGTCTCGCTACCCTCCACTATCCCCGCTTGTCCTGGGGGAAGTTTGGGCTAAGGGGCAATAAACTTGAAATATGAAAAAAATATTCAAAACAAAATATTTACACATTGGACGGGCGAATGTTTCAATATTAAAATTTTTAAAAAGTCTAAACGGAGCAGCTTTAACGAACATACACTTAGTAGGCCTACATTAGGATTCCAAATATATTGTACATTTTTGGGCTAATTCTAAAAGAAAAACGCGAAAATTATGTCTGTCTGTTACTTTTCTTTGTCCTTATAACCGAGTTAAACGTTAAACCAAATCTTGCTAAAAAGGGGAAGGGGGCGCAAACGAAATTGTTTTCACCACTGGTAAAAGTTTGAGAAACACGGATCTACAGTTTATTATGAAATATTATAGTACATTATATTTTGTATAATTGAGTGCGCATTTTAGCATGTAGGCTACATGGTGTATCTCAATAAATCTCAAAAGTGATTCTCTTGGCTAAAACATTATCTATAGGCCTATAGCCTACCTTACCTAAAGACATGCTATATTTTTTTCTCTTAGCTAAAACAGAAGTCATAGCTTATCAATTTTTCGCTTAACAAAACTGTTAAAGTAAATCTGAAACACGATAGATGTCAAAACACAAATGGCTAAAAAAAAAAAAAAACGACTGGTAAATTCTATAGCCTTATAGGCTACCGCAAGTCCTTTTTTTAACACGAGAAACTTTAGCATTTTGTAGAAGCGAAGTTTTAGATTGTGACTAGATCTATATAATAGGCCTATATATTGTAGATATTTTGAACTAGGTAATACTATATATAGTTATTCTTATTATTTGAGCGCAATGTATTTATAATATTATAATTTTGTTCCTAGAATAAAAAATGGGGGAGGGGGTGCCAAAAATGGCGTGCACCGAACGCCAGTTATACTCGTTTTTAAACAATTACTTCAAGATATCTAGTCAGGATAGAGTCTGGCTTTAACTTCTTCATTATAGTGATTAGAGTGACGTTTTTATTTAAAAAACTCGATTCTTTGACAGTAGTAGGCTACTTCAGTTTACTGGATATCGACGAGTGATACCTGTTCAAAAGGGTTTGAAAAGCACTGAACTAGATCTGGATCTAGAATCTACTGGGTTGAAAGCAATCGTATATTTACTAAATTCTTTATCACTTAGCCGGAATTCGTATCTATAGTTTTGTATATAAATAACAAAATGGCGAGTGTTTTGCTTTCACAGTCACAGCATTCGCAGGCTGAAACTTTGAAGAGTCGTAACAAACAAAATAAAATTGTGAAAAAAATAAATAAACTAAAAATTCTTTTGACTGTTCGCGAAAATCTATCTTTATCGGATGAAGCAACACGGGTAAATGTCTAAATTACTAAATTGTTCTAGTTATTTTTTGTTTGGTAATTTCCCAAGTTTTGTTTTATTATTTTAATTATTTTTAATTTTATTTACTTAAGTCACTTTAGATTGTCTAATAGATACATGACTTTGACACTCACAGTGACTGTCACTGTGATTGTCACTCAGAGTCACTGCTACACATTGTGACACAGTAGTGTCAGTCATGTCAGTGTCACTCACTGTGACACAATCACTAGTCTACCCCAGTCTACTGTGACTACATACAGGAGACAAGCCTCAGTCGGGCTCAGTGGCTGCTATTATTCTGTATTCAGCTCCACTTTTCACTTTTTGTAATTTTGATATCTTGATTCTTGGGCTATGTGTAGAGTCAAGTGTAGATCTATGGGTATTCCAATTTGCCTGGTTCTCTCCCACAAGTTAACAATAGTAGAGTAGTAAGTGGACTGTCAATACTATAATTATATCATATATATATATATATATATATATATATGTTATAATCATATGTTAACAAATGACCAAAGGCAAAGGTCTTGAGTTAGTCTCTATCTACTCACCAGCTTTCTGTACACTGTTCTACTAGTTCTTGTTCTAAGAGACTAGAATATAATTAGTCTAGATCTTCTCTCTACTTAGAAATCTGTACATCTTTCATCATATCATGATTGTAATGATGATCTTTAGTAAATACATAGATCTAGATATTTAGCGATACAAATCGGAGTGAAAGTGATCATTCTTTTCAGATTCTTGTTGTTAAAAATGGAGGCTTGGCAAATAATGTCAATCAAGAGGATCTACTGCCATTGTTTCAGCAGTATGGAGAAGTGCAAGAAATTGTTATGCTACCAAGGAAACAGTATAGCTTTGTTTCATACAGTCTAGAGAGGGATGCTGAACAAGCGTTCAAGAAATTAAATGGCTTTCTCCTTCGCCAGTGCAAAGATCCAACTCAGAATGTTGTGTTGTATTTGTTTTTTGTGAAAGAAGGTAAAATTGAACTTGGCTTTTTCAGTAACTTCATTGAATAAATATTTTAAAGTTTGTTTGTTTTGCATGTTAGATATTCCTTCACAATTAAAGTAAGTAAAAAAAAGTTCCCCTTTCAGACCTTGTGGTCTATAGGGCAGATGATGTAAAGTTCATCTGTTTCTGAGGCCTACGCTAAAAAAGGGTGTCATGTGGCTAGCACAACGACCAACCGCCTTTACTTTTCCCCAACTAATGTCAGGTACCCATTATAGCTGGGTGGACTCAGAGGCGCCTGAAGATCCTGAAATTAAAAATCCACCTTCACCAGGATTCGAACCCTGGTCCCTGGTTCGGAAGCCAAGCGCTTTACCGCTCAGCCACCGTACCTCCCCATTCCTTCACAATTGAAGGTTATTAAATCGTAGCCTAAATTTCCTGCAGGGTGACAGGAAGATTTCAGTCAGAGTTTGAATCTGGGACCATTGAGTCAACAGGCCAGAGCCACATTGCCACATTACCAGGCAGCCATTTAGTTCAGGGTATTTGAAATAAGTAGCAATAGAAATTAAAACATTGTTTTTCCAAGTTTTTAACTTTTACTGGTGTTGTCCCGCATACCCAAAATATACATTTACCTCCTTTAGGGGTTAACCCAGAGCCCCAGTAACAAGTATTTTACTGCATTCTGGGCTTCAGAAATGTATTCTCCTGGCATAATGCATATCCTAGCAAGAAGAGTGCAGGTCAATACTGAAGTGTGAGATACTTGAGATGGTAGAGCATGTACATTTGTAATGGGCTTGGTCTTTGTAAGATCATCCTTGTGTTTAGAAGGACACTTCAAACAGGCCTGTTTTGTTGTAGAAAAATACATTAACAGAGGGACATTAAGTATTTTTGATAGTCCTGATGTAAAAAAGACAAAAGTAGACTTTAGAATCAGAATTGTGAAGACATATTATATACATAAAATGTCTTCTCCAAAAGAACATCGATCTTTCAAAAATTGACCACAAAAACCTATTATGAATGGCCCTACTTATAAAATGAAACGACATCGCTTAATTTAATAATTACATTGTTTAAATTTTGTTAGTCAATTTTACTAGATCAACACTCAAAAATGGTTTTATAAAGCAAATAAAACAGATTTTTTTGTCCTTGAAAAAAGAAAATACCTGTCATCACGTTATGGCAGTTTGAGAAAAGTTGAATGAAAATGACCTAAAATCACGCCGTATGATATTATGAAACCAACTAATAGTCCATAATTCTAACTCTTAAAATTTTTTGTGTTTTAATTTTTTTTCTTTATTTTATGCTAGTTTGCTGCTTATTAGGAAAAGAAATAAAAATCCTAACTTTTGTTTAGGTTGCATGTAACTATTTAGATTTGAATTACTCTCTACACTTACTAAGTAACAATCCAAACTTGAGTAGCAGTTATTGCACAGACATGAGACAAGGGATATGACGTTATGATGGCTGCTTCAATGGGGTTAAACTTACGTCATCTTTTGTTTTTACTCTCCTAATTACACGTCCAACATCTGTTTTCTTTGCAGCCCCTCCCTCGGCACTAGCGTCCAGTGAAATGCCAGGAGGGCTTCATATCATTGAGAATTTTGTTTCTGAGGAAATGGAGCTCTCCTTACTTCAACTTGCCAACTTGGAGGAACAGACAGAGAACCTTGGTAGGACGATTCATCTCGTTACATCTGTATTGTATTGAACATTTATCTCAACACATTGCCATATGTATTTTATCAACATGCATTTGATTATGCAAGGAGCGAAGCTGAAGGTCTTTGAAACTTCACTATCAATAACTGATGCATATGCATGTATTAACCTTTTGAACCAATCAGCCGATTTATTGGTCTATGAATAAAGAAGCAATGCCCTGCCAGCTGGGTATATCAGTCTCATATAAAAGTAGATCAGTCAGTATCAGTAAAAGTCAGTTACTCAGTCATTATCATTTAATAGTCAGCAAATCATTCAGTATCAGTTTAAGAAAAAAAGTCAGTAAATTAGTCAGCATTAGTAAAAAAAAAAAAGTCAATCAATCAGTCAGTATCAGTAAAAAGTAAGAACAACCTTCAGTATACAAACACCTGTTCATGAAGGAGATTGTCAAAAAAAATGTAATTTACTTCTATGTATGAGTGAGTTTGTATTTTAAAACCAGAAGAAATAAAGAATTGCTGTGTAATATGCCATGGCAGTAAACAACAAAGTAAAAGCTGGATTATTTAACTATTTGGTTGATGTCTGCCAGACAGAGGACATGACCCCCAAAAAGGAGGACATGTCTTGGTCTGGTAACCCCATAAGATAATCTAGCTCAGCGGTTCTCGACCTTTTTAGGTTGGCAACCCCTTCTTACGATTCTCCACTATGTGGTGACCCCAACCGCTTTTCCTAATGTTATAAAACAGTTCACTATTTACTATATCTATTTCGTATTCACCTTTTGTTATGCTGCATACTTATGTGACTATTTTTTTAAAAAGCATGACCTAACATACGTGATACCCCAATACATGTTGTCAATGGTCTTAGGCGACCCCCGGCAAATCGATATTCAACCCCTAAGGGGGTCGCGACCCACAGATTGAGAACCGCTGATCTAGCTAATATTAGTTGGAAATATTTTTGAGTTTATTAATTTATTCACTTGAATGATGTGTTTGTGTCATTTATACCTCAGGTATGATGAAACATCGCCAGGTCAAACATTTTGGCTATGAATTTAAATACGACATCAATGATGTGGACGTGAATGACCCCTTACCTCTTGGCATACCCGATGTTTGCCACAACTTTCTCAATAAAGCATTGGACCTTGGACTTGTGCGCTATTTTCCAGATCAGCTAACTGTGAACCAGTACAAAGCAGGACAAGGTAAAGCCAAAGCAATGAGAAACCTCTGCACATGTTCATATTACTTATTGTGTTTTAACTTACTAAAGTTAAGGATTTAAGTAAAGGATTTAAAAAATATGCTAAATTTGAGCTCTCTACCCATAAATGGAAACCTCACCAAAGAAAAGATCTTTGTGTTTTAACTGGTGAATGAAATGTTAACAGAGGCTGGAGAGAATAGAGAAGTAGTTTCAAGCACGTAGCCCAGGACAGTTTTACTTACTAAAATGATTTTTCTTTTCTAATTATAACATTACTAAAAAAAAGGCTCATTAAAGAAAAGATCATCTGTAATGTAAATTATAACTTTTAGAGTCACAGTTAAAAAAAAAAAAAAAAAGAAGCCTAGTTAAGGTTTGACCTACCTAACATCTATAGTATTTTGAGCATTGCTGTAGTATCTCTGGTTTGTTAATCTGATCATTAGAAATAAACTTATCCAAAATCCCCCCCCCCCCCCCCCCCCCCCCGATTTCTATTTGAAAATAAAATAAAGAAAGCTCTAAAGATTCTCTTCTATAAATAGACATTCTAAATCTCTAACTTAACTCTTTTCTTATCATTGATTTTACCCTATGACCATCGTTAAGTCAATACAAGTCATCAATAAAAAAAAACAACAACTGATGCATAAATTCTTTCCTTCCTGATTAAATGATAGAATACAAACTTGTGTAGATAGGCTTTAAAAATTTTTGATAATTGAATGAATGTACAACATTTTAATCTAAGTTTAATCTAAGTTTATATTTAAGTTTCTTAAAATCTAAAAAAAATAGGTCGCAGCTTTGCATAGCATAATTATTATTATCATTAATGTTTTTTATGTAACACAAATTTGTTTTAAAAATTTCTTAATGGGTAATAAACTTGTTTTTTGTTTTTTTACAATTTTGTGTGTGTGTAGGTATACCTCCACATGTGGACACTGTTGAAGCGTTTGAGGATGGTATTATGTCATTGAGTCTGGGTTCACAGGTCAGTATTATGTCATTGAATATTGCGTCACAGGTCATATAGTGAATTGGTTTTTATTGAACACGTATAAACAGTAGAATCCAGTTAATCCAACCATCAATTTATTTGGACCGAACTGACCAGGTCCCAATGTTGTCCAGGTAACTGGATTCGATTGTACATACAATGTTTAAACGAATTGAGTGTTAGGCAATAGGCATTTTATAAACTGCATCAAATTTAGATTTCAATATTCCAGCAGGAATTAGTTGAATGGTTGAATGTTTTTCATCTGGCGAATATGTCAACATCCACATAATTAGATCATTATCTAAATAATTTAAATTCATCTTTACTTGCTCTTCTACCTATCTGTATTTAATTTGATACAGGTTTTTGTTCATAGTATTGAAGTTTGAAGTTACTTATATAGGTTAGACTTACTTAGTTCATATAACCACCCTTTTCTTTTATACATTTTTTTTTGTAGGTTGTCATGGACTTTAGGCATCCTGATGGGAGACATCTAAAAGTAATTTTGCCTCGCCGAAGTCTGCTAGTCATGACCGGTGACTCTAGGTATGTTTGGTCACATGGTATCACACCGAGGAAGTCTGATATTGTTTCAAATCCAAATGGCCAGGGGCTGACGCTTCTTAACAGGGGTACGAGGACGTCCTTCACTTTTAGGAAAGTCATTAGAGAAAGAGGGAAAAACAATGCTGAGAGCGTTGTCAGCGATTCTGGTGAGACCTTACCACACAGTTCACCGCACAGCTCACCACACAGCGACTGTGAGGCTCTGGAACTGGAGGAGAAACATGTTCATAAGGTCTGAATCCTTTTCTTTAAGTATTTAAGTCTTTACTTACCAACTTAATGTAGGTCATAGGGTGGCCAAATCGCTGTACTAGGCTGCATGTCTTGGATACAAAGACAGGTGGAGACAGGGATAATTTACTCAAATATGGACACAAAATTTACTGGACTCAAATTGACATCTGTAGTTGATTGGGGGGGGGGGGTACTTCTTTTTATGCAAACCTTACTGTCAATGCTAGATGCGTTAGTCAATTTTTTATTTCTTGTCTGTTCCCAATATTGAGGTGTATTGTTACTGTGCCAGCCTCTGATGTTAAAGGAAGGCGACTTAAGGAACAGTAACTAAGCTGAGGCATTGTGTATTTTCTTTAGCGCAGCCTGCTTTGAATATTAAAACATTTTAATTGGAAACGTTTTGGAGATAAAAATATAGCACATTGAATCTTAGTTTCATATCCGCAGAGGTTGTGTCCTCCGAGTTAATGTATAAACATCAGCTCACATAATATTCCTTTCTAAATAGTTTTATTAGTCTACAAAAAAAAGTAATAAGTAGCACATTCATTAAATTGTAACCAGTTATTCTTGTTCATTCATCGCCAAGGTGTATGAAGATATAGCCGAACACTTCAGTGGGACTAGATACAAAGCCTGGCCTAAAGTTGTAGATTTTTTGATGGAGCAGCCTCCCTTGTCGCTAATGGCAGACGTAGGCTGTGGCAATGGGAAATGTTTAGGTGTTGCTAAGCAACTATTTGAGGTTAGTATAGTGTGATATACAAATTAAGTTTCTATGTTGTCCAAATTTTGCATTGCGTTAGAACAGAGCTTAAGCATACATGAATTATCTTAATTAATTCTTTTGATGTACAATTTCAGATTGGTAGTGACTACAGTAGTAACCTGGCCAACATTTGTAGAAGTCGTGGTTTTGAAACTTGTGTTGCTGATGTGACCTGTCTCCCTTTCAGATCCAATAGTTTTGATATTGTGTTGTGCATAGCTGTCATACACCACATGGCAACGCAGGTAGATTTTGATACTTTCTGTGATTTGTTTGTCATGATTGTGTTGTGCATAGCTGTCATACACCATATGGCAAGAATACTTTCTGTTATTATGATTGTGCAGGGCTGTTGTGATGTTAGTTTGTGACTTTTTGTGTTTAGCTTTGAAGCTTTGTCTCTTTTTTAACATTCTTCTGTGGAAATCATGTTTTGTGTGTCAAAAGTTCAATTTTAATTATTGCCCAGAAAATAGAAAATTTAAATTTTGTCAAGAAACAGATTATTTAGTGTTAGGGTTAGTGTCACATCTAGTTCTTATATTATATAATACAGATGTTACATCACAAAAGATTATTACGTCCTACGCCTCATGCATTAAGTCAAGTCACCAATGACTTAAATTCTGCCAAGTCATTGGTTTTCCTGGCTGGCTTAGGCAACCCAATCCATGCTCTAATAGCACTATGGCAGAAGGAGGATTTGTACAAATTTGTCCTAGCATATGGAACGAGGAATGTGCCTTTATATCTGTGTTTCTCCTGGGTATTTTATTAGATTTTGTATTTGAAGATTATGGTTCAGTATTTTATGCATAATTGCTACTTTACTTTTGAGTCTTCTGTCCTGAAGGCTTTCTAAATTTAGTGATTTTACTAAAGGTGTTACACTTGTCAAATGTGAATATTCATTATTATTGTTATAGTTTTTCATCTCATTTCGACGGAATTAGTATTTATTACATTTACAAATTAAAACGTTTTCCAGAAGTGAAAATAATTTTTTAATTCTAATTTTTTCCAACCCTGACATAATCAAATGTATTAGACTTAGTGAAACTCAATGTCAGTTTTTCTGAGTTTATGCTCCTTCTGCTGGCCGTCATCACAATTTATATTTTATGTCGACACGTTTGATTGCATATGTTGTTTTTTTTCCACTTATCGCAGGCCAGACGCTTAAAAGCAGTAACTGAGATCATACGTATACTCAGAGAAAGGGGTAAAGCTTTACTCTACGTTTGGGCGATGGAGCAAGAACTTAACAAGAAACAATCAAAGTACATTAACTCTAAGCGACAAGAAAAGTTCTCTGGCAGGAAGTGCACTGGCAAGACTACAGATGACACTTGTAACTCCAAGACAAATACAGAAACTACACCTGCAGAATTACAGTCAGGTGTAACTTGTCAAGACAATCTAAGTACCGGTAGAATTGATATTCCCGACTCTCAAACTGCTCCCAGTGATAGAACTTGCAATCACTTTGCTCCTACAGAGACACTTCCTGTTCACCAGAATAGAACACAGTTTCAAGAACAAAACATGTTGGTCCCCTGGCAACTGAAAACAAAAGCGAACAGTGTGCCGGGGACGAATGAATCGGCCAATGTATTTCACAGATACTATCATGTATTTAAAGAAGGAGAACTCGAGTCACTGTGTCGACAAGTTCCCCAGTGCTCCGTTAACAGAAGCTATTATGACCAAGGAAACTGGTGCGTGGTTTTAGAAAAAAAGTAAAAAAGTTTGTTTCATGTTAGAACATTGACATAGAATAAAAACATTAAATCCTTTATACAACAAAATGTTTTTAATTTTGAGAGTAACACTTCCGTATGTCCTATTCAGTGTTTAAGACTTTGTATGGAGTTGGCTGACCCGGAGATGAGTCTTCAAATCTCATCTCAGTACAAAGATTGTATTTACCAAGACATCCTGTTTTTTTAACCCTTTAATCCCTATTGCAATATATTGCTGTCATAGACATAAATAAATATAGACTGGAAAATGGAAATAACTTCATGTAACTTGAAAAGTTGCATGATCTTCAGTCTTAGAGATTAAACAAAATTACACTGCTGTATAATAAAGTGCACAAAATTGGAAGTCACAAATGTTCGTTTCATAAAACTCTTTTATCGGCCAGTCTATATTTAGTTATGTCTATGGTTGCTGTCTTTACCTTTAGCATCTAATGCACTACACTAGGATGGCTGCCTGGTCGTGCGGTTTGCGCGCTGGACTGTCGTTCACATTTATCGATGGTCGAGGGTTCAAACCCTGCCCGCTCCCATCCCCCGTCGTCCTGCGGGAGGTTTGGACTAGGAAGTAATTATCTTCAACTCTGAAGGAACATCCGAAACATGTAAAACATTTTACAAACATCTACAATGCAACCGGAAGTTAGCAGCAGTTTATTTAAACTCATGCGATGGACAAAACAAAAAGTCACACTTACAAAATTCACTTAGAAATATTTTATTTTATAGTAAAAAACAAAACAAAAACAGGATGTGTTTCTGAAAATGTTTCAAACAAAAATTGTGGGTACAGGATACAGCAGTATAAAAGGCTATTCATAGAAATTCAGTGTTTATCAAGCTATACCTTAACGAAGTGGCAAATGAAATATAACAAAAATCAAAATTCTAGGCCTCAGTGAAACTCGGTGGAATGGTAGCGGTCTACGCAAACTGACATCTGGTGAGACCATTCTGTGCACGATGGACACAAGGGCTATCACTTTTACTGTCACCATGGGCATACAAAACTTTCCTTTGTCTGTTTACTCCGGGCTAAAGTCAGTCAGGTTGAACATCAAAATAATTATCTTCCAATTTTAAGCACCCACCCACTGTTCCATCACCATTAAAAAAGTCCATACGATCAGCCAAACTATTTATCAAGTTTGTGAAGGGGGATTTGAATGAGAAAGTTGTTCCAAATAATTATGGTGGAGAAAACATGGTGAAAACGCATGCAATGACATTGGAGACCTTTCAGCTGACTTCTGCGCATTCAAACATCCCATCAGTGGAGGAGCCATCGTTCCACACAAAATCATACACGAGACAACCTTGACCTTCCCAAATGGTAAAAGCAGAAAACCAAATTGAACACTTTAGAATCTCTTGGAAGATAACTTTATTGATCCAATCAAATGGAAATTCGGTTTGCCTACAATTGACAACCTCAGCGTAACTACTGTACAATAACAATATAGATGCACATACGAACGACATTCACACACGAAAAACACATACACATACCCAGCGCTTTATAAATAGACTTCTAGGTACTTCTCGATGACGACAGAATAATGTTAATTTTTAATGTTGGTCATCCAGGGTCTATTATTACTGACTGTTTTAATTTTCTTCTTTGATACAATCATGTAGTCACAGCACTGGATGTAGTGGAGCAGATATAGGCTTTGATCATCGTCTGCTAATCGCAACTGCAAGGATCAATCTGAGCACCTAAAGGCAGCACGGAAAACCAACTCCTAGATACCCCCTCCCCCCCACCGGTCCACAAATGAGATTGGACCAAAGCGCTCTAAGCATGCTATAAGCATGAAAGTAGCGCTATATAAAAGATATAATAATACAATAAAAAATTCTATCATTCCCAATTAAAACAAATCTATGTGATGCGTGTTAGACAAAGTAAGATAGGTAATGATAGGTAATGATAAAAGTGATGATTGAATTGGTCACTGATCGCCTGAGATTTATTTGGCTCCTTCAAAATATCTTAAACGCAGCTTTAAAAAAAAAAAAGAAGTAAAATTCCCCTTTCAGACCTTGTGGTCTATAGGGCAGATGATGTAAAGGTCATCTGTTTCTGTGGCCTACGGTTAACAAAGGTGTCATGTGGCCAGCACAATGACCAACCGCCTTTACTTTTCCCCAACCAATGTCAGGTACCCATTAGAGCTGGGTAGACCCAGAGGCGCCCGAAGATTCCGGAATTAAAAATCTCAGTCTTCACCAGGATTCGAACTCCGAACCCCGGTTCGGAAGCCAAGCGCTTTACCACTCAGCCACCGCGGCTCGTATTGCCAGCTTTACTGATCCTAAAATTCCCCTTTCTCACCTTGCCATCTAGGTAAAGGAAATCTGTTTCTTAGGCCCACGCTTAACGAGGGTGTCATATGGCCAGCACAACGACCAACCGTTTCTACTTTTCTCCAACTAATGTCATGTACCCATTACAGCTGGTTGGACTCTAAAGATCCCGAAATTATAAATACTAAGTCTTCACCAGGATTCGAAACCGGGACACCCCGATTCGGGAAGCCAAGCGCATTACTTTACCACTAAGCCATCGCGCCTAATTCAGATACACCTAAATTTGCCAATGTTGCGTCATGATGCCCTGGTTTGAATATTAAGATTTCTGACTATATTATTACACACATCATTACGCATCATTATATAGTACCTCATCCTCAAAACTGATCACATTTAAAAAAAACATAGAATTGTATAATGAATTTTAAACATTACAAAATAAGTAAAAAGATACAATTTTTTTGAAGTAGGCTTTCTTTATAAACATTGCATATTTTTTTTATATGTATTAATATTAAGGAAAAGGAAGGTAGAGGCCTCAACAAAAAATTCTGCCAAGAATCTTCACTAACTTAAATCCCATGTTTAGTATATATATCCTAAATAAGTCCGCGCTATTTTGTCAGCAGGTATGGAGGTTAATACTGCCCCCCCCCCCAAAGTGGAAAAGAACAAGTCCATCAAGAAAGGAAAAAGTGGAAAGGCGTCAGGCCCAGGAGGTATACAGGTGGTAGCACTTAAATCTGACCTTAAAACATCAGGTGAAATGCTACATCCGCTACCTCAAGTCCCTGCCAATTGGAAGCTGGGCTACCCTGGAGCTACCCATTCAGCTACTCAAGAAATGTCACCTTACTTAATGCAACAACTGGCAAGGCATAATGTTACTATCCACACTTAGCAAGGTCTTAACTAAATTAATTTTGGAACGCCTGAAAGATCCCTTAGACAAAAGACTATGACCGGTTCGCGGAAGGAAAAATCATGCAGTGACCACACTGCTACACTACGCATCATTATAGAACAATACATTGAATGTCAGTAAGCCTATCTCTGTACATGACCTTGAAGACTTTGTGAGAAAGCCCTCGACAGCATTGACAGAGACATAATTTGGAAGCAAGTGAACCATTACGGAGTAGGCCTACCACTGAAGTTCACAAACAAACATTTGGTAATTCTTGCCATTGAGCGTGATGATGCCGTGATCTATGTAGGAAACATAATTCTTATGATGTACTGTATGACTTCGCTACACGCAAGGCTCCTGTAGTAATTATGTGCGTAGTATAGAATGAATAAAATGCAAAGACGAATTTATTTTCTAATAAAAACTTTTAATTTTCACTTATTATCGTTTCGCATTGGGCCCCACAATGGTTAAGTCCGGCACTGCTATTTAGTGACGGGGGAATACAGGGTAGATTACGTGTTCTCTTTCCATGACTTCTTGGTCACAATGGTTAAGTCCGGCCCTGCTATTTAGTGACGGATGAATCCTACTTGTTCTCCCCCCCCCCCTCTTTTTTTTTTTCGCCTCTAAAATTACGTGGGGTAACTCTAGTCCGTCCGACTTGCAGAAATAAAAGAGTGATCTTTCCTTTACTTGGTGTCCAAACTCTTGACTCATGAAGAGTTTTATATATTTATAGAAGATGGTGTAAGGGGAGAGAACCAAGCAGAGACATTGAAAAACTAAAACGGAGATGAACTTGAAACACCTTGCGAAAACCACCTACCCCGGTACCAATGTTGCAAGGCAGGCACTTGATTAGAATCAGCAGGGAAAAAGAGGAAAGTGGGCAGGCCCAAACAAACTTGGAAGAGGTCATTATCAGCGAAGCTGAGGATACTGGAATGACAAAAGCTGATGAAAACAGCTGCTTAAATTGAATTTGGTGGAGAGGTGTGGTCGTGGCTTTTGCTCAGTGGCGTAACATCCATGGCGCGAAGGGGTTCATTAAACCCGGGCCCACGACCATTAAGGGGCCCACAGCGTGTGGCGTAGCAGCAATGGCGCAAAGGGGTTGATTGCACTTGGGCCCACGGCTCTTGACCAGTTGGGATGACACTAAAGTGAGGAATAAATATATGTCTTCTTTATCTTATCTTATATAATACAGACGTTACTTCAAAAAAAGAAGATGATTACCTCCTACGCGTCATGCATTTAGTCATGGATATTAACCAATGACTCAAACTCTGAAGTCACTGGTCCTCCTGACTAGCTCAGGCAACCCATTCCATGCTCTAATAGCACTAGGGAAGAAGGAATATTTGTACAAATTTGTCCTATCATATGGGACGAGGAACGTGCCTCTATCTTTGTGTTTTTCAGAGTATTTTATTAAATTTTGTTTTTGTATTTGAAGATTATGCTTCAGTGTTTTATGTATAATTGCTACTTTACTTTTAAGTCTTCTGTCCTGAAGGCTTTCTAAATTTAGTGATTTTACTAAAGGTGTTACTCTAGTAAAATGTTAAATGTATAGATCTGAAAAGCTCCTACAAAATATCTTAAACGCTGCACGAAACTTTATACTAGTTTTAAAACAATAAACCGTGTTTTCAGCTAGAGTTAATGCACGAACGGCATGGATTACTGTAATGTAAAAATCTGCTTTCCATCAGGTTAATTGTAAAGGTGGCTAGCCCTTACTGTACATTTGAGGGGACTATTGTTGCCATTGATAGTATTATTATTAATGGGAAAGGGGGGGGGGGAGAGATAGAGAGAGTTTGGTTTAGAAAATATTGATGTGTTATACAGGAAAATAAGGAAAGGGTCGGAGTAACAATACAATTTGGTCTATAGTTCTGTAGGGACTCTATAGGGAAAGCCCTGGTGATCACGAATTAATATTTCGCCAATCAACTAATTATGCAATTTTTTCAAAGCTTTTTTTTGTTTCTTTTATTTGGCGTATTTAAAATACCTAATACAATCTTTTTGTTGACTCATCAATTACATCCATTCTTATAAGATATTTCATATAATATATGTTCATTTACAAAGTATCAAGATGAATTGTCTTACTATGGTACACTAGACGACTTCTCTTCAAATAGTCGTGAGACGGCAATGTGCGCCTCAGGCCCTGTCTGCAGAACTGACGCTAAACGCCGCAAGTCCAGGATCAAGTCGTTCCTGGTCGAAATTTCCTGGCTGAAGGTGCCGTGGCCAACCGTAGTCACCGCCATGATCTACGGAGTGGTCACAGCTGTTCTAACCTGCCACGCCTACGCTCAGGTCTCCAGTGTTGTTAAAGAAACCTTCTCCTATTTGTAAACAAGGAGAAGGAAGTGTACACTAGTAGCTAGCAATGTTTCATTACAGCTGCTCGCTTGCTTTGGCAAGGGAGGTAATCAGTACTGTTGAATGTTTTTTTTTTTTTTTTGTACTCATGTTATTATAGTGCCCTATTCAGTATAAGTACATAATTTAGACTTATTCATTTAATAAAGTGCTATAAGTTCAAACCCCAAGATAGATATACGTCACAGCTAAATACCACTAGCTTACAATGACTTACATAATACTAAGATCTTCAAATAGTGAACATGCCGACCTAATATATAAATTGCTCTCTCTCTCTCTCTCTCTCTGCCTAAATTTAAATCTACCCCAAACTCTCTCTCTCTCTCTGCCTCAATCTCTCTCTCTCTCTCTGTCTCAATGTCTTTCTCTCTCTGCCAATCTCTTCCTCTCTCTTTGCCTCAATCTTTCTCTTTCTCAATTTTTCTCTTTCTCTCTCTCTCTCTCTCTTATCTCAATCTCTCTACCTCAATCTTTCTCTCTTTCTGTCTCAATCTTTCTCTTTCTGTATGTCTCAATCTCTCTAACTATTTCAATCTCTTTCTCTCTCTATCTCTCTCCTATCTCTCTCTCTCTCTCCAACAAGTGATGGTAATTTTTCCTCTCTCCTACTTCGATACCTTCAAGGAAGTCCAGTAGGGCGTCGGCGCCGAAGGCGCCATTATCCCGTTGATGGTTAGAAAGGCTTTTATCCAACCACCAGGCCTGGACATGGGGCTCTTCACCCCTGTCCTGTCTGAGGGCACCCAACGGTAGGCGGCCATATCGGTTGACTGACTGGTAAAACCGGGCCGTGCCGTGTACACAGCGCGCCGTAACCGGTCCTGGCCCACTCGCTATAAGTGGCCGGGAACAGCGCTAACTGCGGGGAGCTTGTCTCATATTCCTATACTGTAACCGCCACTATTCCGTGTAAGGGCCGCCACTCCAGCCACGGGTCTCTGATGACGGCCCCCTTTGTGGAACGGCGTGGCGGACTTTTTGGACTGGGTTCCGGGCGTTCTTTCCATCCCAACCTCGAGTGAGAGAAAAAAAAAACAAAAGCTCACCCAAGGAAGCCCGGCCGGGCCTGGTTTGCTACTCGTACTTAGACTATCTAGTCTCCACCCACTAGACGTATCCACCGGAGGGCCACGCTGAGGCGACGGGTAGCGAATTCCTCCGGCCTACTTCGATACCAGAAACCCGCACCAAAAGGCGCACTAGACTAAAAGAGGTGTATAAAGCTTGAAATTCTTCTCGAATGATTGCTTCATTTCTTCTGTTACAGGCTGTTGAAAAAAAGCAACATGAAACAAAACAATAGCATCCAATTTGTCTCTAAAGCACTTTGCTTGTATTCAACACAAATATATAAGTTCTTAACATTTAAATGTACACGTTTACCATTATGGTCTCCCTGGACAGTCTGTCCGACGTTAAAGCGTGCTCGTTAGGCTGCATACTTGGTGTTTGCGTGGTAAGTTATTTTTTAGCTATGATAATTATGAAATAAATAATACAGGAAATATAAAACCAGAAAAACAAAAAAAATTCTGAGGTTTCCTTTAAAAAAAAAAACAGTGTTACATGTTCAAGTGTTTGTCTTATTGACAATTAAATAAAAATCCAATTTAAAAAAAAAAAAAGAGATTTAAATTAACCAATGTCATTTTAATACCTTTTATCCGATCTTGTAAAATAGTGTAAGTCCTCATCACATTGTTTTGTCGTCTGCTGTAGTGTGTACAAAATTGTAACAATAGAATTAAAAAAAAAAAGGAGATGAAATCTAAACAAACAAACAGATAATATTTAATATTAAGCAAGCAAATGAAACATTGTATGTTATATAGTTAGAGTGCTTGTATTATTACAACGAATGGTGAAACCGAATTAGAGAGCAGGTTTACAACAAAGATCTAAAAGCTAGAGAGATGTCTACGTTGATCATGGAATACTGTCTTTCTCTGACCAATGCTTAGTATTTGGTTCATAGTTCTTAAAGAAAGTTAACACCATTATATTTATACAAAAACCTCTGACCAGGCTTTATTTAAAACTGCTATGAATATTGAAATTTGACAGGAAAACAAAGCCCCATAGATTGAAAACTGTAGGCATATAAGGTCAAGTCCTCGCCATTTGTTCTCTTCATGAGTGAGAGCACTCAAAACATACCAAAAGTTGATCAAATTAGAATATTTTTTAGTGATCTCCGATGTGGGAATACCCAAAGAAATAACAATTAGTGAGTCATTTCTAGGTTTTCATATGTGTGAGAACTGCAGAATTGCCTGAACCAATGCTCCAAGTAATGAATAATCCCAATTTATTCGTAAATAAACTGCGAGGCTAAAGCTATACTATACGGTAGGAAGCGTGGTCGAGAGGCCAAGTGCGCTTGAACACCTAGAAGGGGGCTCGAGGATCGACACCCGACTCGGGCAGAGTTGTGTTTACTGAGCGCCTAAAGGCAGCACGGAAAACCAACTCCTAGATACCCCCCCCCCCCCCCACCGGTCCACAAATGAGATTGGACCAAAAAGCGCTCTGAGCATGCTATAAGCATGAAAGTAGCGCTATATAAAAGCTATAATAATATACTGGTGTTTCCAATATGAGTGGATAGTACAATGGCCTTCGGGTAATGCTCACTGTGCTAACCACAACTTAAACTTGGTCTGAAATGATTCCGTCATTAAAGGCGTTGCAGATTTCAATGACTTGGTTCAAAATATGTTTGTGTTTTTTGCTCACAACATCTCAGGAAGGACGCGTTTTGAATACAATAGGGAGAGCATAGGACACTCTAAAACTGTTGCCCCACAAGGTGGTTCTCAAAAACTGTTGCCCACAAGGTGGTCATCAAGGATTGATTCTCTAACACCAATGAGATTCAGATAGTTTGATGTCCTAAACCTGTTAACACAAATGACTTTGTGTTCCTCAAAGGAAAAAGAATGGTTGGAAACTGCAGCACTTAGAGGAAAATTAGAAATATTCGATAATGTTGTTCTGCGTTGTGTCAAAAATGTTTGAAAGTGAGCAGCAAGACCTAAACATAAAGCAGAGAGTCAACTGAAGAAGATCTAGATTGAAGTAAATCATTCGGGAAATGACTTTTAGGGAGTAATAAAGGAGGCTGGTGAAGTAGCTCGGTCTTTGGGTATTGATACAGTTGTTGTTTTTGCTCTACACCATTACGGAACATTGTAAGGAAATTAGATGAGCCAACCACTAATTACTGTGAAGAAATAATTCAAATTCAAGAGAATACTTTCAAAATCAACGTATTTTACATAACTATCGTTTCACAATTACTTGACTGATTTCATTGACAAGGAAAAATTGCCATCATGTTTGAGTCGTTAATGCCCAGTTTAATTTCAAGTGCAAACGACAATTATAACAAAAAAACAACAAAAAAACAACAACAACAAATAACATATGATGCCACCATTCTCCTAGTCGTATTTGACCCAGATGATATTGCCATAGGATAAAAGAAGCTTTTCATAACGACATATCCAGTCAGTACGAGATTTGCTGCTTTTTTTTTATTTATCACAAACAGCTACATTTTGGCTGTTTTTATCATAGACAATAACATTTTATTATAAAGTTTTCCAAACATTTTCACAGCATGCATCTAATTTCTCACTTTGTCTGTATCACTGTGTTTAGTTTAGCGGCCATTTTCGGAATTTAGTTTGCTTCACTTGGTGTTCTTTCCAATGAGCGAGAAACAGCCAAAAGTTTAGAAATAGATGCACAGGTTACTGACTTCACTATTTGAAGGCCAGAAAAATGTTCCATGTATTTACTGTTAAATGATGGAAGTAGAATTAGATTATAGTTTGTATCAATATTTCAAAGTTTTCAACTAGAAGTGTTTTAGTACCATGTAAATGTGTAGAATGTAGTCTTAACTGAATGTAGTCCTAACCGAATGAAACGTAATGACATCGTTTCTAATTACTTATAAAAAGAAAGGTACACTACTTGCATTGGAATGTCTTTTGGTAAATGTACCGATACATTCAAATTACACAATTGTTTTGTCTCACTTTACATTCATCTTATTGGGTTAGGTGGAGGGGCCCACCAACATATTATTGAACCAGGTCCCAAGGGTACCTTGCTACGCCACTGCTTTTGCTACCCTGAGTACACAGGAATAATTCAAGTTCAAGATGAGGGCAGAACTCGACATTTCGATTATTTAGTGTCACATTGTGTGTTTGCAGTAGATTAGATCATGGCCAGGTACTGTAAAAAATGTTTGTAAAATGTTTTACATGTTTCGGATGTTCCTTCAGAGTTGAAGATAGTTTACTTCCTAGTCCAAACCTCCCGCTGGACGACGGGGGATGGGAGCGGGCAGGGTTTGAACCCTGGACCATCGATAATTCTGAACAACAATCCAGCGCGCAAACCGCACGACCAGGCAGAACAATATCGTTCAAAATATTTCCAAGCTGAAATTTTAGTCTGGACAAGATACAACTACATTTATCAGTCAAATATTTTCAACTAAATATAAAAAAAACAACAACAAACAAACAAGTTAACTAAACTAATTTAAACTTTACTTTTTTTCAATCTAAAAAACAAAACAAAAAAAAACTTAACTTTTAACATGTAAATAAAAGTTTCAGCTTTGTGCATAAAAATTTAACAAATACATTATTTTCAAGTACCTAGTAAACAATGCCCATTGCAAAAGTAGTACCATTTCTAAAACAATAGCCCAGAGAATATCACATGGACTTCCTATGACAGTCTCTTTAACCAAACAATTAGGCCCTGCTACACAAAAGACCTGGTTGTGACCATTGGTCTTGGGTCCAAAAAGAAACAACAACAACAAACAAGGTTACAAAGACAGTTTGTGTGGAAACACAAACTCAAAATTGGCCCCCGAAGTGGTCCACCTAGAGTCTTCACCAGGATTCGAACACAGGACTTCCGGTTACAAGTGCTTTACCCCTCAGCCACAGCATCTCCATATATTCATTTAGCGTACACTTATATTTTTAAAAATAATAATTATTAACCTTATAAAATTGGAAATTAATAGCATGTTATACGTAGGCCCCTATAACGAGAAACTAAAAAAGATTTATTCTTCTTACAAAATTAGATAAACTGGCAACACGGAAAAAAAAAAAATTCTTGACCTACAAATGACTTAAAAGACTTTCCCCTCGCAAATAAAAATTAATATCTCCATTGTCATACGAACTAGACATAGATCTAGGCTTGTTTTAGATCTAAGTCTAGAAATAGATCTAAGTTAATCTAAGTCTAGATCTAGACTAATCTAGAGCTAGATATAGAATCTAGAGCTAGATATAGAATCTTGATATAGACATAGAATCTACTATATCTAGACTAGAACTCGTATGAATTTACACGTTTTATCTTAAAATGACTAAACCGATGCCAATGTTATGATCATGAATTGTAGGCCTTTTGTTACCGGGTAATGGTGTACTTAAAACGGGACCTCAAATCAGTTAACATCAATACTGACCATTGGGAAGACATATCATTGACATATGATATAGCTCTAGACCGCACCAGATGGAGAGAGACAGTGGCCAAAAAAACTGTGGACAGTGAAAGAACATGGGTCTCAGCCCAGGAAGAAAAACGTACAATACGAAAAATGGCTAGCTCCTCTACCACCGAAGCAAAAGCCACCTTAACCTGCGATATTTGTGGACGGGAGTGTCTCTCCTAAATAGGGCTCCACAGCCACACGAGGAAGTGTGCGAGATGAACCAGAGTCGTCCTACGACTGAAGGAGGCCAACAACAGTGGTGTACTATGCTGTTCATATCCCATTCATTTCTTAATGTGATTCTATTGTTTACATAATAAATAATTCTGCACCCCTAACCTGTCAGAAGATAAGTTATTGCCTTAATAATTAAAATTTTGTACGAATTATCAATACATTTATAATATATATATATATATAAATATATCTAGATATGGGCCCTATTTAGTCTTATTTAGACTGTCAAGTGTCGGCCCCTATAATAAGGATATGTCAAAACTGCGCGCTATAAAAGTACTTCGTTTTTTTTTAAACTTATAACTAAAACGATGTTCCTATCAAAATTCAGCATTCTATTAAATATATTTTATAATGATCCATTGACACTTTTACCATTGTGACCTTAGATGCAAATTTTTTGTACCAATGCGTGAATCTATGAATGAAGCTCGAGTTAATAATGAAGAAGTCCATGACCTTTTCAAAAAAAAGTTACCTCCCCTGAAGTTTTTCATTGAAAAGTGGTGTAATTTAAAAAAAAAATCTGCTTGCATATATAATTTTAAAATGGTTCACTTTCGGAAAAGAAAAAAGTAGCAGTTGCATCAGAACTTTGAATGATGTAAAATGATGTCCTATTTTCATTTTCTCTTCTAGTTTCTGAGATCTAAACGGGACTGACGGACGGACAGACAAGCCACACAAAACTAATAGTGTCTTTTCCCCTATGGGGGGCCGCTATCAAACTCCTACAGTTAAAGTACTTGATGTACATCACTTACAGTGACTCACATAGATACTTAAATACTTATAATAGGCTTTACAATTTTTACAAACATAATACAATAATAATTTTTACATTTTAATGCCATATGTACAGTACATAAATGTGCAATTATGTCTTAGCTAAAGTTGTCTTAAAAAATGTAATATGAATGGAGCAATCATTTTCAATTAAGAGCTATGGTCACCAGATAGAAGATTATTAACACTAGAATTGTGATAGGTAACATTGACACCAGGAGTTTGGTAGGCCACAGAGGATGCATTCTTTTGCAAAACAACAATAGTCTGGGGACAAGGCTGACACATAACTGTTGCATACTGCATTTGCTGAGGCTCTCCTGGGTTGATCATGCTGGGGTCATAGGTAAAATGTCTCTGGGTATACCCAACAGGAACAAATGTATTTTGGGTATGAACAGATTGTTGAGGCGGTACTATAGAATCTGTTGACTGTGCCATGTTAATGTTTTCAAGTGCACTGGGGGCCAAGTTTTCTTGTACGGCGAACTGTTGGGGTGTAAACATTGGATTGACAGCCGAAAGATTACAGCCAGCCTGTAAAACTTGGGGCTGAATATTGGTTTGAGTATTGATATCATGAAATGAATTGTACTGTTCATTAGATGTCCTAGCTTTATAAAAGTTTGTATAAACTTGCTCATCCTTCACTGTTGTTTCAGTGGCTGAATCTCCAGATAGCATAGAAACTGAAATATAATGTTCCACATCTCTATGGACATCTCCCAGTTGCTGGTGATGGCCTGAGAGGCAAATCTGCTGAGATTTATCTGTTGGCTGATCTATGTTCTGTTGCATCATTGCTGTCAACTCACCAGCAGCACCTTGATTTATTGGATCATAATGATCTAATGTATCTGAGTTGGCATTGCTTATGACGTTAATGTAAAAATCTGTCTTTTTCAGGCGGTGGGAGATGGTATCTTCTCGCCACTTTTTAGGATCCTTTTTATGAATTTGGATCATGTGCCGCCTCAAGACTGATGAGTCAGCAAATGTCCGCCTACACAAGCCACACTCAAAAGGTTTCTCTCCAACGTGAATTCTTTCATGTCTCGTCATAGCTTGTCTTTGGCTGAATCCTTTCCCACACATTGAGCAGACGTAATCCTTGGTAGTCTTGTGGACCTTTAAGTGCGTAGCCAAACCTGAGGATTGTCTGAAAGATTTATCACATAATTTGCAAGGAAACAATTTTTCTTCTTTATGCATATACATATGTTGGTTTAAGGACTTCACGTAGGAAAATTTCTTCCCACACACTTCACACACAAATGGACGTATTCCCATATGAACATTGGCATGTTGGAGATACGATTTTTTTTGCGAAAAGCTTTTGCCACAGGAAGGGCACATGTACAAGCGTTTCATACCCAGATGGTTTGACTTGATGTGATAGGCTAGTACATACTTAGTGCTAAATATCTTGGAGCAAAACTTGCACGGAAACTCTGGTTTGATGTAATCTTCTGCATGACTTTTCTTATGATCAAGCAACTGTCGTGCCTCCTTGTACAGTTTCCCACACACATCGCAACAATTTTCTGCTTCGGTGTGACATTTCATGTGTCGTCGCAAGTCCTTTCTATAACCAAATTCTTTAGTGCAGATTTCACAAGTGAATTTCTTCGTCAAGTGCACTCTTCTCTGGTGCTCTACTAACTGTGTCGACTTTGAGGTTTCGTAAAGACATTTATCACAGTTATAAATGAGACCAGATGTATTAGTATTTGATGTTTTGTCTGTACCTGGAACAGCATCAGAAATTTCCCTTTTGATCTGATTGATTTCTTCAGAAGAGTCTTTGTTTTGTATTTGTGTCAGTGAATTATTGCTTGGTGGAACATTGTTTTCTGGTTCCATTAAACCTTCATGTTTAAAAGGTGAGAACTTTTCACTTTTGTTTGGCTGAATTGTAGCTTTATATTTCTCACTATTTCCTTCATTAGAATTTTTTATCCGATTTTTGGAGGACGCCGTCTTTATTGTTTTGTTTATCTTTAAACAATGTCCACCATTTTTTCCATCAGCATCTGGATCTTTTTTTGTTTTTCTTTTTATCTTTCCAGACACACTTTCAAAGTTCTCACTACGTTTCTTACATTTCTGTCTCAAGGACTGTCGTCTTTCATTGTCTGGAGCTCTACTGAAAGACATGCTAATTTCTATTTTAGCACAGCTTTTTCTTGGAAGTTCAGAATCATTTACTATTTTGTTTTTCAATCTTCTTTTCCTTAAGTAGGTTACTTTTTCTTGTTTTCTCATATTTGTTGTTTTTAATTTCTTCGGAGGGTTTATTAAGAAACTTGTTTTAATATCAACTAAAGTTTTAGTGTTGCTTAATTTATGATCTTTGACCTTTGTATCAGAGTTTTCATTTAGGTCATCTTTCGGTATTAAATTATTTCCTGAATCATGATTGGCATACTTCTTATGATACTTTTCAATAGTTTCTTTTTTATATACTTGACACAATGCTTCTTCAATTTCAATAACACTAGGCTGTCTCATTTTATTAGACTCCTCTGCCTCAACAATAACATATGGTTCAGGAGGAGATTTACAAGAAGCAGAGATCTGCCGTCGAGTTTTATCAACTGTTTTACCTCGTAAATTTGAGTTAAAATACCATTTATCAAGAAGCTTATTGTTCGTAGAACTTTGTTTTACTGGTTTTGATGATAATACTGTATTATTTTCTAAATTAGGTTCTGGCTCCAATGACGATGATGAATGTATTTGAGAAAAATTGTTTGGAGAACAATATATTTTTGTTTTTTCAGAGCTACACCTATCATCAACAAAATTATTGGTTTCTTTGAAATGTGCTAAAGCTGCATTAAAATCTATTTCATCAAGAACTGCTCCCCTAGAATAAGCACTCTGAAGTGTGGCAAGTAATGTTTTTAAAAATGCATCCATTTTAAAAATCGTTATCCATGAACTTTTTATAGTGTAAGGTCTATCAGAGGAGAGCACTTCAATATCAAGTTGGGCAAAAAGTCTTTTTAAATATACTACAAGTCCTTGTGGATGTGGAAATGTATCAATATAATTGTCAGCAACAACTACTGTGGCTACTGAAAAGGGTGAAATGATTCCACAATCATTGAGGCTCATTTTCAATTGAGTGAAATCTAGATGGAGATCAATATTAGAATGTCATTGTAACTGTCAGCGAGTTAATAAAGCTTATTAACAGACTTAATAGATTGGAGACCTATAGATCTAGTCTAGATCATCTCTATGAATAGTATGATGATTGTGATCTAGAGTCTAGTTCTATAGCTAGTCTATTCAAGAGTCAAGACTCAAGGATATAGACTATTGTCACTTGTGTCACATCTGATGAAGACCCTTTCATGGGCTCATCCTGCAAACAAATGCAATGCAGCATGATTATTAAAATTAAATAATGTAAATCTATTTATTCTATTATTTCTATATATATCATTTCAATAACAGTAACAGATCTAGTCAAATAGTCATCTATTAAAAATCTATGTTATAATAATAATTATATTTAATATATATATTTTTACTGAGTATATACAGTAAAATAATTAATATAGATTAAGTAGCATAAATTACTTTAAATTACTAGATTTCTAGATAAAATAATTATACTACTAATACTTTTTATAGTAGATACTAGAGTAGATATGATATATTATAAGTTTAAGTTCTAGATTTCTAAACTTTTCCAATTAAACTTTTTAAAAAACTTCAAATTCGGTCAAATTAGTCTAATTCTATAAACTATGCATTAATTTTTGTTTTCAGTCTAGCGATTAGTGTAAAACAACAATTAACAATAGTTTAGCATGGACCTGGCTACTGAAGTTTAGGTACCTATTGAAAATCATATCTAGATCTAAATTACATTAAATATAGATCTAGATCTATTTCAACACTTATACTTATACCTAGATTATTATATTTATGCAGACCTTAATTTAATCAAATAGTCTGTAAAAAGGATTATGTCTGTCAATTAGAGAAGCCCAAAGTATTAGCTAAAAGTTTGACCATCCTCACTGAATGTAAACAATAACCTTAAATAGTCTAAGTTTAGTGTCGTAGGTAAGATATTTTGGGTATTATTATTGTAATGTCCTCCTTTGTCTTTTCCATTATCTGATTCTAGAATGATATTCTAGTAGATCTAGATTTACTTGTAAGAGCTTCTCAAACTCAAAAGACAAATGCCTGAAAATCATAATCATGATAATGTGAAATGCGTAGTCATGGAAATGAATTAATGATGGATTATAGTTAGTCGGACTGTTGGACTAGGACCTAGATCTAACACCTAGATCTAGTAAGTAGTACTAGGTCACGGCCACGAGAGTCTTAGTCTAGCTAAAAGTCGAATTCTAAATCTAGATTCTATAAATAGTAAAAATAGGTCGGTCATATGACATGAAAAACGATTAATAAAAAAATATATAAACAGTGTTGTTTTTTCGTTTTTGGGGTCAAAGTCCATTTTGGATTTTAATTTTGGATGGATGCAAGGCAGAGGTGATAAGATCATAAGACTAAGAGTAAGATAAGTAAGAAAAAAAATAGTCTATATTATTATTTACTATATAATTAGTCTATAAATACCATATTAATATTAGACAATTAGTATTATTACATATTCTAGTTAATCTAGCCAATCTAGGTCTAGACTCACTAGTCACTAGTCTGTCTAGTGTCTAGAGATCTAGCTTCTACTAGAGTTAATCTAGATCTCATCTAGAATCTAGAGACAGATTTTGATTTAGACTCTAGTCTCTAGTGACTCTAGAGTCTAGATCTAGTATCATCTAGACTATATAATTTTTTTTATAGTAAATTATAGATTCTATTATAATCATAATTAATATTAATAATCTGATTTCTCATTTTCACCTGTGACTTTAAAAAAAAATTCATTCAATCAGTTGTTGAGTCAGTTAGTTAAAAGATTTTGATTAAAAAAATCAGTTTTGAATTAAGACTTAGAAATTGAATATAGATCTAGATCTAGAATCTACACTAGGTTCATAAAATTATATATCATATAATTATATTATATATATATATATATTATATATCTAGACATCTAGATTCGGTACCCTAGATTCTAGAATCTAGATCTAGATAGAAGATTCTGTCTGTCTAAAGTGAGTCAAATTGTTAAACGAAGTCTGTATTCTGACTTAATTCTAAAGCTGACTATAAATTAAATAATTGAATTTTTAATGATTATTTTAATATTTATATTTATTGATTGGATATTGTTAATTTATAATAAAGTAATTAAGTGTTATAAATTAGATCTTGAATTCTAGATTAACTAGATAAACTTGACTTTCAAAATTTAATGACTAATCGCTAAATGGGTGACTAAACAAATGTATTTCAAATCTCTACTATCTTAGATCTAGAATCTAGATCTAAATAGTTGTCCTAAAAGCTATAGAGATATAACTCATACCTTTTTAAATGGCAGATTATTTTGATTTGCTCATTGAATTTTTTTCTTCCGTTCCCCCCCTTTTTTTTGTTGCTTCCTCCAAGTCCAGTGTTTTGTATATATACTGTTCCCAACTGGTATCCAAAACAATTATTTTTCACAACTGTATTTAAGAGAGAAGGACTGGGTGAGGATGAGGGTTGAGGTTAAGAGCAGAATTCAATTGGTGGTCTGAATGAGAAAATGGGAGAAAAGAGGTACGAATAATGTAATTTGGAGGAGGGGAGAGGGCAGAGGAGATCTTTAATTATCATTGCCTATTGTGCCATCCTTCCATTTGATACTCATAATTGTAATCATCTTCTTTTTTGAAGTCATGTCTGTATTTTAAAGATAACATAATTGTGCAGAAGAATCTTTGGAAGAATCATTTATGGATAATGTGCTGAAACTTTACATCAAAGGCCCCTGGCTTTGCAGGTTAATAATTTGGCAGCTGTCTTTCCACGTGCATGCTGACAAACTGACATGACCTCAACTATGCATGCTTTCTACAAGTAGACACACACAGTCACTGTCTCTCCTCTTTTAGTAAATCGTTTAGGTATACATTACAAAAGTTGGAGAATTAATCCCACCAACATAAGTACCAACTTCCCTTTTTTTTTTCATTTTAAACCATATTCAAATTAAGAAAATGATATATTTTAATCAGTTTGTTGAAAGCCATTTCCTTAATATTCCACACTCCGTGTAGTCTGTGATAGGCAAGGACTTTGTAGAGTTTAAGTCTCTGATAAACATACATGACTAGATTGACACAATAATACGCTTAGGACATAATTATCTTCTCTTTTGAAGTAATGTAATGTATTAAGATAAATAGATAAGATAGCACATGTATATATGCTATTATGTTTCCAAAAATAGTATTCAGTCAGCATGTTTCTTAAATATCAATAAGTGGGGTACTTTTACCCTATTGGGGATACTAAATGCAATCTTCAAGAAATTTCTCCCATCTGCTTTATCAGTAGAAACATCTGTAGAGCCAGATCTATTTATTAAATCTTCCATATCTGTCCTAATTTTTGGACTAGAAGAACATTAAGCTGTTGTGGAAATGGGAGGGTATGAACTTGGAACCATCATACCATCCAAACGACAGTCTATTGCGCTTACCACACATCCAAGGAGTCATTATACACTGTAATCACTGTCAATCTTATGCTTACCGGTATTTGTTTTTCTAAACATTTTGTTTGACCAAGTGACTGATTTTATCGAGCAGCATTGTAAATATTGTCATTTTTTGTTTCTTTCTCAGGCTCAAAAAATTTGCAGTTTGAATACTTATTAAACATTGGTCACCAACAAAACTAAAATGCTTGTTTATCGATTGACCCAATTATTTGATTCTGTCAAACATACCTTGTTTATAATCGGAACTTCCCTAATTGTTTTCCTTGCTCTACGCAACTCCATAGTATGGTGGGTATTCATATATAATTTAACTTTGTTTCGTTAAAATAATTTATATTTTCTAAGCTTTTAGTATTAAAATTTATTTGCCATTTAACTTCTTGACTTGCATCTATTTATATACATACTATGTATTTTTTTAAAAGTAAAAATAAAGAAAAAAGTATTTTATTTGTATATTCTATATGTTCTATTTATTGTCACTTTCTATTCACATAAAATAAAATGTCAGTCCTAATGTGAATGTTTTGTTTCCTAGGCATATGCAACAGTTTTGGGGAGCCTCTGGTGATTTCTGGCAACGACAGTGGGAGAATTTATTCAATTTCTTTGGACAGAATGAATTGTTATTGTCTACTGTTGGTAATATATTGGAATGAAATGTTATTGTCTACTGTTGGTAATATATTAAAATGAACTGTTATTGTCCACTGTTGGTAATATATTTGAATGAACTGTTATTGTCTACTGTTGGTAATATATTTAAATCAACTGTTATTGTCTACTGTTGGTAATATATTTGAATGAACTGTTATTGTCCACTGTTGGTAATATATTTGAATGAACTGTTATTGTCTACTGTTGGTAATATATTTAAATCAACTGTTATTGTCTACTGTTGGTAATATATTTGAATGAACTGTTATTGTCTACTGTTGGTAATATATTTGAATGAACTGTTATTGTCCACTGTTGGTAATATATTTGAATGAACTGTTATTGTCTACTGTTGGTAATATATTTAAATGAACTGTTATTGTCCACTGTTGGTAATATATTTGAATGAACTGTTATTGTCTACTGTTGGTAATATATTTAAATCAACTGTTATTGTCTACTGTTCAAAATATATTTAAATCAACTGTTATTGTCTACTGTTGGTAATATATTTGAATGAACAGTTATTGTCTACTGTTGGTAATATATTTAAATGAACTGTTATTGTCCACTGTTGGTAATATATTTGAATGAACTGTTATTGTCTACTGTTGGTAATATATTTAAATCAACTGTTATTGTCTACTGTTCAAAATATATTTAAATCAACTGTTATTGTCTACTGTTGGTAATATATTTGAATGAACAGTTATTGTCTACTGTTGGTAATATATTTGAGTGTGTGACTGATTCAAAATTTGTTCAGAAGCTTCGGTACAAATGTTTTTAATGAATCTCTAATTCTGTTTGCCCCCTACAGGCTCCTTTATCTTCACCTCATCTGTCTTCTGGCTGAGTAATATTTTCCTCATGGTACTGGATGTGACTGGCTGGCCGGCAGCTTTGCTGAAGTATAAGATACAGAACAGCAAGAATTGTCCAGTATGTGTTAACAACCTTCATTGAACTAGGATTTTATATTCAATGGGATCAGAACCTAAATTTTAGCTTCATTTTTGCTAGTATTATGTGCTAGACCCTGACATTCATATTTAACATATTTTAAAGATAATGGATTCTAGTTTTCTAAAAATAGCTACATCTTCATTTAGGGTTTGAGTATTGGTTCATGAAACGGTCAAAAGTCAGATTTTAAATGTTATAATCATGTGATCAACAAGCTTAATGCACACTAAATGAATCACACTTCAGGTTAAAAGTCACTTGAGGTTAAAGGTTAATTGCATAGGAAATACTTGAACAACTTTCATGCACTAATGTAATTTTGTCAGTTGAATGACCATTAATTGTGACACTGTAAGCAAATATAATGGATGCACTAGAAGTTTGAATGAATAGATAGTACACGAAATAATCTGTGCAGGAGATAAATACATACATCTAACACTTCATCTTTATATGCATTTAATCTTTTATCCCTGTATAAACACTCAAAATATTTCATCCTCTTTATCAGTGGTTCCCAAACTTTTTTCTTAACGGAATACTTGGCACATTCTGAGTATTTAGCGGAACATTTTGGTTATTTTTTAGAGAGATTAATACACGTGATGGCCTACTAATTAATTACTGGTATTCCAGTAGTTAGTGGAAAACCTATTCGGACCCAGTGTTCTGTGGAACACAGCTTGGGAAACACTGATCTACATAAACCTAATACATTTTTTTTCTTTTTAAAAATTGTATCCATAAATTACTTTTTTAAAAATTTGCCTTTCTTAACTCATCTGTTCGACACTTCAGAGGCTAGTTTTTATCTGCCAACATTTAAACCTTTTCTTGCAGCTAAGATTATCGGACATGAAAAGGGCCATTAAAGTGGCGCTCTTCAATCAGATCGTCGTTGGGCTGCCCACATCGTTTCTCATCTACTGGGTGATGAAGTGGCGTGGATGTACCTGCTCTCCCAATGACTTGCCAACTTTTCACTGGGTAGTTTTTGAGCTGAGTGTTTTCTCCCTGGCAATAGAAATAGGCTTTTATTATTCCCACAGGTTTGTTTTTTTAAGTTTATTTTTATTCCAACATTTGGGGTTTTTAAAGTTTGAGGATTAATAAAAAAGTTTGTCTTAAGGCAGGACACTATTTACTTTGAATTTTGTTGTTTCCTTGAAGAGTGAGATACCTCAGTGTTCGTTAGTTGTCTCCCTTGCATCTGTTGAAAATAAGTCAATCAACCAGTCCTGCTGGTTTAAATGGTTTGCTTTATTCTGCATATAGTTTACATTTTTGAACTGACTGGCAGAGAGAGAAGTGGGTTTTTCATTAACTTTGAGTTGCTTAACAAAAATGAAGGCAAGTTATTAGTTGAGATTTAGATTAAAATCATAAACCTGAATGTTTCTGATTTTTAAAAAAATTATAATAAATAAAAATGCTGCCAAGGGTTTGTATTTATCAAATCTTTTTCTTCTGATAACTTGATAAATTAGTTACCCAAAAAAAAATTATTATTTTTTCCCCATATATATATGGGTAGAGCTGCAGGCAGCAGAGGTTTGTATTCAGAGTTTTCCTTCTCATAGGTGGGTAGGCTTCACTTGTCAGAAAATAGTTTCGCCAGACTCAATATCTGAGACACACTTAAAGGCCAGGAGTTGGACTGGTTGTCTGAGGCTATTTGAGACGCGTGCCATTGGAAGCATTTTATAGGTATTGGAGGGGTAATATCCATTACCACTTCTGGCAATGACAGCCTTAGGATTCTTGATAATTATTACATGCTTATTACATATTAACATAAATGACTAGATATACACAACGATTTGTGTAGGCAGTTATTATCTTCTGTTTTGAAGGAAAATCTGTAAATTATAAGATAAAAATGTGTTTTCTAAAAGAAAATACTGTAGAAACAATCTTTCTTCAAACTTCCACTTGTAGGTCCATACTTATTTGTTCACTCTTAAAAGAGCAGGATAGGTTGAGGCTTTAGAAGACTGCACAATGCAGGTGATGTTTAGGTTTTACAATACTGCACAATGCAGGTCATGTTTAGGTTTTAGAAGACTGCACAATGCAGGTCATGTTTAGGTTTTAGAAGACTGCACAATGCAGGGCATGTTTAGGTTTTAGAAGACTTCTCAATGCAGGGCATGTTTAGGTTTTAGAAGACTGCACAATGCAGGGCATGTTTAGGTTTTAGAAGACTTCACAATGCAGGCCATGTTTAGGTTTTAGAAGACTTCACAATGCAGGCCATGTTTAGGTTTTACAAGACTGCACAATGCAGGCCATGTTTAGGTTTTACAATACTGCACAATGCAGGGCATGTTTAGGTTTTAGAAGACTGCTCAATGCAGGGCATGTTTAGGTTTTACAATACTGCACAATGCAGGGCATGTTTAGGTTTTAGAAGACTGCACAATGCAGGCCATGTTTAGGTTTTAGAAGACTTCACAATGCAGGCCATGTTTAGGTTTTACAAGACTGCACAATGCAGGTCATGTTTAGGTTTTAGAAGACTGCACAATGCAGGGCATGTTTAGGTTTTACAATACTGCACAATGAAGGGCATGTTTAGGTTTTACAATACTGCACAATGCAGGGCATGTTTAGGTTTTAGAAGACTTCACAATGCAGGGCATGCTTAGGTTTTAGAAGACTTCACAATGCAGGCCATGTTTAGGTTTTAGAAGACTGCACAAGGCAGGGCATGTTTAGGTTTTAGAAGACTTCACAATGCAGGCCATGTTTAGGTTTTTGAAGACTGCGAAATGCAGGGCATGTTTAGGTTTTAGAAGACTGCACAAGGCTGGCCATGTTTAGGTTTTACAAGACTGCACAAGGCAGGGCATGTTTAGGTTTTACAAGAATGCACAATGCAGGGCATGTTTAGGTTTTAGAAGACTGCACAATGCAGGCCATGTTTAGGTTTTACAAGACTGCACAAGGCAGGGCATGTTTAGGTTTTAGAAGACTGCACAAGGCAGGGCATGTTTAGGTTTTAGAAGACTTCACAATGCAGGTGATGTTTAGGTTTTAGAAGACTGCACAATGCAGGGCATGTTTAGGTTTTATTTATTGAGATATTAAAGTAATATCAGACAGTTGTGACACAACTAGAAATAGACTTTCTAAGGGACCACTAATATTCAAAGGGAATAACCCTTGTGGTCATCACCTAAGCTTAGACTAATGCAGACAAACTTAAAATAATGAAGTCATAAGTAGAAATAAAATGGAAGAAAAATAAACACCAGAAGATCTAGTATTATATTGTCTATAAATAATGTTCCTTCAGAAATGAACATTATTATGTCGCCCAAACCTCATACAGAAGGGCAGGGGATGGAAGAGAGCGGGGTTTGAACTTAGGAGCTCTGAGAGAGCAGCCTGAAGTGTATACCACATAACCAGGTAGCTACTCCTATGCCAAGTATATAGATTGTATAACATATTATAGTAATTAGAAATGAACAGGAAATATAACTCATAATTGTTTTTTATCTGACTAGATTACTGCATCACCCCAAACTATATCGACACATTCACAAACAGCACCATGAGTGGACTGCACCAATTAGTGTCGTGTCCATATATGCCCACCCAGTGGAACACGTTCTCAGCAACATGATCCCTCCAGCCTTGGGACCTATCTTAATGGGATCTCACCTCGCCTCGTCTTGGCTGTTCTGGGCACTAGTGTTGATGTCAACCACTGTGGCCCATTGTGGCTACCATCTTCCATTTCTCCCATCACCAGAGGCTCATGATTACCACCACCTGAAGTAAGTCTTGATTTATACAGTTAGCCATATCTAGTGTTAGGTCATGTGATCTTTCTTTCATTCCCTAGTAAAGGACCACAGTAATTGTCTCTGTTAGCTCAAGTTGTCAAACCTACAACTTAATGCGGACAAGTTTCACAATTTTTGTGTCAGGTTATTTGTGTGTACTTCAGATTGTTTTTTTTATTTGTTCTTTTTTTTTTCTGAGTTTCTTATTTTACAGAGATTATGTTTTTTTTAGCAACCTGACAGATAAATAATAATTATGTCTGATGTTTTTTTTTCTCCCTATAATTTCTATGCAGCCAATATTTGTATGTGTTTGAAGAATGTTTCAATATCAGGGATCTATTCTGAGCACGATGTTAATTATTTTCATCTGGTTGGCTCCACTTACCCCTCCCCCTTTTTCCACATTTAGGCTCCATGAATTGATTTGTTTAAAAACTAGAAATTCTGCGTGAAACAATCTCTAGTGAAATACTATTTGTATCATTGAAAGCAAATCAATTAGTTGCAACTTGCTGAGAACAAGAGAAAATTACAACAGCAAAAAAAAAAAACAAAAAAAAAAAAACCCACAGAGTGGAGAAATGATAAAACTTAAAATATGTTAGAGAATGGGAGGGGAGGGTGTCACTAATAATAGCCATAGCTGTGGTATCCCATCATTTTAAACTGTTTCCTGTACCAAAATATCTAATGTAAGAAAAACAAATGTTCTTCTTCAATTTTTTTTATTATGCAAATTTGATCTACCAATCTTAGCACATTAACATATTTAGTAATTAATCATGTACCCTATAAACTTCAGGTCCAAGATTGAATATTGCAAATATTTTGTACATAAAATGTTAACTTTCTCGTAGGTTTAATCAAAATTTTGGAGTACTTGGTGTTCTGGATCGTTTTCATGGAACAGACTCTCAGTTCCGAGCATCACTTGCATATCAGAGACACTTCCTGTTACTGTCCACAGTTCCAGTCTCTCAACAAGTTCCAGAACCCTCTAAGAAAACATCAGAGTAGAAACGTCAGTTTTATGATGCAGGCCCTGGCTCTTCGTCAGCTAGTGTGAAAATCTGATTAAAATATGTCTCAACAACTTTAACTTATTGATAAGATTGCCTCCCCTAATCAAATTTTTGTGTGTGCTATAATTAGAATGGACTAAATTCTTAAATTTAAAGTTTTAATTTTATCTTTACTGTTTCATGATTCTAAAGTCTGGGATAATTTAGAAATTTAGTTCGTAGGCTGCTGTGATGACTTGTCAGTCCTGTAAATTGAAACTTTAAAACATGCAGCAGAAGGTGGCCATTGTTTCACTCTTATGTCTTAATACCAGTTAGATAAACACTTCAATCAAACTTGTATCTACTTTCCAGACAGAGGAGAAAGTTTAAACCTAGCAGTCAGCATGACATACTTTACAAACTGGAGTTAAGCCTTTTTTTTTTTCTTCTAGGTATTTCTTTGAGTTCTAAATCTTTAATTTTCTTTGCTTATTAGTCTGATGATTAAACCCAGCTGGCTCTCTATTTACACCATCATACCGGTACCTACAAGTTATTTATCTTTTTTAAATGACCAAAGACTAGATCTGTTGTTTTTTTTTCTTTCTAATTGATTTCTCATGACTTCAAGGACAAAACTAATAAAATCAGTGATAAATTTGAATCTGTATTTTTACAATTAAAACCCATTGAATCAATAGCAAGAAATGGAATCGCTATGGAGACATAGCATAAGACAGGTCTATCTTTATTTCTAATTTGTTATTATTATTTTTTTTAACAAAAATGAAACAGATTTGAAATATTGAAGCAAGTATATTATTGATAGCTCAATCCATTGTTTGTATTTTGATTTTATTTTTGTTTTATTTTGCTTTGTGGACCTATCTTACACATTTTATATTATGAAACAAATTTTATACAAAGTATTTTAAAACTTTTTTTTTTCCGAAGGTTTTAAACATTAAAAAATGTAAATATAAAGTTATCTCCATTCCCTTGTTATCAGCATCTTGACATATTTATATCTTTTATCTGTATGAAGTTTTTATGAGCAGACACTGTAGCTATTAATTAAAAAAAATATTGTTATATTTGTTGATATTGTACCTGCTTCTGAGATTCTGTTCACTTTATTGCTTTTAATGTGTTGAAAAATGTGCACAAAGTTTTTTTTTTTTATTTTAAATTTTTTCTTTTTACTCTCTGGTCATATTCAAATATTTTGTACAGTGCCATGGTCCAAACTATATTCTGTCTGGTCATATTCAAAATAGTTTGTACAGTCCAAACATTTTTTTTTTATTTGAGTGCCATGGTCCAAAACATATTTTTTAAAAGTGTTAATTCTTTCAAATTTTTATTATCTTGCCACGTACTATTGAAGATTAAAAATGCGAAAATGATTGACTCCCTTGCTAATGATTGTCTCCCTTGCTATTCATCTCTTCACATTGTCTTATTGAATTATTATGGTCACATTTTGTCTTTCTAAAGTCTTATTCTGTAAATATATTTCAGTTTTGGAAGCCTAGTCTTTTTATGTTACAGTGTTTCCTACAATTATGATCTGTGATATTAAGATCTTTCAAAAGAAAAAAAAAATATTATAAAATAAATTCTTTCACTTTTTATTTTTTCCTGTGTAAAAACCTCTCTTTGATTTCTATCTGGAAGTACATTTTGATTGTGTCTGATTTAAAAATACTCCTAGCCCTTGCAAGTTTTTGGTGACTTTTTTTCCCAATCATTGATAAAAAAAACCAACTCATTTTTTAAAGCCTTCATTTATCTTTCACTAAATAAATTAGTTACATTTTATTAAAGCTATGTTCAGATTGTTTCTTTTGCAACCCATTGACATCGTCATAAATTGAACTTAACAGTAAACCTGAAAAACCTGAAGCGCTTCATTAAGTTGGTAAGACATACGCTTGTTGAGATGGACTCTGTGTGGTCTCATTAGGTCAGTACTGGTATTCAATTGAATCAAAACTTCTTGTTGTGTAACCCGGTGTTGTACTTACAGCATTATAAAGCATTGGGGACTATTTCTTTCCCCAATTCTATTTGTGTAGACATGTATCTGTAGTATGGTGAAAACTTTGGACCTGAAGATGTAGATCTCAAAACTTTTTTTTTACTTTGGCTTCTGTAGACTATGTGAAATAAAATTATTTTAGTAAAAATATTTTGTTTTGAGTTTTGTTTTTTTAAACCTAGAAATCCATCGACCTGACGGAGTAAAAAGTAGACACAGTAGACGTGAGAATCTAAAGACAAAAAAAATAATTAAAAAAATTAAGATCCCGGTGGGTGCTTAATTGCAACTGTCCACAAAAACTAGCAGTTCATGCTGTTACTGAAGGTCTGATGTCTGTGAGGGTGGGAGAGGGTGGATTCAATAATTCAGACAAAATATAAGAGCTCACATTTTGAGTTAGGACCCCAAGAGCTGGCGGTGTGGCCAATACATTTGTACTTACACTGGAAGTTTGGGCTAGTATGAACAGATTTACTCATGTCTATTCTTTTCAATTTTTACAAGGAAGCCTAAAAAAAAAAGTCTGGAAATTTGATATGTTGCCCAGATGAAAGTAGAATTTCAGGGAACCACAGTGTTTTAAAAATACCTTTAAAGGAAAAGCTTGTTCTACCTTTGGTTTGTTAATTGTGGTCCTAGTGAAATGATTACATTTGGTTGAAAATTGTAATTCAGAGATACAGGTGTACTTGAGAAAAAGTTCTCGTTTCTTTCTTCTTCTTCATCGTTCTCATTGTTATGTTGGAGCGTTCAGATGACTAGACCAATACATGAGATGAACTGCGCAGTGGTTTCCAAATCAGGGAGCTCTCCATATAGTTTTCTTTCAATTGGGGTGATTTGGGGCCAATGTCTTATACGGGCCTCTTGGTAGAGAGAGCAGTTTTGGAGGACGTGGTCGGCATTTTCTGTTGATACTCCACATTGGCAGATTTCACTGGTTCCAATTTTGAGCTTCCGGAACATGTGTTGTCGCATTCTGTTGTGTCCGGTCCTGAGTCGAAAGATTAGACGTTGGTCTTGTCGGGATAGCTTATAGTAAGCGTCTTCTTTCTAGTGATTTGGATGGGAGCTCGTCCATTTCTCATTTATTTTATCTACAATTAATTTCTTCATTTCTTCTGGATAGAGTGCAGAGTTTACTTGTGAGTTTGTTCTCCCACTCTTGGCGAGTGTGTCAGCCTTCTCATTTCCTACTAGTTGTATGTGAGCTTCGTTTCTTTCAATGATAATGTTTCTGTGCTTATAGAAATTTTTGTAGGATTCACTAGATTCACAACATGGCATCCATACACCCAGTGTAACAATGGACTCTGTTTATAGGCTTTAATATCCAGGGCCAAGGTATATTGACTAAGAACATGAGAAGTTCAAGTTTTGGATATATTAGGACTAATGCTGTTTTTCTTAAAAAAAAATTAAATAATTATCATTTTGTCTCAACGTATTTCAAAAACTGAACACACAATGTAGTTATAGAGTCAAGCAAATATTTATTATACATACAAGATCATCAGAATATCAAAACAATAAATTATGTGGACAAATTGTTTGTGGTTACAGAAAACAATGAAGAAGAAGAAGAAAATGGATCTCACAACCAGACCTACCACTGAGCTCAGCTTCATCTAGTAGGACAAGACTCAAACAAATCACAAATGAAATCACATTGGTCAATCCAAATGGGACAAGCTATGAAATAGTTTCTAGTTTCAAACTGTAGTAACAATTGAAAAAAAAATTAGTCAAATATACAAAACCACTTCATTGAACTAGAAATAGAATAAGTCCCATCATGCATCTAGAAATAGAACTCTCAAAGGACACCCAATGTCAGGACAGTTCTAGCAGTCTTCTAATGTTGGTTAGAAAAGAATCCACATTTCCATTTTGTGCACATTATATATAGACAACTGTCAAAAGGTCACTTAAAGTTTAACCATTAGATCATTTCTTGAATGCATAGATTGAAATACACTCTCCCAATTTTAGAACTACTCTATTTATTTTGTGCATTTGATCAAGTTCCAGGCCATCAGGGTCTGACAAAAGAGAAGTGGAAATAAGTGATCGTTGAATATATGAATCCTAGTGGCTTCAAACATTGACACAGTTATGACTGCACAATATGAAAATTTTAAGTTATCTGCTTCGATGTTAATTTTCGAACACAGTATGTGTTGGTCCATAAATGTACAGATAACATTAGGAAACAGGTCATAAGCTAACCATACAAGTAAATGACCACTCCGAAGCCTTAGTGCCTAGCTGTGGTCAAACCTAGACAGGCCTCTTCAATTCTCTAGATAAAATGTTTGATCATAAGTAGACTATTACATTGACTATGTTGGTTACTATTAGCATACATCAACATCACATGCACACCAACCATTGTTACAAGATTTAGTAGAACATATTGACAGAGAGGTTCAGGGAAAGTGTGGATTAAAAACTGTTACCAGGGTAGCAAGGGAAAGGAAACAATCTAAAATCAAACTCAAGAAGCTCAAGTCTGAAGTAATGTACAATTCACAACAGGTGACAATTCAGACTTCTTGATCCAAAAACAGTCAGCCAGAAGTCAGAGCACTCTCTAGCACTTATAGTAGAGTTTTAAGAGTTGGCGAAATTTATGGAATGTGCTGTCGATGCAATTCTTTTGTATTTCTTTGACTTTGTGTCAAATGCAAGTTAAGTTGAGATAAAAAAAAAAAACAAAAACAGATGTACAAAGTTGCATTATGGTTAGTCTTTGGTCAAACGGCACTACATGCCCGAGCCAGGGTCAGGGATACTTTTCTTTAGTTCCGCTATCTGTTCCCCGCCCAGAGTTATTTTATCCTCCATCTCCTGCAGGTCAATCGTTAGCTTGGACTTCATCTTGATGTAATGATTGTAGTCAGCAAACTCCACTTCATCCAACCTCTCACGAAGTATCAAGGACAGCTGCTCATTGCGCTTGTCGATGTCGTCTTTCAGAAGTTTGGCTTCCTCGTGCTTGGAGTGCAGTCTCTCTCTTTTATCTACGGTGAGTTTCTGAACAAATCAAAGTGTAGAGAGGGTTAGAATCATTGTTAGACAATAGTTACTAGAGTTCATTGACAACTTAGTCTACCAAACTGTGGGGAGAGGCTATCTAAGAAATATGTTCATAGTTTTATATAATGCTTTCTCAATTTGTTTAGTTTTAGAAGTTTGGAATGTTCCCTACAGGAATGAAGAGTTTCAAGAGTATTAGTTAGATCAGACATCCTGTACGATAGGATAACAGCGGTCAGGGTTTCAAATTAGGACTACTGAGACAGCGGTTTGAAGTGCATATCACACGATCATGCAACCCACTCAAGTGATTACTAGATATACTTATTATATGCAACAACCCACTCAAGTTATTACTAGATATACTTGTTATATGCAACAACCCACTCAAAGTTATTACTAGATATACTTTTTATATGCAAATCTTTGGGATCTATAGGGTAGATGATGTAAAGTTCATCTGTTTCCATGACTGTCGATTAACAAGAGTCACATAGCCAGCACAACCAGCTTTACTTTCCCCCAACTAATAGCTGGTACCCATTAGAGTTGGGTGGATTCAGGGGTGTCCAAAGTTTAAAGTGTCAGTCTTCATCCAGATTCAAAACTGAGACCCCTGGATTCAGAAGCCAAGCACTTTATCATTCAGCCACCATGCTGAAAAACAAGATAATTCTTTTCTTCATGGATAACTTCTAAAAACTTGAATAAAGTGCCTTTTAATTGTGAAGCATTTCAATGTAACATATATACAAGGCTAACATTATATATAGAACAACTCCACTAGATGACTTCCTTCTTCTTGTTTACAACACACTCGTCACTTCCCGCAAGTCCCCTAACTCCCCGGTACCAAACACTTGACTGTGTGTCACGGTTGACCACACATAGTAACCGTGTCACAGCATTGATTCTGCTCTAAATATCCCTGAAATCTAAATGTGGACCCCAAAGATTCTTCCTCTATGGCTAGAGGATGTATTTCAAACAACAAGCAGTTTAGTCTAGACCAGTGTTTCCCAAAGTGGGGTATGTGTACCCCCAGGAGTACACGCTGCACCTCATTAACTATGCTGATTTTTAAAAAATACCCATTCATTATGTCCATTCTTCTCGCGTTACAAAAAATGATAAAAAAGGGTACACTTTAGTCAAAAGTTTGGGAAACACTGGTCTAGACCAATAAGTTCTCGATGGAAATCAAAGAAAACCTTACTCTCAGCTTAGCATCAACATCTGGGGCTAAGGCTTGTACTGCATTCTCTGCCCTTGCCAACTGGCCCGACAGGTTCAACAACAGCCTGACAATCTTCTCAAGGTCATCGATGTAGGTCTTAAACTTTTCTCGTTCACTTTGTGTCTGGCACTTGGTCTCGATCACTTGATGCACCTGACGAGCCAAAACAAGATTCACAGTGATAACAATCACGGCAAAACATTAACAGTGCAATCCGTTAAGTCTACACTTTGAGAAGTTGATTCAATGAATTAAAAAAATAATAAAAAAAAAAACACAACTTCTTATGACCTAACTTTAAACCCGAATCCAAAAAAACATATAGGCTAAGTTTAAATTGAAACTATTGGAAAAGAAACAGCAACAAAAATTATAGCCCAAATTTAAACCAACATTTAAAAAAAAAAATAAACAGCTGGAAAAAAAAACAACTCTTGCCTGTTTTCCAAGCTGATCATTTTCAGCAATTTCTTGTTGAAGCATTTCTTTCTCATCTTTAAGGACATGGAGTTTCTTATGAAGTTTTTCTAAAAGCTCTTCCTGGAATATCAAAGTATAAACTACCATCAGTGCTGCACAGAACATTTCAATGTCAATAGTAAAAAAAAGTAAAGTTCCCCTTTCAGACCTTGTGGTCTATAGGGCAGATGATGTAAAGGTCATCTGTTTCTGTGGCCCACGGTTAACGAGGGTGTCATGTGGCCAGCACAACGACCAACCGCCTTTACTTTTCCCCAACTAACGTTAGGTACCCATTAGAGCTGGGTAGACTCAGAGGCACCCAAAGATCCTGAAGTTAAAATCAGTCTTCACCAGGATTCGAACCCCAGACCCCGGTTCGATAGCTAAGCGCTTTACCGCTCAGCCACAGCGCCTCCTTCAATGTCAATGATCATTGTAAAACTCTGGAAGCTAGCACCGGATTAATGTGACCTAAATGCTGCAGTGAGGGACAGCAAGAAACACTGACCTTTTGTTTGACCAGTGAGTTGTTGTCATTGATGTTCTTGGTGATGTCTTTAGTGACCTCTTCGTTGTTTCTCAGTTCCATCTCCAGCAGTGCTTTGGACGGAGACATCCAGTACTCTTTGGGGAGAGAGCCCCTGAAGAAAGATAACAAGCTATTTCAGGCATAAACCTTTAGGGTCCAAACACTTTTAAAACACTTTTAGAATCAACTTAAATTTGGTCAGGCTCCAAGACGCAAAAGGTAAATGTAATAACCGAAAAGAATAAAAAGTAAAGTTACAATAAAACATAAAACACTAAACCAGAACTTACTAATAGAAAACCTAGACCCATAACTTACAAATACAAAAACAAAACCTAGACCCATAACTTACAAAAACAAAACCTAAGAAAATACCCAGAAGGACACAAAGATAAAGGCACAGTTCTTATTTCATATTTCAGGATAAATGTTTCCTTAGTGCTCTTAGAGCAAGGAATGGGCTGCCACTAGATTAACTTGCATGACTACTGACTAGATTGACACCTGGATAAGAGTTGGACATATTTATCTTATGTGGGGTATAATTACTTTCTCTTTTGAAGTCAAGTCTGTAATTCAAAAGATATACTTCTTCTTCTTCTTCTAGCCAGCTTTATTGCTGCTGAGCTGTGAGCTCTTTTGCAGACTGTGCCAAGGAAAAAAAGTGTGCTGTTTTATAAGACATACAATGTTAGTGTTTCTATAATGAACTCAGTTGATGCCTGTAGGGCCTATATGTTAAAATGTATGTTAAAATAGCCTACTTGTGAATGTTGTTGCTTTTATAAAGAGTCCAAGTAATCGCAACAAATGTCCACTGAGTACCATTAAAGTAATATAAGTCTTAGATCTAAGTTTTAAGAAGAAATTTTATGCCAACTTTATTAATGTTACGATAGAATACTTTGTTTTGTTGAAGAGTGTAGTTACTGCCCTTGAGCGTTCTTGTTGCTACAAGAGAATTTCTGGTTTTTTTTTTCCAGATTTTAGAAAAGACGTGTGTGCTTTTGTGTGTGCAAGGATTATTAAATACTATTGTTTGTTCTCTTATTGAAGACCCGATATAAATTTTGTTTTCCTAAACAATGCCGTATGATTTCAAATAATTGAAACTGGATTGGTCCTGGTCATGGGAAAAAAATGTTTGACATGTTTTGGATTTTCTTTCAGAGTTGCAGATAATCTACTTCCTAGTCCAGGATGAAAAGGGGAGGGGGGGGGAGGATGAAAAAAAAAAAGGGGGGGGGGGAATGACAGGGGGGCAGGGAACTTGGGAACATCGAGACACCGAACGACATTCCAGCGCGCATGCCGCACGACCAGGCAGCCATTCTGCACTAATCTTTAATCTTCGGAATCGAATAAAAAGGCATTTGTAATTTGTATGGGACATGTTTCCTACTGTCGTGTGTAGAACTGGCATTTTGTCTATTCAATGACACCTCAAAACGACAATTTTGTCTATTTTTCTAGAATTTTTTTTTAATTTTTCCAGGAACATGGAAATCTATTGGCCGCGGGAACCCTGCACTAAGTTATAATGGTTTAATTTAATAATTTACACCTAGAATTAGCGCGGGACCTATGAAAGTCCGGGGCCCACTGCGACCGCATGGGTTGCGGTGGCCTAAGGCCGGCCCTGAATCATTACCCTAGGCTTGATGTGAGTCCAAAGGAACATTCATGCTGCTAACATTCTTCAATGACTGCACAGCTTTGGTTGAACTTGGATCAGTGGGAGGAACTAGTAACAGTGGGAGGAACTAGTAACAGTGGGAGGGAATGGACCTCATTCACCAATCGTAAACAAACATTTAGTCACGTGATCTTATTGATAAAACAACGGGGAAAAAAACTGTCACGTGACAACCATCATGAATTAAACATGAGATCGTAAATTATATAGAAGAGATAGAGCACCACGTGGCTAAATGTTGTTTGTTTACGACTGGTGAATGAGGACCATTAACTTGGCAGTTCACATTTCTTTGGTCATTGGGCCAAAACACAAACAGGTTCAGACACACACGCATCCACTGATGAATCATGGGAAATGTGTGAGTTTACATCAAGAAGCAAAAAAGACAGAAATGTTTACGTGTAAATCAGTGTGCAGTCAAGCTTGAAGATTCTTAACATGTCACATAGAATGACTGAAGGTTAAAGGGAAATAACTCAAGTCACACACGTAGAAAAACACATATAAAAAAGTAGACAACACACGTACAAAAGTAGACAACACACATACAAAAGTAGAAAAACACACATACACAAGTAGAAAAACACACATACAAAAGTAGACAACACACATACACAAGTAGACAACACACATACAAAAGTAAGTAGACAACACACATACACAAGTAGACAACACACATACAAAAGTAGACAACACACATACAAAAGTAGACAACACACATACAAAAGTAGAAAAAAACACATACAAAAGTAGACAACACACATACACAAGTAGACAACACACATACACAAGTAGACAACACACATACAAAAGTAGACAACACACATACAAAAGTAGAAAAACACACATACAAAAGTACGAAAAAACACATACAAAAGTAAAAAAACACACATACAAAAGTAGAAAAACACACATACAAAAGTAAAAAAAAACACATACAAAAGTAAAAAAACACATACAAAAGTAGAAAAACACACATACAAAAGTAGACAACACACATACAAAAGTAGACAACACACATACACAAGTAGACAACACACATACAAAAGTAGAAAAACACACATACAAAAGTAGACAACACACATACACAAGTAGACAACACACACACAATTTCAACAACATACAAGTTAACAGCGCATACAAGTAAACAAAACATGCACAGGTAAACAACACACATTGACAAATACACATTGACAAATAGTCTGATACAAGACTCGAAGAGTTTGGGTATATGACAGGTGGAGAGAACTGTGTAGAGGTAGGTAGACTAAGAGAACTGTGTAGAGGTAGGTAGACTAACTTACTTTGGACATTAGCTGTGAACAGTTTGCTTTGTTCATCTTATGTGGCCCATACGTGTCAGTGAGAAGAGCACATCGTTATTGTCAAGGTGAAATGTCAAGACACCTACCGAGCCCCCATTACCATTTGCACTTGTTTTAGGAGCATGTCGGTATTTAGGTCAGTCGTCCTAATCCAACATCCTCTTTTGTACAGCCTCCTCTGGACCATCTAGCATTCTGACTTAAGTAACTCTAAGCCCGATGTTTAAAGACTAATGGCTCTGTTCCAGATACGTGATAGACATTGTGTCATGTACAAATTAGTAACAATGTGGGATGGTTTATAGTGCAGTGGGGGACGACCAAGAGACGTGAACGTCATTTTATGTATAGATTGGATTAATGAAACACGTTAAGTTAAGAAATAAGGTTTTGAATATATTGTTTGCTCGCATAAAACAATATCAATTCGTTTGTGAACCATTCGCTTTTGCTCAAATACACAGTACATGTATACTTTTTTTTTTTTTTTAACATTTTGTAATAAGCCATGATTCGGACAAGGCTGTTAATTATATGTACCAGCTGTAATATTTCCACTTACTTCCCCTTGTAAACTAACAACCCGCGCTTTTTGACATTTGCAGAAGCACAAAGGGCGATAACTCGCAGTTATTTCGATTAGGAGGAATCGTCTGTAGGATAGAAACAAAATGTAGATTAGGAAGGAAGGAAGGAAGTAGGCCCTTCAAATACATTCTTTAGCCTGACATGGTGCAGTTCACTACAGCCTGGGTCTCCAAAACCTAGTCTTGATTACAGTAGGTTCAAAGTTTACCTTCCCTGTGATAGCATGTGAACAATTTCAATGACGTCAAGCCTTCCCCCCAAGCAGAAAGTTTCGAGTTTCCCCTCCAAGAATCTGTGTACATAGACATAAAAGAACTATCACGGCTATGGAGTTTATTGGCTGCATATGTATACCGAGCCTTCAAGATAGACCAGATCTAAACGGGGTTTCCCGATAAACAGGCAGTTAGAAGGCTTTCTGGGAGAAGCAAGACACGTGGGTGGCTTCCAACCAGAACTAAATCAACTCTGCGTGTGTTTAGACTTCTATCTAGAGCTAGAGGGCTAAAGGAGATCAACGAGAAAAGTAACGGCGCCCCTGCGATTTGGAAAGTCCGTGCATTTACTCCGAACATGAAAGGAAATGAGCTGTCCGTTGTAAACTGGGACAGTGTAGGAAACGAGGACAAATCAATCTATGTCGTAAACAGATACACATCTACAATCTATGTCAAAAACAAAGACAAATCTACAATCTATGTCGTAAACAAGGACAAATCTACAATCTATGTCGTAAACAGGGACACATCTACAGTCTATGTCGCAAACGGGAATAACAGCCTAAGACAACGGAATGAAATGGTAAGAAAGGTAACTAAGGCTAAAAAAAATCTTCTATTTCAACACTGAGGGAGGACACACGTTTTAAGAAACATATGCCATTGGCACTGTGTAGACTACACATTAAAGAAAAAAAAAGGGGGGGAGGAGTTGTCAATTTATTAAAAGTAAATAGGATCAGCCACCGAAATAAACCCATCTGGGTCAGGGGCGGCCTTAGCACTGCGCGGGCCCTGGGCGAATGTCATATGCGGGGCCCTGAGCTGTAAGGGTAGACTATATATACATCACGCTAACGGGGTCGTCCGCTTCTAGCGCTGAAGTACTGTACTGCTGGCCTTGTCACTTTACATAAACTCGAAGTGTTCTCCACCTTCTGGATCTGATACATCCACAAAACGCTACGTAAAAGGCATCTGCTCTTTGTGGCTAACATCAAGCATGCAGTCAAGGATGACGGGACAATATACCATCAGGTATATCAGGTTTTGAATCCTATATCCTTGAGCCTCGGTGTTCTTAATTCGTTAAAGATGTTCTTCTTGGGTCGACTTTGTCAAGCATCTCAACCAAGCCTAAAAACTTACCCTTGTTCGACGCACAAAGTTTCTATGTTCTCCCACGAAATGTGTGTGTGTGTTTTTTTTTTTTTTGGCAATGTACTGAAAAATCGCTATCATTTTTGCTAAGTCTGCGCGCCAACGTTTTTTTTCTTTTCTTCTTTGTTCTAGCATCAAGTTATCCATTGCACTACAAATGGGACATTCTCAGAGCTTCATTTAACCACGCGGACACATGCTTAAAGTAGGGATGGCTGCACGGCCGTTCGGTATGCGCGCTGGGCTGTTGTTTGGTTGTCTCGATGGTCCCGGGTTCAAACCCTGCTCGCTGCCATCCCACGTCGTCCTGCGGGAGATTTGAACTAGGAAGTAGGTTATCTGAAACTCTGAAGGAACATCCGAAACATTTAAAACATTTTACAAACATTTTAACGTGATTTAATGAGCCCAGGTGCAGCTGAATTTTATCACCGAGTTTCTAGTTGCAGCAGCTTTCGTTTAGCTAATTGGCAACCAGTAGCTATCGTGCCCAACAGCTTTAGTCTTTGGTATAAGAACAAAATGTAATACAGTCGTCCATTGACTTTCGCAGATCCGACTTTCTAATGAAAAAAAAATACGTTAGTTTTTTTTTTTCAATTTTTTCACGGGTTTTCTCACGGCTGCCCAATTTACAGTAGCCTTTTGGGGAAAAAATGAATATGTTATCGTCAAACTTTCTGGATGCTGATTGACCGACATAACTCTACGAGCTAGGCCACAGTACTTCTTCTTCTTCTTCTTCAACTGTCAGGTAGAGTTGAGCCCTCGGCTCTTGGAACTCTAGGCCAGCAAAAGTGAACAAGAGCTCCCTCTCACCGGCCTGAATGAGAACAGTGTACATTGTTCTGTCTGACGGGTGGGTCAGACTCGCGGCAAGAGACCACATACACTAAGACCCCCGCCACTTTCCTTTTCTATACCAGGCTAACTGTGCGGGACACGCCATTTATGTAACGGCCCCTTGAGGAACAACGCCTGGATTGTGACAAGGTTGTGGGAGCTTTTTTACAACTCCGCACAGTGCAATGAGGATGCTCTCGCACCCCCTTAGGCACCCCCACGGGAGTCAGTACAAAACAAGGAATCCTGCTCTCACACCCTCGTCCCCTTTGTTCTCTATGGCGGACTAAAGTAACAGTTTACTTACTGTATACTCAACTATTCTATTTATACTGTAAGGCGACCTAACAGTTGGCCTACTGTATGACTCTTTGTTTACGAAATAAACGATTTTGATTGGTTGCTTCCGGCTACGTGTTTTTTTTTATGCCAAGGTGAACTAATAAATAGTGATAGCCGCTTAGAATGTTAAAGTCATAAGATGTTGTCTTTGTCGTAACTGAACGTCAATTCGAAAACAAATATGCCGTGTTAAGAGCTTGCATGGTAATTTGTATCATACATTGAGCAATAAGTCCTAGTTTGTGAGAAATGGTCTGGATTTCGAAACTTACGGTGACAAGGGAATCTCTTTTCCCCCTCCCCCCTCAGGCGCCGGGCCTGGGGCGGTTGCCCCACTTGCCACCCCCTAAGGCCGCTAATGGGGTCAATTTTCAACGTACTAAAGTGACCTTTGACCTCCCTGGTGTTAATCTAAAACAAGGACAAAAACTGACGAGTGACTTTGCATAACACTCCATACAGTACCACGTGACAATCAGTTCGTGTCATGAGGCTAAAGTTTTATTTTTAGAGCAATGTAGGCTTACAGAGCTCTCTTCATCCAGATGGATGCATCAGAGTTTCCTTCCACAGTTTAACTCATACCAGCCTAGCACCATGTTCGTGTAATTTAACTCATACCAGCCTAGCTCCATGTTCGTGTAATTTAACTCATACCAGCCTAGCTCCATGTTCGTGTAATTTAACTCATACCAGCCTAGCTCCATGTTCGTGTAATTTAACTCATACCAACCTAGCTCCATGTTCGTGTAATTTGATATGCTAGTTTTCGGAATCCACAGTCAGAATCTAACAGACTGTGAAATTAGGGCATTCCAGAGGGGGTTACAACCAGTACCTACAGACATTCAAGACAAGGATGACTTGATGACGTAGGCTGCTTCCAGACGACAGCCTGTTGAAGGCCAGACTGAGATAATTGACTTCATCTTATCTTTGAACGAGCCCCCAGACGAGGTTCTCTCTTAGCTCAACACAGAGAATATCGTTCTATTTATGTAAGACGTAAACACCTAGTACTTGATTTACATCTAGATATATATTTCCAATTTGTATGTACATTAGAATTCCCAGTTCCGAGTCTTCCAACTAACTGCCAATGTATTTATCACACTACAGTGTTTTTAGGTCATAAGCGCAAGCTTGCGTTTTAGAAACGAGACGTAATTAGAAAAAAGGCGGGTGGGTTGGGGTATTAACATTTAGAAATGAAATTCTCTGGAGAAAAAAAAAATTCAGCCTCTAGTCAGCACTGCGTCAATCTACTGTAACTCATTAGTGCGCCTCGTGTTTCCATTTCATTCAAATTAGATCCAACCATTTTTAAATCACGCTAGAAACATGTTTAAGCTGAAAGCTAAATTCATGTCGCCTTCTCCATCCCTTCCCTTTTTTTCTCAAACAAAAAAACTTTGTAGACCGATTGCCAACGTGTTTCCATGTTGTTAGATAGTAAGGAGCCATTATGATGACATACTAGGACCAAACAAAAATTAAATCTATTTAACACATGCAGGGCCGAAATCAGAATACGCAAACATTTTAGAAGACTTAAAAGTAAAGTAGCAATAGTACACAAAACACTGAACCATGTTCTTCAAATACAAAAACAAAACCTAATAAAATACTCAGAAAGACACAAAGATAAAGGCACATTCCTCGTCCCATATGCTAGGACAAATTTCTACAAATGCTCCTTCTTCCCTAGTGCTATTAGAGCATGGAATGGGTTGCCTGAGCTAGCCAGGAAAACCAGTGACTTGGCAGAATTTAAGTCATTGGTTAATATGCATGACTAGATTGACCTAGGAACACACGTAGGACGTAATCATCTTTTTTGAAGTAACGTCTGTATTTTATAAGATAAATCAGAATACGCTAAGACAAGTATAGTATCAAAATCTACTTACAGTCCTACAGTAACGATCTACTTTTACTGTTACTGATTAATAGGTATTTTTCGAATCATGGAAACACTTGTTTCGAAGCTTCATAAGATCAAATGACATATTTATTGACTAGATTTACATTATCAGCTACTTTGAATTGATTTAGATCTGGTTTGGTTTTAGTCGCATAAATTTGGTGTCTCTGAAAGGACTAAATGAAAATGGCTGTGTTTAAGTAACACCCAGCAAATTGAGCAGTAATAGAGGTGTTACAATCGGACGTCCATCTAGATCTAGGTTTTTTAACTTAGTATTTGCAAGTATTACGACACATTGGTAGAGAGAATCAAGTAGAAATATAAATCAGACGTCATGCATAAACACTACAAGTGCAGTGAATAAGTCTACATACAGGTTCAGTACAAGCAGAACGAATAAGACCACATACAGGTTCAGTACAAGCAGAACGAATAAGACCACATACAGGTTCAGTACAAGCAGAACGAATAAGACCACATACAGGTTCAGTACAAGTACGTTAGAAGTGCTAATGTAATTGTGAACTAACCTTTTAGATATTTCCTGTGCCTCCGACGAGCTGCTAGATCGATTAGGTAACGTGTTCCTGTTTTTCAAGCTGGACCTTGTATCTGAGCTGAAAGATGTTCTGTCCATAGGCCCGCCGTCCATAGACTCGGAGAACAGACCGTCCATGTATTGCATGCGTTTCTTGGTGGAGTCCAGCCTCAGGACCTCGGATAACTTCTGGTCTTTGTCAGCCAAGTTCTGGGCCAGCTGTTGTGCCTTCTGGTCACATTCCAACTCCTCTTGGGAGGGTTGGCGGCTGTGGCCAGACGTGGACAGGTCACTGGAACTATGATCGGAGCGGGAAGTGTTGACACTACTGTCCGAGCGGCGTCGAGGGGTGTCGGCACTCACGCTGAGAAGGTCAGACCCAGAAGTTGACGCCGCTGACCTCAAGGGGGCGCTCTCTCGCCGCTGGTAGTCCCTCGGGGGCACAGCCGGTTCTTGCTCCGATGCCTTTGTGAAATAGATATTCTGACTAGAGTTAGGCAATGTGGCTTGGTTATTTTGTCCAGACCAATGATTGCTGTCATTGGTAGGGGCCCTACGCTGTGGTGAGTACTGAGAAAGAGGTATATTGCCCGGAGCAGGTCTTGAGTTGTCTGGGCTAGCCCAACGAGTATCCTTGTTGGTTCCATGGGACTGGTCTGACGTCACAGGCTCAACAGATGTTTGCTGAGCACCAGTTCGAGGGTTCTCATGTCTGTAGTCCCCCGAGTGAATGTTTCCAGGTAAACCAGAAGAAGATTCCTGAGACACTTGTGGGATAGGTTTGGTCTGAGATGAGTTTCGACCGTACGTGCTGGGCCTGGCAGGGCGCACGGGGGCCGGGAGAGGGTTTTGTTCATGGATAGGTTCGACCCTATCATTATGCAAATGTGCACCTTGCCCCGATTCCACAAGCGCGGACCCAGGCTCTTCTTGTTTCGGGTTGTCCTGCGTCAAGACGGACTCACTGTTCCAGGATTGTTGTCCGAGCTTCTGGTCATCCTCGTCCACACTGTTACTGTTTCCCTGGAGAACAGCCGCAGACTTGGATCTCTTGTAGGTGCCAATAGCACGGCTGGATTTGTTCTTATGGCCAATGTACGACTCCTCGGCGAACCTGCAGACAATATAATAACAGTTTGTGCTATGACTTTGTGAAAGCAAACAAAGAGTAGAGTTTATATATATATACATAAACTCAATATATAAGAAATATGAAGTTATGAAAGGATATGGAATGCTTTTGACAAGTATAACTCTGATAGAGTCGTAGGTTGTGTACAGCTAGATATATATATTTTTCTCTTGTTATCGTCATTTGTCATTTCCTCCTATCTAGCCCTCGTCAATCTGTCGGCTAGGATAAATATTGCTGCTTAGGGGGAACAGAGAATCTTAATGTAAAAGAGTTATCTGTCTCTATATCGCCATACCGGCTACACTTGCAGAGAGAATTAGGACAACATTAGTGAGATAACAAGTTTTTGTACAAGTCTCTGGGGAAACTGACACTAGATCTAGCTAAGTTATGTTTTACAAGCATGTGTTTGTGTGTGTGTGTGTGGGGGGGGGGGCCAACAACCCAAGAACTTGACTAAACATTAAAACGTTCAGTCTTCTGGAATGTTCTGACTGCATTTGTGGTGCAGGCCATTCAAGAAGTAAAACAAACAAGCAGTAGATCACAGGCGGTAAAGGTCAAAGGTCAGCCTCCGAAAGTAAATGGCAAGAGTAAAACAAAACATAACAATGTTGTTACGAGGTTGAAAAACAAGTTTTTTTTTTTTTTGGACTGTCTATATTATCTATGTCTATATTATCTATATCTTATCTATGTCTATCTTATCTATGGCTATCTTATCTGTCTATATTATCTATGTCTATATTATCATTATGTATGTCTATATTATCATTATCTATGTCTATATTATCATTATGTATGTCTATATTATCATTATGTATGTCTATATTATCTATATGAACTTTCTAGAATGTTTGTCTAGATGGCCAAGTCAGTGGTGACAGGAGTTGAAATGGACTTAGATCTAAATGTAAATCTATATTGTGGGCAGGGCCGGACCTAGGCCACTGCAGCCTATGCGGTCGCAGTGGGCCCCCACACTTTCATAGACCCATGCGCTAATTGTAGGTGTAAATTATTAAATTTAAACATTGTAACTTATATATAATAACAGATTTTGCGCGGCTTCCTGATTATTCAAGGGCTAGTGGAAATCTCTTTTTATTTCAAGATATACCAAAAAGTTATGGAAATCTCCTGAAAACTCATACAAATTAACCTGAAAAATAGACAAAATTGTCATTTTGGGGTGCCAATCCTACGCGCGATAAAAAAACAACGACATTGTCAGCTTTCATTGAATATACATTTATTGTAAAGACTAATGTATTTACTAATACAAAATCTTAATGTTGATATTATGCTTATCCCTACACAGCCTAGGCCCAGCGCAATCCGTTTCGCATAGGGCTCCTAGGACCGGCCCTGAATTTGTGGGGGGTGGGGGTGGGGGTTAATCGCTTACACACGTCAGCATCAACATCTCCTCGAGTCCTGCTTGTGTCATGGCAGAGTTGAATATCTGTTTGCACTGAGCTCATGTTATCAACCTGTTAGTGACGTCACGCCAGTCAGCAGCCACCACTAAGTCATGGAGTGATCTTACAGCACGCAAGTTCAAAATACAACGCATGTCGATGATAGCTCAGACTGACGTGGTGGTCGGGGGAATACGCCTATGTAGATGTTGGATTGTGTAACGACTCCGAGGAATGAAATCAAAAGATATTTTGAAAATGGCGTTTAAAAATGTAAAATGTTTTACATATTTCGGATGTTCCTTCAGAGTTGAAGATAGTTTACTTCCTAGTCCAAACCTCCCGCGGGACGACGGGGGATGGGAGCGGGCAGGGTTTGAACCCGGGACCATCGATAAATCCAAAACAGTCCAACGCGCAAACCGCAAGACCAGCCAGCCATCCATGTTTACAGACATTGAGTACTCTCTTTCTGTAGTAGCGGATGTGGCCAAGTGTAAGTCTACTTACTAAAAGTCTATGCTAAATAACCGCTATTTCATATCAAACATTCATCAAAAGGGACATTGATTCAAGGTTGGTGAACAATGACAAGTTCAAAGGTTAAAACGATGACGTTTGTTAAAAACTGTAAGAATAAAAAACGATAAAAAAAGTACGGAACAAATATTTCTATTTAAAAGTGATTCAATGTTTAACACGGTGCCACCAGGGCCGGAAATACCTTTAGGCAGCACAAGCTAAAGCCTAGGGCCCCCAAGAAATATTAAGTACTGACATAATATCTGGAATTTTTTTTAAAGGGACCCAAATCTCAAGTATCTTAGGACCTTTTAAGTCTAAATAAGGCACTTGGTGCTACAGACTTTAGTTGGAATTCAATGCCATTAAAAATTCTGGGACAGACGGAGATAACAAAAAATGATTAAAAAACAACAACAACAACAACTGTCTAATTAGTTAAAGAAGGAACAAAAAAAGAAGCAACTTTGGAAGTATTGAACAGTTTAGTGAGAAGATTAACGAGAATGTGTGTTCGTGGTGAGGACAGTTTAGTGAGAAGATTAACGAGAATGTGTGTTCGTGGTGAGGACAGTTTAGTGAGAAGATTAACGAGAATGTGTGTTCGTGGTGAGGACAGTTTAGTGAGAAGATTAACGAGAATGTGTGTTCGTGGTGAGGACAGTTTAGTGAGAAGATTAAGAGAATGTGTGTTCGTGGTGAGAAGATTAAGAGAATGTGTGTTCGTGGTGAGGACAGTTTAGTGAGAAGATTAAGAGAATGTGTGTTCGTGGTGACACGATGTAAAGTGAGTGTGTGTTCGTGGTGACAAGACAAAATGAGAGTGCGTTCGTAGAGCGGAGTGTCTGTCAAGAGGCTCAAAGACAAAGTGATCACTTCCGAGTGCTGCTGCTGCTGCTGGCAGTACGGGAGGGTGAGAGCAGGTAGAGCCGCGAGGTGAAAACAAACTTAATGAGACTAGAAAGACAGCTCCGCGTGCTCTCTGGTTTCTGCTTCGAACGTCTGCCAAAAAGATTTCCCCCGCCAAACTTCACCTACTGTAAACATTTTGTAGAGCCAATGACATGCTCAATGATACTTTTCAAAGTTACAAAATTGTACCTTCAAACGATGACCAATGACATGCTCAATGATACATTTCAAAATTGTACCTTCCAACGATCAATGACGTCATTTAAAGTGGATGATTTTTAAAACCCTCGCCAACCGCCTCACAGTTTAAGCCAAACTTCTAAATGACATGGCTATCAATACAAGAGTTAGCACCAGTGCCAGAAGAAACAGATTACAAGAAAGGCTGGGTTTTTTTTTTTGGTTGTTTCTTTCTATTTGTTTTTTTTTTCCCTCTTAAGCAGGGGTTCTCAACCTATGGATCGCGACCCCCTTGGGGGTCGATTGACCATTTGCCAGGGGTCGCCTAAGACCATCGAAAATATGGATTGGTATTGTCTACTCTTCTATTGCTGTATGTGTGTGTGTGGGGAGGGGAATCGCAGCAGAGTGGGGATTGTAAAAAGGGGTCGCCGAGCATAAAAGGTTGAGAACCGCTGCAGTCTTAAGCAATTATGTCTGCCCCCCCCTTTCTTATCTCACGACTCTGTGTGTGTGTGTGTGTGTGTGTGGGGGGGGGGCTATTTGTAGAGCCTCATGACTATTTTTGTAAAATTTGATTGGAGACGTCTGTAAACTTGTGATAACTGTTCATTATGAGAGAAATCCTAAACGGTGCCAGGGCGATGAACTGGAGCCAAAACAAGTGCACATAGTTTTGAAACAGAGAGATTGGGGTGGGGGTGGGGGGTTACATTAGGAATGGTGGTTAAAGAGAGAGAGAGAGAGAGAGAGAGAGAGAGAGAGGCAGGCGTGACGGAGTGGAGTGGGGCGCCATAATGTATTCAACAGCATCGTGGTTTCCCCATTAGAACTATGTCAGAGACACGCCTGGGCCCTGCGCCCCCCAGTTTTCCTAATGAGGCGAGCTCTTGACACGGTGTATTGTTACTAAGAAGCACGACGTGTGTCTACAGGCATTGTGTGTGTGTGTGTGTAGCATTTCCATCCATTTACACACGCATGTGAGTTACACGTTGATTTACTCATTGACACATTCACTGCATCCCCATTCGTTAACAGCGTCTGTACATTTCTCCTATTCACTATTTACGTAACAAAAGTCAATGTGTTTTTTTGTTTTTTTCTTCGGCGGTCCCTAATGTGAAACGCTGGTATTGCGTTTGTGGTGTTCGTCTGTCAAGTTTACATCTCAAAAACTAAAAGCGTTCGTGGAAATTCAGGTTCATAACCGCATACATTTTGCTTGATACAGCTAATTTTACTCATATCTTCTTATCTTATATAATACAGACGTTACTTCAAAACAGAAGACGATTACGTCCTACGCGTCATGCATGTTAAACCAATTACTTAAATTCTGCCAATTCACTGGTTTTCCTGGCTAGCTCTGGCCACCCATTCCATGGCTCTAATAGCACTAGGGAAGAAGGGGTATTTGTACAAATTTGTCCTAGCATATGGAATAAGAAATATTCCTGTATCTTTGTGTCTTTCAGAGTATTTTATTAAATTTTGTTTTTGTATTTGAAAATTATGGTTCAGTGTTTTATGTATAATTGCTACTTTACTTTTAAGTCTTCTATCCTGAAGGCTTTCTAAATTTAGTGCTTTTACTAAAGGTGTTACTCTAGTCAAATGTGAATATATTCGTTTGCTATGAAGAAAGCATACCTGTTATGGAGTGTGTGTTTGTGTGTGTTTCTATGGTGACGGTGGGAAGAGGTTAGCGATCGGTTCTGAATGATGCAAGATAGGTGGCATTGTCGTCATTGGTCTTAGGGGAGACGACTCCAGAACGTGAGACAGAAAGGCTGTGTTATTGTAGTGAGTTAGATTTGGTTAAACTATATCATTACTCAAGTCTAGTACATTTATTTTATCTATCAACATTAATTGTTCCATATTATAATAAAAGTAATATTTAGTTTCGTTCATAAAGAAGTTACTCAAGTCGTTTCAAGTTTTATAATGTCAGACATGAATACGCCTACAGCGGTTTAGTTGTCTACCAGCAGCATGGTTCTACAAGTCAACGACCGTCTACAAAAATATCCTTTTCCTTTTCTTCCCATGTCCTGTATGTTATTGCATATAGAACGTAAACCAAATATAAAACAAAAATATCAAACTATAAAGAATATGCAACATTTAAGTTTTTCCAATGAGAAAATATTTCTGAAATTGAATCGCGCAAATTCATAAGTTTCCTTTAAATATATATATATAGCATTGCTTTAAAATAAAGTTTTTCTATTTAATTAAACATTTCAAACTAAAACTTAAACAGAAAATGGTAGATATTAATTACAACCATTTTTTTAAAATTGACACGTAACCATAATGCTCAACAAGATGAATAATTCGGGGATGCCTGTTGCGGAGTTACGCCCCTGTAAAAGAAAACATAATGGTAAGAAATACTTACTTGAGTCCCCAGCGCTGACAAGCGTACATCACCACTGGCTGTCCACTGTCTGGGGCGGCACCAGTCAATGTCCAGCGCCGGCCCATTCCGCTCTTCTCCGCCAACCCAAGAAATAAGCGACAACCGAGTTTTAGAATAAAATTTAATGCACACTCCCTGGGTCGTCTGCTTTGTTAATTCATAAAGAAATCCTCGAACAAAAACACTGCTGTTCACATGGTGTAAAGTATCCAATCATCAATCGAGAGAATAAAAACTGTTTTGTAGTTGTTTTTTTTTTTTAAAGTAAAATCTATTTTACCAGACACAGATCAGGTCTCAAAGGCTTTTTTATCTGTTGTTGCATGAAAACAGACGATTCAGACCGTCACATACAATGAACATCACAAGTAGGTTGCACTTCTGCAAGCAGTGTCGAAACAAGTTAAAGAGAAGAGGAACGCAAAACACGATGACGTCATCGCTAGAAACGTACACCGATTGATACTTGAACAAAGCGCGTGGGGGGACTATAAATAAACGAATAAAGGCTTATGAATAGAGAGGCAGTAAGGCGAAACTGGTCGGAATGCACAAACACAGCTCGCGAGCCTGATGGCACACTAATAAGTACAGGTAAGTGATGTGTCAGGACACCTGGTAGGTAAACATGACACACAATGACACAGAGAGTACGACAGTCTTAAAGGTATGTGTGCAGTTCGTGTCTGTGTCACGGTAGATCTCCCGCCGACCTAGAGAATGGAGTAGAGTTTAGAGTTAGTAATAACTAAACGAAATAATTGTCATCTATCCCAAAGTCAGAAATCTGCAAGTTGGCAGCGAACTACAAAATAAAGGCTGCTAGTTGGCAGCCAACTACAAAATAAAGGATGGAACAAAATGTTGAGATTTTAAAATTTGGAATAGATAATAGTAAAAAAAAAAAAAAAGTACACCCTTTCAGATATTGTGATCTGTTTCTATGGCCGTTATAACGAGGGAATCATGGGGCCAGCACAACAACCAACCGCCCTTACTTTCCCAAATATTGTCAGGTAGCCATTAAAGCCAAGTCCTAAAAATCTCGAAATTAAAAATCCTCTCGGTTCGGAAGCCAAGCGCTTTACCACTCTGCCACCGCGGCTCGTCAGCTGATTACAGACTTCTTCTTATCTAGTACATGCCAAAAGTTCAATTCAACTGACAAGATTACCTCCCTTGTTGCTACCAGACGTCAAATCCAAGTCACTGGGTTGATTCAAGCTGATTCCAACCTCGAGTGTCACTTCTTAAAAAAAGAGTGCTTGCACGAATCTGTTCCATCCAACGGAATAAGAAATGTGCATTACTTTGGGCTTTAATTGTTTAGACGTTATGGTTTTGTACTTTAGCACACGTTCAAGTTCAACTACTCTTTATAATCAGCAGAAGTGAGCCAGCGATTGTTGGCCGCCATGTTCAAACTCTGCCATGTTTTAACGCTCAAACCTTGGCTGGCTTTCAATGGGGCAGAAACGTCAGACTGATGCGATACATTAAAAACATGGAACTTGGCGCAAAAACGCCAAGCGGAACAAAATGCAAAATTTTCAACACTGATGACGTTTTAAACAGAGTGAAAAAAGGGACGAAAAAAATTAAAGGGGGTGGGGTGGGGAGAGGGAGGTAATCAGTCAGAAAATTAAAAAAAATAAAATCTTCTCTAGAACTAATTGGAACAAAGTAAAATTCATTTGCATATGCTTGCTGTAAGCTTAGCAGTGTTCCCACAGTGAACCCCACAAAGTGTGAGGCCCTCTGATATCTGCGCTAAAAGCCTCCGAGAGGCTGATTAAATCTAATCACAGAACTACAGAATAAAGCTTTGGCGTAATTAGTGAAGCCACGTTGTTTATTAAGAGTCGGCACGCACAGCGCATGCGCAGTATCGCCCACTGTAAGGGACTTTTGGCACGACATACATCATCCACAGGTGAATGTTGGTGGATAGCCGTGACTTGGATATATCAGCATCTACCAATGTTATGGCATCAATACAAAAAAAAATATGTTGAAATAGGATAGTTCTATTATAGTCCCACGACTTGTATATAACAAAAAAAAAAATGCGCGGATCATGTGACAGGTGATCTAACTCTTGAATGAGAAGCATCACAAATGTACAAATCTAACGAGACACCAAGTGAACAATGAACTAAATCAGGATTACAGCAAAGTATTTGTAATAGCGTCTGAAACACTAGAATACAACTGTAAAATGAACTGCACACTGAGGTGTAATAGACTAATAAATTTAAAATATCTTAGCACCAATTGATATATATAGCACACACATTACTGATTTTATGTACACCGAAGACAATAGTCGCCTATATTTTAATGCATGTATCACTTGCTGGAATTTTTTTCCCCCAAGAATTAATTTAACAAAATCAATGTGTTTAAAACTGAAAGGAAACATGTAAAGGGGAATAACCAGAGCAGTAAGTACCAACTGCTACATGCATTAACAAATGTACACTTCTAAGCAAGAGAAAACGGGATATCAATTTGATTGAAACTACGTCCAAGCAAGGTGTCTACAACTCCAGCGACATGAACGAAGAACATAAGGGAAGTAACAAAACACTCAGGCCACAGGATTGCATTAGCTTCAACAGCCATTTTAGTTCAATAAAATTAGATTTATAACGAAGTAAAATTGCAAATAATTATTGTGTCCCTACTTAGGATGAAAAGTTTCACGTTACTTCCTGCTGAGGATATCTGTGACTGATCATGAGCTGTCTCTAATGTTTAATGTTCGCATTGCCTAATATTCTGAAGGACATACAAATGGTTATACACTTCAGAACCCAAGACTCCAACAGCTGTTTGCATCATCCCACAATTTATAAAGACAAAACACATTTTTTTAACCAATGCTGGACTTGTCATAGAGTAGCCAAGACTTAATTCCAATGAAATGCTGCGCCCATTACAAATGGCCTCAAAAGTTCCATCTCGCTAGAAGTGAAATGGAATTTAGGCGTGATTTAGAAATCTGAGTCCTGACTTCTAGTTTAACTTCATTTGAATCACTCTCAATTTATTTTCCTTCACACAAAGACGTCCATTCTAGAAATGTTTAGGACACAAGATTGTAAGAACTTATTGACAGTTTTATGGCTAGATTGTAAAAACTGTATGTACAGGGGCCACACGATTGTAAGAACTAGTTTATACAGTGGCTAGAAGATTGTAAGAACTAGTTTATAGAGTGGCTAGAAGATTATAAGAACTAGTTTTTACAGGGGCCACAAGATTGTAAGAACTAGTCTCTACAGGGGACACAAGATTGAAAGAACCAGTCTGTACAGGGGCCACAAGATTGTAAGAACTAGTCTGTACAGGGGCCACTAGGTTGTAAGAACTGTATGTACAGGGGCCACAAGATTGTAAGAACTAGTTTGTACAGGGGCCACAAGATTGTAAGAACTAGTTTGTACAGGGGCCACAAGATTGTAAGAACTAGTCTGTACAGGGGCCACAAGATTGTAAGAACTAGTCTGTACAGGGGCCACTAGGTTGTAAGAACCGTATGTACAGGGCCACAAGATTGTAAGAACTAGTCTGTACAGGGGCCACAAGATTGTAAGAACTAGTCTGTACAGGGGCCACTAGGTTGTAAGAACCGTATGTACAGGGCCACAAGATTGTAAGAACTAGTTTGTACAGGGGCCACAAGATTGTAAGAACTAGTCTGTACAGGGGCCACTAGGTTGTAAGAACCGTATGTACAGGGGCCACTAAGTTGTAAGAACTAGTCTGTACAAGGGCCACTAGTTGTAAGAACTAGTCTGTACAGGGGCCACTAAGTTGTAAGAACTAGTCTGTACAAGGGCCACTAGTTGTAAGAACTAGTCTGTACAAGGGCCACTAGTTGTAAGAACTAGTCTGTACAGGGGCACATATCCTTGTAATGAAGGAACTAGGGGCAGAAGAAATTCATTTAAGTACGTGTCTAAATACTTTTCACCAAAGACTATTCCGTTGTCCAACTTTTTAACTTCACATCCACATAGTTGCCAACTTTTCTTATTCCATATTCTGGAACACATAAGTACAAGTTCTTTTCCCCCAGAGCCATTAAAACATAGTGCCTGACAAAGGTATAGTCTGTAGAATGTATGAACACAGACATACACATAATTATCTTCTTTTGAACGAGGGAGAGTCTATGCCTAAATTGAAGATGTTTGTGAGAGTATATGCCTAAATTGAAGATGTTTGTGAGAGTCTATGCCTACATTGAAGATGTTTATGAGTCTATGCCTAAATTGAAGATGTTTATTAGAGTCTATGTCTAAATTGAAGATGTTTATGAGTCTATGTCTAAATTGAAGATGTTTGTGAGAGTCTATGCCTAGATTGAAGATGTTTGTGAGAGTCTATGCCTAAATTGAAGATGTTTATGAGAGTCTATGCCTAAATTAAAGATGTTTGTGAAAGTCTATGCCTACATTGAAGATGTTTGTGAGTCTATGCCTAACTTGAAGATGTTTATGCCTGCCTTCCCATCAGAACTATTTACTCAGCACATATTCTAAACCATGTGAGAGGAGGGGGTGGGGTGGGGTGAGGTGGAGGGGGGTAAAGTAAAAGAGGAGGGGGTGCTGGTTTCTTCAAACACATAAAACAAAGGTGAGGCCAGGTGCAAAGAAATATTTCTATTATAATTCTGGAATTTCCTGACGTCACATGTCTGAAAACTTGCGTGTGCCAGCAGACGATAATAGGAAAACCAGTTTGTTGTTTTTTTTTTGTTGTTCTATGTGTAACTGAATGTTGAAGAAAGCTTTGCATTGAGATGGTTCTATAGGAGAACCACGAGGAGCGATGGTTTTAACACAAGTCTTTGGAAACAGTAGGGGAGAGAGGGCGATGAGCTGCCTAGCAACTCTATAACCAGTGGTTCTAAATATGGACCATCCCCGGACTTACAATAAACAAGACTAAGCCACTCTATAACCAGTGGTTCTAAATATGGACCATCCTCGGACTTACAATAAACAAGACTAAGCCACTCTATAACCAGTGGTTCTAAATGTGGACCATCCCCGGACTTACAATAAACAAGACTAAGCAACTCTATAACCAGTGGTTCTAAATATGGACCATTCCCGGACTTACAATAAACAAGACTAAGCAAATTCAAAGACGAGGAACATTGGGCTTTGAATTTTTAAAAAATATTGTTGCGACATTAAATCTAATAGATTTCTTTTCCATTCAGTAACGTTATAGTCAAACTTTGAGAATCACTGAATGATACGCAAGTCAGTAGATTGCTGGGAAGAAATACAGTAGGACCACGTAGTCAAAGATTGAGAATCACTGAATGGTACGTGAGTCAGTAGGTTGCTGGTAAGAAATGCAGTAGGACCACATAGTCATGGAAATATGTTTGACGGTTCACTTTGATCCCGAAACTAAAGCGCGGGGGAGGGGACCGAGGAGGGAGTAGATATGGATAGAACGAAAGACAACTCTCACATACTCGATGACCTAGATGTGTGCGTGTTGGTGTGCGTGCGGTAAGGGAGACGGTGGACTATATAGATGTTAGTTCAGTGATTGCACCAACACTCATTGAATACCAATAAACCTTTTGTGGTTAAGTTCTAGCTATGCGCTCATTGTGACCCCTGAAAGGTCACCAGAATATAGTATTCAGTATTCTTTTTTCTTTATAATACCTCAGCTTTTTAGCTTTTGAGTATTCAGTGCCATGACATTCATTTAGAATTGATTATTACGATCAAAAACCTTTGTACTTCATCTATTTGTACTTGCTTGTATGCATCTAAACTTGGTAACTAATGATACGCATATTATAAGTAGTGATTTGTTTTAAGTGATAGACACACAGTGAGATCTGTCGCCATGCCTCTAGTGGCGATGTAAACAAATACTTACAGTGAAGAAATCGATGCACTATCTTATCTTATACAATACAGACGTTACCTCAAAAAAGAAGATGATTACGTCACTAGATGCCACTAAATTGACACTACACTACATCTAGGTAAACAAATGGTCAACAAACTTATGAAATGAAACTTCTATATATGTGTGTGAGTGAGAGAGAGAAAGAGATAGAAAGAGAGAGAGAGAGAGAGAGAGAGGTAAAGATCGACGAAATACTAAGACAACGGGGATAGCCTTGGCCATGTACAACACCACTCGGACTAATACAACAATAAAAGTCACATCTCTGACCAAACTCTCTACTCATACCAGATATCAAATCTTTTAAAATCCTCAATTTCATAGGTCAGTCTACAACCAGTAAATATTGCGACATAGGCCAGGTAAAAGTAACAAGGTCCCAACACCACTTCACGATATTCTACCATCTTTACTGCAAAAACTAATCTCATCCCATGAAATAAACAACTTTGATGCCAAGATTCCAGCGAAAACAAAACCAAAACCAAAAAAACAAGCCTAAACTACAATCTTGACTTTTACAAATATTGAAAAACACAAGTTCCAAAAATAAATAAGGAATAAGTTCAAGTTGCAAGAGTACGGAACTATTATTAGGTTGTTATCGCCCTTTAATACAAGACCTATCCAAACGGGTGTGTCACGTGACAGTTGACCTTTTGAAGTGTGAGTATCGGCACCAAGGTCGGGACGGGTAAAGGTCAACAGTCATTACCGCGCGAGCTTTTGATGAGATACTAGCTGAAGAAGGGGGGGGGGGGGGCAGCACCCGTGGGACTTCCGTTCAGAAATAGTTGATACGTATCTTTTCTTTGGTGTCAGAGAGAGAGAGAGAGAGAGAGAGGGGGGGGGGGAGGAGAAGGGCGAGCCAGAGAAGACATAAAACGTAAAGAGGACATAACAGTTGCAAAAGGGGGCGGGGGGGTGTATTTGTTAGTAAATGTTACAATTTGGATATCGATCATTCCAATCTTCATCAAATATTCTGAACAGTTCATACAGATTGAATACAGAAGACAAAAACTTCCGGATTCGTGAAGTAAAAACAGATGAAACCAAACTAAACAGGGGCAGCTATTTCAATGTGGCCGCCCAACCTTTCTCCCACGCACAAGATGCAGTTGTAAGCAAATCAGATGAAGGAAAAAAAATGAAGATACTTAACAGAGAGAGCAAAGAAATAAATACTAGAAAAAAAAAAACACTTTACAATTCATAAACATTTTAAAACATTGCCAGAATTAATGTCCTGAGTGTGGGCAGGTATCAGAGAGCAGACGTAAAGTACAGCGCTTTCTGCGTCACGCGTGAAACGGCAGCGGTTTTAAAATCTTAAGGCTGTCAACTCCGTTATTGGTCGGTCGTTGGCGTGTTGCTCCAAACAGCTAGTACAACTAAACCGATGTAGACGTATATTAAATAACTTGAACAGACTTCTCTTGTGAACAAAAACTCAATATAACTTTTAATTACAAGATTCCCAGATTTAACTCGAAATGAGATGTAGATCTTTTACTAATGAATTTATGAAATAAACTGATATTTAAACAAAATGTTACAAACAAAAACACGTCTTTACGCTTTCGTGTCTCTAGATTGTCTGCCATTCTTAACATAAATTATGACAGATCATCTCATATTTCATCATTGCACAGCCAGCAACCAACCCCTTCCTTGCCGTCACCTAGGAAACACACACACACACACACACGCTCTCTAACGAACTCCCGTTTAGAATTCTGTATAAACCAATAACAAAAAACTGATCATCACTAACATTTTGTAGACTAAATCCCTTGTCGCTCCACACACACACAGAGAAGCTGAAACATCAAGTTTAATCAGTGGTTCTAAATCATTTAGTTCTCAACTACCCCAATGAAAACTTTCCTGTTTTTATTTTTGTTGCAGCCACATCGTACCTATTCATTTTTTTCACTCAACTGTCCGCCATTCTTACAACTTAAGTCCGAGTACACATCTTAAACTGTCCGCCATTCTTACAACTTAAGTCCGAGTACACAGCTTAAACTGTCCGCCATTCTTACAACTTAAGTCCGAAAACTTAAACTGTCCGCCATTCTTACAGCTTAAGTCCGAGTACACAGCTTAAACTGTCCGCCATTCTTACAACTTAAGTCCGAAAACTTAAACTGTCCGCCATTCTTACATCTTAAGTCCGAGTACACAACTTAAACTGTCCGCCATACTTACAACTTAAGTCCGAGTACACAACTTAAACTGTCCGCCATTCTTACAACTTAAGTCCGATCGAGTACACAACTTAAACTGTCCGCCATTCTTACAACTTAAGTCCGAGTACACAACTTAAACTGTCCGCCATTCTTACATCTTAAGTCCGATACACAACCTAAACTGTCCGCCATACTTACAACTTAAGTCCGAGTACACAACTTAAACTGTCCGCCATTCTTACAACTTAAGTCCGACCGAGTACACAACTTAAACTGTCCGCCATTCTTACAACTTAAGTCCGAGTACACAACTTAAACTGTCCGCCATTCTTACAACTTAAGTCCGAGTACACAACTTAAACTGTCCGCCATTCTTACAACTTAAGTCCGAGTACACAACTTAAACTGTCCGCCATTCTTACAACTTAAGTCCGAGTACACAACTTAAACTGTCCGCCATTCTTACAACTTAAGTCCGAGTACACAACTTAAACTGTCCGCCATTCTTACAACTTAAGTCCGAGTACACAACTTAAACTGTCCGCCATTCTTACAACTTAAGTCCGAAAACTTAAACTGTCCGCCATTCTTACATCTTAAGTCCGAGTACACAACTTTTAAACTGTCCGCCATTCTTACAACTTAAGTCCGAAAACTTAAACTGTCCGCCATTCTTACATCTTAAGTCCGAGTACACAACTTAAACTGTCCGCCATTCTTACAACTTAAGTCCGATACACAACCTAAACTGTCCGCCATTCTTACACCTTTAGTCCGAGTATACAACTTAAACTGTCCGCTATTCTTACAAATTAAGTCCGACCGAGTACACAACTTAAACTGTCCGCCATTCTTACAACTCAAGTCCGAGTACACCCAACTAGCCGACTTTAAAAAGCGACCCTACTGTGATTCCATTGTTGTATACTACATAAACTTATATAACATTATGATTTCTTAACTGTGTGAGAACTAATCTATACTCACTACACATTGTGTGTATGTGTGTGTGTGTGCGTTTCTTGACTTGTTAAACTGCACCTAGGTCTTCCAATGCAGCCGTCTGCTACTGCTGTTCAAGGTCATCTTATCCACCATCACGACTCCACCACACACATATATACGGAAACAGACGTGTGTTTATCTAACGCTGTGTGTGAGTGTGTGTTTAACATTAAAGTTATCTCACTGACGTATCTAGCTGTGTTACGCCCTAGGACGGAATGTACGTTTGGCGCCCCCTTTCTGTAAATACACAACACAGAAAAAAAAAAAAACGTTATATGTCAAGGTGCGAATCTTTTTGCTCTCCCCCCCCCTTTTTTTTTTTCTGAGCGAGCTGGTTAAGGTGTTAACGCCCAGATCTGTAGGAGTGAGACGTGGCTTCAACAAGTCAAAAAAAAATACAGATGACCTTTACATCCTCTGCCCAATAGACAGCCCATGGTCTGAAAATGAAACTATGAAATAACCCTAACCCTATGAAATAAATGAAATACTTGAGATTAATGTTACATCCAAATAATGAACAGAATTGAGAAATCAAAGAGCACGTGCAAGTCTCGAGACTTCCTACTTCTGCCAGTCACGACGCGCGGAACAACAATGAAGATAAAAGTGCGTGGAAAACATTTAGAAACCAATATGTCCAGAGGTAATCTAGGTCAGTGAAGCATGCACGCTTATCAGAACAACAAATGTCTAAATATCCAAACGTGACAACTGGGAAATACACATTTCCCAGGGAAAATAAACCAAATATGAAGGAGCACAAACAAAATGTATATTTAAAAAATCCTTTTTTTTTTAAAAAAAAAAAGCTATCCAAGGGAAACACCTCCGCACTTACAACTATATCTCTCAATGATACAAAAGTAATTTCCTTTATTGATATCAAACAAAATAATTATTTAAAACTAATAAATGATTTGTTTATTTTTTAAAGTGATTCATTTTGTTTTGTTGAAATTAATAATTGTTTAAAGTTTCAACTTGATCCGAGAATGGGTTTTGGGAGAAATTACGCGTTTAATTATCTAAGGGGACGAAAACCTAAATATTTAGCCGTATCTGTGAATATTGGAGGATACTTATTGGTATCAAACAAAATAATTAATTACCAGTACCGGTAAGTGACCAATTAGTTTTTTTTTTATTGATTCATGTCTTGCCTATGTCAATGAATAATTGTGCAAAGATCCAGGAATGGGTGCGGGAGAAATAACGAGTACCCACTTTGACCAGACAGACAGACAGTGAGTTGACATAAGCTTTGTAATAAAATGAAACTGTAGCCTTCCTGAACTAAGCTGGAACTCCTTGAAAACACCTAAGCCTTTACTCAAGTGGCTGTTGCTCCATGAATTTAAAATGTATAGACACATATAGGACTCACTAGGAGTTCAGACATCTCATAAAAACAACAACAATGGCTGATAGGTCTGACTGGAAGTTGGTGACGTAGGCTAAAGCGCTCTACGCGAGGCTGGTCGTATTTGACACTCTCATTAGAAGCGTGCAGTTCTCTTTATACTCATACTCCCACGTAATCCTACTTACCCCCCCCCCCCTTTTCCTTTTACATGCCAAGGACAGACCGCCTCTACGTTTCAACATGTTTGGCGACACACGCTGAGGTAAAACCCTATCTGTGCACACTTTTTTTTTTTAAAACAAGAAGGTGAAAATGATTACAAGTTACAAACTAGATGTAGCTACCACTAAAACTCGGTAAAACATGCAAGGTAAGTCCATAGGAAAATAAAACACTAATCCAGCAGGTAGAAGAAACCAGAAATTCATTAAAGCCCCAAACAAGACTTAAGTCTCTATAGCACCCTACACACTCCCTGCCTCGCTGTCTTGCTCTCAAATGGAATGACTCGTTTCAAGCCATTTCCGAACAGAGAAATAAAGATATGCTATAAATAGATCTCGTTTGACAATGACCCAATTGACATTTTCATAACAGACACGGTATGAATCACTAACTCGACACACCGCCACCTCCCACCCGCCATTCTGTCACCCGTAAATGGCCTCCGCGTATTCAGTTACCGGATGTTGACAAGAGATTCTACCAGAAAATCTCGCCCTTGACCTTGAAGCATAAATCTGATTGCCAGGAAGATGAGACCATCAACAAGGCACCAACTGCTCACTTGGTAGGTCTTGGTAGATTTTAGAACGAGTACAAAATTATTCATACATACACATACTCGTATTTAAACGTATAACAAATAAACAAATAAAGTTTCCATGTCAATCTATTTATTCATAGGCAAAATTCATAAAGTTTGCACAATCTCTGAACGATGTAACCTTATTTGTCGTGAAAACATGTACAATGTAATCTTCTAATGAATTAAAAAAAAATGTACATGTACGAACTTTAATGTACATAACTTCATACGATACATAGGCGGCACTTTTCTGATCAAAGAGTATAGAGTTTGGGTGAACGGGGACTGTTGGTTTTAAAGACATAGGCGGCACACACAAAAAAAAAAAAAAAGATTGTAGAATATGGGCTTTTGGTACAAATAAAATCGATTTTTTTTAAAACTTTCAAAACATTTTTCTTAAAGGAGCGGATAGATCAGATCATAAAGACTACACGTGTTCATGTGCGGGTCTTCTAGTGAATTAAAAAAAAAATTTCATAGCCGTGCGCACCACGTTCAACAGAGAAACCCTCATTCACAAGCTCCAGGCCCGTAACCCTTCTCTTATTCTCTGAATGTATCCTTGATGACGAATCTTGCAGACACACTGCAGCGACAATAACTCGTTTACCGGAAGACGTGCCATAGGAGACGACACTTTCACGAGAGGGGGGGGGTTAACTAGGCTCGAATTTTAGACTTCATCTATGTTGAGGACAAGTTTTGTTGTTTTCTATCTTCATTTAGTACTTGGGAGAATGATCTTAGACGAACACAATTTCTCAATACCCCACTTTCAGAGTTATGAATAACTTGCAACACAGTGTAACACACTCCAGACAACATGTTACTCGGACCTCATCTCTGTTTTCCAAGCTTAAAGGGTCAACTCGAATCAAGAATAAGTTCACACTAGGGTTCAGAGTTCACTTTCGAATAATTAACTACACTGAGAGATCATCTCAATAAAATGAGCATAAGGGAAGACTTTATTCTCTGTACATAGAGAGACTATATATCTACATAATGGGGCCATATTTCTGTACATAGAGGGACTATATATCTACATAATGGGGCCATATTTCTGTACATAGAGGGGCTATATATCTACATAATGGGGCCATATTTCTGTACATAGAGGGGCTATATATCTACATAATGGGGCCATATCTTTGTACATAGAGGGGCTATATATCTACATAATGGGGCCATATTTCTGTACATAGAGGGACTATATATCTACATAATGGGGCCATATTTCTGTACATAGAGGGGCTATATATCTACATAATGGGGCCATATCACTGTACATAGAGGGGCTATATCTCGGTACATAGAGAGACTATATATCTACATAATGGGGCCATATCTCTGTACATAGAGGGACTATATATCTACATAATGGGGCCATATTTCTGTACATAGAGGGGCTATATATCTACATAATGGGGCCATATTTCTGTACATAGAGGGGCTATATATCTACATAATGGGGCCATATCACTGTACATAGAGGGGCTATATCTCGGTACATAGAGAGACTATATATCTACATAATGGGGCCATATCTCTGTACATAGAGAGACTATATATCTACATAATGGGGCCATATTTCTGTACATAGAGGGGCTATATATCTACATAATGGGGCCATATTTCTGTACATAGAGGGGCTATATATCTACATAATGGGGCCATATCACTGTACATAGAGGGGCTATATCTCGGTACATAGAGAGACTATATATCTACATAATGGGGCCATATCTCTGTACATAGAGAGACTATATATCTACATAATGGGGCAATATCTCTGTACATAGAGAGACTATATGTCTACATAATGGGGCCATATCACTGTACATAGAGGGGCTATATCTCGGTACATAGAGAGACTATATATCTACATAATGGGGCCATATCTCTGTACATAGAGAGACTATATATCTACATAATGGGGCCATATTTCTGTACATAGAGGGGCTATATATCTACATAATGGGGCCATATTTCTGTACATAGAGGGGCTATATATCTACATAATGGGGCCATATCACTGTACATAGAGGGGCTATATCTCGGTACATAGAGAGACTATATATCTACATAATGGGGCCATATCTCTGTACATAGAGAGACTATATATCTACATAATGGGGCCATATCTCTGTACATAGAGAGACTATATGTCTACATAATGGGGCCATATCACTGTACATAGAGGGGCTATATCTCGGTACATAGAGAGACTATATATCTACATAATGGGGCCATATCTCTGTACATAGAGAGACTATATGTCTACATAATGGGGCCATATCACTGTACATAGAGGGGCTATATCTCTGTACATAGAGAGACTATATCTCTTTCTACAGCTCTATCAAAGTGTGAAAGACACACGAATGCTATAAACACCCGACAGTTTCTCCGACTTGAAAGACAATTTTGATGGGCTATTAACTCGTCAAAGTCACGTGGACAAAATGAAAAGACTCGAAGAGACGCGATGCCGAGAGCTACAACGCTGTCGATGCGGAGTGATATTAAATCTAAATCTCAATCTCGCCTTCATCGCATTCTTTGATGTTGCTCCAACTTTTTAAAAGAACTTCACAGCAACAAAACAAACACGTTTCAAAAGTATCTCTACACTGTCTCGTTTGTCCCAGACCCATACCAATATTTGCAATGAAGAAAACGGGTAGAGAAAAAGGGAGAGAAAAACCTTACATTGCTACATTCTTTTTCCAAAATTATCTTTCCTTTAACTACTTCCTAACGGACTCTTTCACATTATAATAAATCAAACAATACATGTAGATATATGTGTGCGCCTAGGAGTCTGCTGCGTTTTTTATGCAACTCTTTCTTAATAATTTATTTTGCTGGACATAAAAAATATTAAAGTACAAACCAAAGAGAACTTGCCAATGATTTTATAATTTAAATACTTGAGATTAAACTACAATTGCGAAAGTGTGAACACCAGGAAAATCTATCAGCTAATCTAAGGCCACAGAATTACGAGACTAATCTCACCATTCATATCGTCTGGATCAAAAGTTGAAAAACAAAATTGAGTAATCCCCCCTTCAGTGTTACTAAGTCTGTGGGTTATAAAGCACAGAACAAAAGCTCAAATTATGATGTAATTATCAGCAGACGTCAGGCTACGTTCACACTTGGTGACCTAATTACGAAGAAATACAAGACTATTTTGTGTTAATTGTTTATTTATTTTTTGTTTGTTTTGTAGCTGATGAAGGCCTCGTGGCCCAAACGTCCTTTGTTTTACTTGGTCCGGCAGGGTTACATTTATGCATGTTTTTCGTATTGTCTATGAAGAAATACAAAGAAAGGATTTACAATAAAACTAAGAGTAGCTTGTTTGTTAATCATTATCATTATTCGATTTAATGTACAGATTTCTAAATATAAACAATAAGGACTAAAAGAACCGGTTGAAGGAAATGACGGATGTCACTACAGCAGACAGATTAACAAGAATAAACAATGGAGACCAAAAAAAGTCAAGATGTCGTAGCAAATCTCGTCTAGACGAGATTTGAACTTACATGAACGTGACGTCTGCCGATTTCAATGTGTCGCCGAGTTTAAATAGAAATTAAATTTCAGCGGGAATTTAATTGCACGTGAGGTATAAATGAACCAACAAATGAATGGGGGCTCACATGTGTATGTGTATTTATGAGTACGCTCAGTGTGAACCAGCCATAAGAAATTTTTATATTTAGCTCGCAATATGTTGCTCCACCTTCTGTTGCTTTTAATTAATTTCTCAATCTCAATGTAGACGATTTGATTTGATTTTGTTTTTAGGCACATCGGCACAATTTAGGCCATGTCGTGCCTGCATTCCCTTAAGGACTACTCTCTCTCTACATAACAAGGGCTAAATTCTATACAGTTAAATCATTAAAATCAAGGTCTATTCACAGTTAAAATAGTAAAAGTAGTAAAAATTTAATAATTTGGTAAAAATCTAATGTAAATAGTACATGTTCACAAATTCATAAATCAGATCTTCGTAGACAACCCCACTTCCCGGATAAAGTCCACTATCAATGTAGACATTTTAACTGTTCTTAGGGGCCAGGAATGCTGGGAAATGAGAGCTAAATATAGCTAAATGATATGGCTGCTACTTGATAACAAACAAATATATTTTAGCTTTTTATTTTTCCATAGAAGAACGAAGAGCAGCCAAAACAAAGTTTTTCCCTCGAAATTCCTGCCACAAACTTAATAAAGAACATCACGCGATTCTCTAACAAGATGGCGTAGTCAAGGAAGACCGGATATTACGTAGATCTAAAAATAGAGTATTCATTTATTTTTGTGAAATCACGTGACTTCAAGAAATTGTCCATCAGATTCTTAACACTAAAAAGGAATAGCTCCGTACATCCGACGAGCCACTTTTCAAAACAAGTTTTGCTTGTTTCTGAGTCTTTAGAAACGGAACAATGACCACAATAATTGGGTCTTCAAATTCTGAGAGTTGTAACATTTTAATTAATATTTCTTGGTTTATACTTTTGGGACTCAGTGACCATTTTTGTTACTTGAACTAAAATTTTCGGTTTGATTACACGACACCGGTTTGATTACACGACACAAGTTTGATTACACGACACCGGTTTCATTACATGACACAGGTTTGATTACACGACACCGGTTTCATTAACAGCCAACAGTGTCGTCCAGAACATGTTTGAAACAAGAGCATTTGGTTACAAACGTTCAAATGGTGTGAAAATCAAGCACGCGTGACGAGTCGAGGCAGACGTGAAAGTGTATGTATGGATTTCTTACCAGCATAGTGACCGGAACAGATGTGACACCTCACTTCATTACAACTCATTTCATTAGGCAATGCATTACAACAAGTCCCCGAGCCTCGTTTTGGTACAGAGAAATATGTTAAAACCGACAAACTGGATTAGGTCAAGATGACCCCCCCCCCCCCAAAAAAAAAAGGTTTCAGTTTTTGGTCAAGATGACCCAAGCAAAAAAAAAAAAAAAAAAAAAGAGGTTCAGTTTTAATCTAATGCTTAAACAACATTAATGGACACTGGTCACCACAAGTTCTTCTGGCCTACACAGACAGAGATTTATTAATTTCTACTAAAGAGTCCTAGCTGTTTTAAAGACCAATAGAGCGTTTTTTTTCTTCTTCAGCGTGTCTATGTTCAAGCTAGTTGACCAACAAAAGAAAATCTTCAAATATCCGGAGACTGGGCAGCACAAAGATGAGGACCATCATAGCAGTTTGAGAATAGAAAGCTCACCATCATAGCAGTTTGAGAATAGAAAGCTCACCATCATAGCAGTTTGAGAATAGAAAGCTCACCATCATAGCAGTTTGAGAATAGAAAGCTCACCATCACAGCAGTTTGAGAATAGAAAGCTCACCATCAGAGCAGTTTGAGAACAGAAAGCTCACCATCAGAGCAGTTTGAGAATAGAAAGCTCACCATCATAGCAGTTTGAGAATAGAAAGCTCACACACCTGTATCTAGTTAGAGTAATCTCCTGTTGACATCTCAGGTAAGTGTACTTACTTGGGTAGGTGTTTACACCTTGGGAGTTTACATGACAATTACTTTGATTATACTCAAGTCTTAGACACATACACACTGGGCATGTGTATTCGTTCTCAGAAGCAGTTTAACAGAGGCTGTAAAGAGCCTAAATATAATGTCATTGCGTAATAGTATCGGAATCAATGATTCAACATAATAAATCAAAAACTGACTATAAAAATAATATATAGTACAAGTCTTTATCCCAAAATCGAAACCTGGAATTCATCTGCCGAAACCGAGAAAAGGCTAAATGTGACTCAGCTAAAATGGCTTAAGAAGGATTTTAGGAGTCAAGTTACACGGGTCAGTAACAAGGAAATCCTAGGCCGAACTGGGACTTGAGGTTGTGACTGAGCGTTTGCGAGACATGCCCTCCGACAGAGCTCATCACGCATATCAAAGAGTTGGAAATGCATGGAGGCCAATACGAGGCAAGCGCAAACAGAGACTTCCTCGTGTAACTTGGCGCCACACCTTCACTTCATAGCAATGGACACCGGGTGGGAAGAGTCTGCAGACGTTGCCAGTGACAGCTTGCCCAACAATGCGCGAAAGGGGGGCGGGTCTAAGTAAGTGTAAGTATTGTTGTAACCCTGCCTTGCACCAGTGCTTGAGGTGCGCACTAGCGCACTGTTGAACGTAAACAGGAAGACGCTAGAATGGAGAGAAGAACAGTGCATCAGGGATTGTGAAGAGTCTGAATGTTTGGGAAACTAAGAGGCCAACTTTTGTGCTGCCTGAAGGTTGTAGTAGGGACCTGGAGCGAAGCGGGGAAGGCTGTCGTTGGTCCACATTCGGGTTAAGTTGCAAAGGACTGGTATACTTAGTAGTAAGACTCTGAGAAAGCTGAAGGGTGTTTTGTGTTTACCCTAGTGAATAAACACAACTATTTATTTCCTGTTAAACTGAGTTGAGTTGCTTGCCTTTTCGTTGAGTGCCTACCCTAGAGTTGGAACAGTATTTACAAGAATCCTCAAAATTGTACAGTCATGTACCAAACACCCACCACTAACTGCATTATCAAATGCCACAATTAGCCAAAAATTGCTGACGTGTTGTTATTATCTAGTAACTACACGGCTGAACTCAGCTGAGCGGTCAACAATTCACCGTCCACTTATACCGCAATCAGTGCATGTCAACCTGGCTCTGCAACCATTAAGTCAGCATCAATGACGTTCTACTTGATCACGTGGGACGCGCGTGCTGGAGTTGACTGTGTTGCGGGAATAAATTAAGGGTAAAAAAAAAAAAAAAGGTGTATGTTGACACAGATGGCTGACACTGAAGTGCAAGAAGTGTGACTTTAGCCTGGCCTCCCCCATTTCTCTAGGCCGAACGTTTAAAACAGCAAGAGAGGGAACTCGGTCACAAACACCTACTCTAATTTTTTCTATCTCAGTTACGCCCTAGTTGAGTACTTCTGACCGCCCCTGAACTCATGCCTGCCAGATGTACGGTGCTGACACTTGTGCTCACATTCTTGACCTCAACAAAGGAGTTCACACTCTCACTGACCTGATGCGTTGTACGTCCAATCACTGACCATCACATTCAAATTAAAAAGGTGAGACCGGGGCCACTGCCCCCCCCCCCTTTCCAACCACTCCTCCCCCCCCCCCCCCCGGCCAAAAAAAGTCACAAAACTTGATTACAATTAAAAAGATGAATATCTAAAAACTAAAATTTTCACAGGTCAATGTCTCTACGGAAGGTCAGAGTTCTAGGACTACACAGTAGGTCAGGGTATATACAGAATACTTCAAACTAGGCAGAAATCTAAACAAGCCCCTCTAACCCCAATCTCAATGAATAAAACGGGGCCTACCCCAACGCGACGGCAGGCCGTCTGTTGAACCAGTCTACGTCAATGGAAAAGTCAACAGCGCTGTTTCCATGACACCCACGAGTTGACTTGGATCAAAACTGAGATGACGAACGAGGGATAAAAGTGTTTGGATTCTTGTTTCTTTTTTTTTAATCTAAATCTATGCCGAAAGATAAATACCTATTTCAAATACTAGTTCTAGATCTATATTTAGACGTCAACTTTTCAGATTTGCAATATAGCACAGGAATGTAAAGAATGTAAAAGATATAATTTCTTATATTGATTGATTAATGAAGTCCGTCAAACGATTTGATAACATGAACATCAACTTTTAAATAATGTACTTATAAATATAAATATATTAATTTCCTGGCTCCCAGACCAAAAGAGAATTACGCTATTTTGGGCACAGAATTCCAGACCAAAATATGAACAATTTAGTTCCGATATGAAATTCACTGACCAAAATATCAACAATTTCGTTCCGATATGAAACTCACTGACCAAAATATAAACAATTTAGTTCAGATATGTAATTCACTGACCAAAAATATGAACAATTGAGTTCTGATATGAAATTCACTGACCAAAATATGGACAATTTAGTTTTTAGATTTCACTGACCGAGATTCCTGGTTAACATTTTTAGTGAGACGAGGAGCTATGGAAGACTAACAACTATTATCTCAGTGAGTATAGACTAACAACTATTATCTCAGTGAGTATAGACTAACAACTATAATCTCAGTGAGTATAGACTAACAACTATTATCTCAGTGAGTATAGACTAACAACTATCATCTCAGTGAGTATAGACTAACAACTATTATCTCAGTGAGTATAGACTAACAACCATTATCTCAGTGAGTATATAAGAAATTAGGTGAAGACTATATCACGAAGATATGGGACACGTTTGATACATTAGTTTTTAAATACCATAATTCCAAAAGATGTAACTTATAGAGCGCACAAAGAATAACAGTATTACAGTAACAATGTAGTCCCTGTGACTTAACCAAGACAGATTAAACAGTTTTGAGGTCTGGCAAACTCCAACTCAACCAACCTGAACACACAGCGGTTGAATGTAGATCTAGACCACTCATTAAATCACTTGACAACGGAAATCTATCCACACAAATCCAGAACACAAGCCGAATGTATCCTCTGTAAGATGACGGACATGCGGCTGGCACAGATCTAAGTCTTGACAGTTGGAAAAGCTTGTTCCAGTTTCATTTTTTGAGATTGTCTAACCGGAGCAGACGATTGGTTAATGCAGAAATATTGCCCGCGTTTTCTATTGGCCAAGGGAAAAAAAAAGTGTGGAGTTAAATAGATGTAGATATAAATTGGGTGGTTTGGAGAATGGGGTGGGGGTGGGAAAGAAAGAACAACGGCAACAGGTCGTGAGATGCAAATGAAGACAAGGTAGATAACCGAGATGTCATGGAGTTATGGAAATACAACAAGTAGATAGAGTTACGGTTTATAATCTAGATGGAATGAAATAGATTTATAATTTTTTTTTACATTTAAATCAATATAAATGGCTGAAAAAAAAATTAACCTATTTAAAACAACAGAGGGAGAATAATTAAACTAGAGTTACACCACGAATTCTACCAGAATTTCTGTTTACAGACGATCAAATGCGTTCATGAAAAAAGGGGAATAATCGCGAATATAAAAACTGCATAGTTCCGATAAGACTTACTTCCCTTATAAAGTTCACTTTTCCAAGCCATGTATCATATAGAACGTGTTAGGCCTGGAAGCAAAAAAAAAAGTCCACCACTAGCAATGTTTACGTTATTTTTTTCCACTTGTGGACCACCGTGACCACGAGTTGAGAACCACTGCGAAACGCAACTTAATAATTTTAAGGTGAAATCTTTAAACTCGTATATTTAAACTTGCACGAGAGGCACGACCACAACAGAGATCAATGCCAATAGGTTTAAAAAAAAAGAAACAAGAAACTAAAAAGATGTACTACAATAGTAGGAGTCCCGTGTCAAAGTCTGGCGGTCTTACACAAAATTAAAAAACAGAATTATATTTGTAAAAAGACAAAAAAAGTAATCAGCCAGGAAAACCAAAGACTTAGCAGAGTTTAAGTCATGTATTAACAAATTAGCGAAGTTTAAGTCATGTATTAACAAAGTAGCGAAGTTTAAGTCATGTATTACTAAGCATGACTAGATTGAGGCATGAATTGAGTAGGACGTAATTATCTTCTCCTCTGAAGTAACGTCTGTATCATACAAGACAAGATAAGCAGTCGTCAATATAAACGTCATTCAGAACGTCTAAAAAATGATTGAAAACAAAACTATCAAGGTCACGTGTTCAGGATGCTTTATTGTTGTTTTTTTTTTAGCAACTTTTAAACGCTGACGTAGCAATTTATGTTTTGTTTTTGTTCTCTTTGTTAAAAGGTTAGAAACATGAAGTACTAGAAGTAAGGGAAATAATTCAAAATGAAGTACTAAGGGATAAAGGAAGTGACTGAAGTGGTGACATTCTGTTGACCTTGACAACTTGACATACTCCTATTGTTTTACTGTATATAATTAAACATTTATTCATGACATTCGAAACTATGGACGTCGACGAAAAAAAACACCATATAGCCAATAAAAACGGACACGTATGGAACGAGAGTAGTTTGTAATTTGTCATCAGAGTACTATATAATATAGATCTACAGCCTATGTCTGTACTGTACAATATAGAAGATAGATCTACAGCCTATGTCTGTATTGTACAATATAGAAGATAGATCTACAGCCTATGTCTGTATTGTACAATATAGAAGATAGATCTACAGCCTATGTCTGTACTGTACAATATAGAAGATAGATCTACAGCCCATGTCTGTACTGTACAATGTAGAAGATAGATCTACAGCCTATGTCTGTACAGTACAATATAGAAGATAGATCTACAGCCTATGTCTGTACTGTACAATATAGAAGATAGATCTACAGCCTATGTCTGTACTGTACAATATAGAAGATAGATCTACAGCCTATGTCTGTACAGTACAATATAGAAGATAGATCTACAGCCTATGTCTGTACTGTACAATATAGAAGATAGATCTACAGCCTATGTCTGTACTGTACAATATAGAAGATAGATCTACAGCCCATGTCTGTACTGTACAATATAGAAGATAGATCTACAGCCTATGTCTGTACTGTACAATATAGAAGATAGATCTACAGCCTATGTCTGTACTGTACAATATAGAAGATAGATCTACAGCCCATGTCTGTACTGTACAATATAGAAGATAGATCTACAGCCTATGTCTGTACTGTACAATATAGAAGATAGATCTACAGTCTATGTCTGTACTGTACAATATAGAAGATAGATCTACAGCCCATGTCTGTACTGTACAATATAGAAGATAGATCTACAGCCTATGTCTGTACTTACCCAACATGATGTCCCTCTGTATAAGTATTATCTCCAGACTTGAACTGTGAACTGGTCGAAAAAACAACTGAACCTTGCTCCTGGCGATATTTAGTTACTGCCATGGGCGTGCCGTCAGGAGTGGCCCCTATGTATGTCTCCTGGGGCTGCTGGCGCCTCTCCGACAACACATCGTGATCCGAGGCGCTGCGTTCTCGAAGCATGGGTTTGTGATTCACCGCGCTGTGGTTGGTGAGTTGGTTGTCCTGCAGGACCTCAGAGCTACTCCTGTGTCTCGAGTCCTCAGAGAAGAATGTCCTCTCGGGGAGCTGTGGAGGAGGTGGGGATGAAGATATGGTCTGGGGAGGCAAGTTTTTACCCAAAGACGATGTCGGCGCCATGTTTGTCAAGTTCCCGGCGGAAATGACGCTCGAAGCAGACGTTGCAGGAGACGCACCATCAGAACGAGGCTGAAGTTTGACGGATGAGATATTAGTGGAGGATTGGAAGTGGGCTGAAGACGAAGTAGGAGACGCCGAGGGCGCCGGTATGTTCGTTTGCGATGAAGGCAACGATGACGCTGACGAGGAAGACAAGGAAGAAGACGATGGCGAGGTGGCTTCCTGTGGCTGCGTGGGCTCACGCTTGTACGTTGTGGCCACGTTGATCTTGGGCTTCGTGTGCAAGACAGTCATGGGCATGGCACTCAGCTGCTGTTGCCCCGTCAACCTCTGGGCCTGCCTGCGGAGCTCGGCAGCGTACTTGTCCTCTCTCGGGGAGCTGTTCTCCCATTGGCTCATCAAGCTCCGGAAGTCTCTCTTCGTGCTGTCCACTTGTGGATCCTCAAGCTGTTTCCCCAGGGGCACGGTGTTGGCTCGGGCCTTATCCCCTTGACCCTGTGGCTGGTCCTTGGCGTCCATGGAGGATAACTCGGACTCTTTGTACATTCTCGGGGGGAGTGCGGGTGGAGCATCGGGGCTGGGCGATCGTGGAAGTGGCGGCGGAGGGCGCCTTTTGTTTTGATAGTTTTGGTATGTGGGCGAGGCCACAAGTCCACTATCCATACTTGCACTGTAAACAAACAAACAAACAAAGAATATTTAATACTTTTGTAAAGAAAAAAAATATAATAAATATTTCTGAAAAAAAAAAAAAAAAAAAAAAAGCAAGAAAAAAACAACCTCCCCCCCAAAAAAAACAACAACAACAAACAAACATGTTGAGTTATATTGTAATCTGCCGCCATATAATCTCTAGTACATATTTCTCTGGTGGAAACATTGACTTAACTTTGAATAAAGAAACAAATGTCACTACAGTCACAAAAAAGAATCAAACAATGTCAATAAAAAAATACTTTTAAAAACTTGTTTATCCTGAAGGAAATTGAATCAATTAATTTCAATCATAACTGTACAAAGTAGGCGCGGTGGCTGAATGGTAATGCGCTTGGCTTCCGAGGGTGCAGAGTTCGAATCCTGATGAAGACTGGGATTTTTAATTTTGGGACCTTTAGGGCGCCTCTTGAGTCTACCCAGTTCCAATGGGTACCAGACAATAGTTGGGGAAAAGTAAAGGCGGTTGGTCGTTGTGCTGGCCACATGACAACCTCGTTAACCGTGGGCCACAGAAACAGATGACCTTTACATCATCTGCCCGCATGGTCTGAAAGGGGGGAACTACTTATGGCGGGTTAACTTGCTGTACACAACTGCGCAAGTTACTCCTCTATTTGGCTTGCGACTTTTAAGGGTCTGCTATTTTACATAATGACAAGTGTCGCATTAGCGCATTGTGGGAAGAGCTCCCTTCAATATATTAGGATTCTCTCCCTTGTCCTTTTTAAAAAAAATACCATGATGGCATGGTCATTTCTACACTAGAGATTATCTTATCTTATCACAGACGTTCCACGTGAACACGACGAAATAAGCATTCAAGAAACATTCGTTCCTCTGTCCAATAAATCAGTTCAGTCAAAGATATATGTATCTAAATAGAACACAAACATCTAACAAAACTACAGCTTTATTTATAGCTACATCGAGCCCTGACCGCAGCCATCACTACCCCCCCCTCCCTCCCACGTCGACCTGTGGAAGGTTTGGGCAGAGACGTCATTAACTACAAATCTGAAGGAAGATACGAAACAAGTAAACATAAGTTGTTTTTGTTTTTTACTAAACATCAACTGAAAGTGTGTGTGTGTGAAGAGAATCTATGTGTGAAATGAATGTGTGTGAAATGAATCTGTGTATGTGTGAAGAGAATCTGTGTGTGTGTGTGTGAGAAGAGAATTTCTGAGTGTGTGTGTGTGAAGAAAATCTGTGTGTGTGTGTGAAGAAAATCTGTGTGTGTGTGTAGAAAATATGCGTGTGTGTATGAAGAAAATCTGTGTGTGTGTGTGTAGAAAATATGCGTGTGTGTATGAAGAAAATCTGTGTGTGTGTGTGTAGAAAATATGCGTGTGTGTATGAAGAAAATCTGTGTGTGTGTGTAGAAAATATGCATGTGTGTATGAAGAAAATCTGTGTGTGTGTGTAGAAAATATGCGTGTGCAAGAAGAGAATGTGTGTGTGTACAGATGTGGGTAGGCCGTTACGAGTGATAAAGTTTCTTGACGTCTAGTAGTTTTACTCTAGAAACTAGTTACACATAAAATAAGAAATGACGAACAGTTCTAGATCTACATCTAATAGAAAGAACAAAATAGAAATCAGTTATTATAACAAGTTGAAAAAATAATTCTAGTTTTGATCTTGTGGTCAAGGGGCTATTGCAGTCCATCTGGATACAGTTTGACGAGGTTATCATTGTATGTTAGACCAATGGCCATGTCACCTGCCTGCTGCCTGTTATATCAGCAGGGCCATTGCATTTAGATTCATCTCTTAACGCAACACATCAATCTAGACCTAGATTTAGTATAAACCAGACAAGAGTCAACAGAAAAAAGAATAAGGGGAGGATACTCTGGTTAGACAACATGGTGGACATTGCGTATCCATGGCGACAAAATGTACACATTTGAAGGTAGGCGCTTCAAATAATTTCAGTAGTCTGTTGACGCACATTCCACTCCCAACTGCAAACATTGTGTTACCATGGTTCTTGCTCTCTCTCTCTCTCTCTCTCTCACACACACACACACACACGTAGACTAACATACTGCAGGAGGGGACCAGACCAGCAATGACGTAATTGGACAACTTGATATGATCACATACTGAATAATGCAGGCCTAATCGCATATTGTTCAGAGAGATTCAATATAGAGTATGTAAACTGCTACTATTTAATGAGTTACCAAACTTAAAATGCATGACGCTATAAACCTAGTTTAATGTTTAAAATCATCAGATAAAAATACGTAAAATCGACAGCACCATTAGGACGTACAAAAATAACGAAATTATTTCATTAAAGCCCAAAAAAGAGGCAAAGAAAAGAGGCCTAAGGCCCAAGGATTCCTATGATAAAGCTAAAACTGAATAGCGCAAATTCTGAGGTTTCCTTTTAGAAAAAAAACAAAAAAACTTTCGTTTCATGTCAACATGAAGTACATTTTTTATTCTGTCCTCATCTAAATAACATTGAAAAGTCTGATTTTGTTTCCTTGACATAACGAAAACGAATCAAATACAAAATTAAATTCAACAGTTTCACAAATCACTTGTCCCTAGTCCCTACAGCACGACACATTGTTTACATTTAAAACAAACTAAATAATTTCAAGGACGCTAAATTAAACTTAAGTACTGAAAAACAAATAATTAAAAGCTACCAACGGACGACTTTAGAAAATATTTAAAAAATATAAAGAAAAAAAATCTAACTTAAATTTAAAATGAAGGTTACAAAGACAGTTTGTGTGGAAACACAAACTCAAAATCGGCCCCCGAAGTGGTCCACCCAGGCAGGCTTCAATATTTTCTAACTTTTAATGCATAATAATTAGCTTTTTCTCTTTAAAAAACTACTTTCATAACTGATTTTAAAAATTAGATTTTTTCGCTTTCAGAAAAAAAAAAGTAGCCGTTGCATCAGAACTTTGAATGTTCTAAAATATTGTGATGTCGGATTTTCAATATCTTTTATTGTTTACCAGATCTAAACGGGACGGACGGACAGACGGACAGACATTTCGCACAAAACTAAAAGCGTCTGTTCCCCTTTCGGGGGCCGCTAAAAATTACACTTCCTTCATCAATATACCGGATATACCAAAAAACTTGATATTCTATGGATTGGCCACCATCTAAAGTACATTCAGCAAGCCTCTATCTACTATATACCTCTAGAAAATAAGGAAGGGCCTTAAGAGGGAAATGAACGAGTTAAAAGAATATATATCTGAACTAGAAATAGAACTAGACAACCTTTGCTATAGTCACGACTACTTAAGTATTTACGTTCGCCATCTGGTGTAGACCAACGATGAACTAGCGAAGAATGACAAAGTCAATGGATGGGTCTGTCTTGTACGTTTCCTAGAGTACATTGTACTTTTTACTTTACGCAGGTTCTCAAAGAGAGAGATGTGAGACCCTTTTTTGGATCAGGTTATACATTTTTTAAAAAATATTTTTTTTTAGCTTGGCAGCGCCACGAGACATCGTTGCAAATATGTCTGGTCAATGAGAGACACCATTAATGGATGAAGCTGTTACTGTAAAACTTCGGAGGAGTGAGCATCAGATAAAACAATGAAACATCGAGATAACTTTATGTCATCCTCTCTACTAGTTTATTTTTTTTTACCGTACCGCAATCTTGCACTTGAGAAACATTTCCACAACAGGAGCCAGCTGACGAGGGTTCGGTGCTCTCCGCGTGTACGAGGAAGAGGGGGAGGGCGTATCAATGTAGCGGTCATTCTGACCTGACCGCTAGTACAGCCATTCTCTCCCAGCTGACCCCCCCTCCCCCAACACAACGCCTCTGGTTGTGGCCTTCCAATCAACGGTGCCTCTCTAGTCCACCTTCTTGCTATCTACACCCGGGTAAAGAGTCCCGCTATCTTTCCCTTGTTATCAAGCACCTTGTCAGCCAGTCTTGAAGTCAGGTCATTCTGACATCGACAGCAGTCACGTCAATCATGCACTCGAAGATAACAACAGAAGTGACTTTTGACACTTTAGTGGATTGATGTCACACAGATGTGACAATACAGATTCCAACTGCACATATCACTTAACACGGTAGACGTGTTTTACATGTCATCTCATTAGAATGACAACCGTTAGGATATGCTTATATTTGTATCTAGTCATCACCTCCGCATATTGTCTATTGTCTACTATATGCTAAAGCAATATGACCATTTTTTTTTTTAGAATTCATTTGGCGTAGACCCCCCCCCCCCCCAATATTTTTTTCAATGAAGAAGTGGTCCTTTAATTTACTTTGTCTGTGGGCCAAGGAGTTTAAAACCCAAAGCCATAACTAGTATTATTATGTTTAAACCGATCTTCAGCCAAGTGGCGTTAGAAAGTCCACCCGACACGGTCCTACGATCTAACGGCTAAGTGGTCATCTAATGTTAGATGCATGCTACACATTAGCGCAAAGAAGTTGGGTGGACATCTACAGCGTACAATTCATACTAGGTCTAGGTCTCTAGTCACACTAGTCTTAGGAACATGAAACAACTTCTCCTTTAAAAAAAAAAAGCATCAACAAGTAAACTATAAACAAGTGTAGAGCATAAACGAAACTTATAAGACATTACCTTATGGAGATAAAGAAATGCAGATGGAGTTACTTACAATCTACTGACTCGTGTGTATTATGTCATTTGTAGAGCTACGTTTATCTCAAGGTTATCACTGACCTTTATAAAGAGCTAAAACTATCCACTGTTCGAATCACTTATAAGCCCAGTCGAAGCGATCCAGCTACGTGCGCCCTACCAGTGCTCCGGCATAGTCCAGTTACCTACGGACACAGCAAGGTACCCCCCCCCCCCTGTCCAGAAGCCTTCAGTCTAGCTACTACTGTACCATCCACCATACGCCCTCTCCGCCCCTCTTGTAGGCCAACACACAAAAAAAAATGTACGAGATGAGTAATGAGCCGTGTTGAATTAAGCCCCCACAGCCCTCCGGCGCCCCATTGTTGTTATACATGTCGTGACTGTAACCTCAACCCCTACGACACTGCCTATGGTTGTCACCCCCCCTCTCCCGCCCCCTTCCCTTTCGGTGAAACGCCAATGGGTGTTCTTCACTAAATTCCTAATAGAAAATTCACGACAGCAATTTAACTACAAACGTGAAGTCGAGTGCCGAAACAAAGCAATGTATATATTATATACGTTTACAGCTAAATTGCTACCTACTCACAGAAGCTGCTGTCTGTAAAGTATTTAAGCTTTCCGCTGGTTTTATTGAGAGACACTACAGTTAATAAGAGAGTCACAAATGACTAATATCTGTCTTATGCTGTGTCGTCGTCGGCTCTGTTAAAATTGTGGGTGAATGCGGGTATTGCAAGGTGGTGAGGGGGACTGGCTGGGTCTTATCACGAAAACCAGCGATGAATAAGAAAAACATAAAAATACAAAAAAAAACAAAAAAAAAACATCAAAAACCAAGCTTATACGAAGTGTGATTGTTTCAATTAGTTTGGATCAGTCATGTCATTCAATTTGTGATAGATCTAGGACAACAACAACAATACATCTGTGCAATTAGAAATATTTTTATTAATTGCTTTTGCTAAGCGCTTTTTCATGCTTTTAGCTTTCTCACTACGCTATGACCTTTATCAAGTATCTGGACCACTGTAGTGTCTTCTCAATAAAACAAGCGAAAAGCTGAAATACTTTACAGATAGGGAGGGGAGGGGAGAAGAAAAGGGAGATCTGGGTAATTATGTTTAGCAATATAGCTTTTTTAAAAGCATTTATGTATTCGAGCTCATGTCTCAAGCCGACATATTAACCACTCTGCAAATGGGGTGCTTATGAAAATAGAAGATTGTATAGTTATCTATTATTTGTTTCAAACCCATAAAGGGGACTAATTCAGCTTTTTGTTTTTGGAGGGTATGGGGTGGGAATCTGGATGTTCGAATGGCTTGTTCAGTTGGTACTGTGCTGTTGTATGATCGGATTGTCAGTAGCTCAGGACAGTTCCTTATTTCGCCAGATTTAATTTATTCCACCCCTCCCCTTAAAATGTGGCCCCAAGTGCTGCCTTTATGTATGTAACATGTATCAAACAACACTTGTGAATAAGTCATGAGTCAAACCCTCGACACAGCCTCCGGTAATACAGTCAGTAGAACAGGCTTGAAAAAAAAAATGGAGTTAATACACGAGACCTACCTGAACTATTCAGGGGGAAATAACTCAACAATCCAGTCGGAAATAACGCAGACACTATTTATAACCATTTAGACATACGCGAGCAGACATTCTATCCAGTAGTTGTATCGCCGAAGCTGCTGCCAACTGGAACGTAGATCAGATCCAGGTGTGGGTCTGGTAATGAACCAGGAGACCTCGGGGGGAAGCTGTACACTAATGCAACCAACCAGATAGACGTGGGTGGCAGGCCAACTGTTGGACACATGCATGTCAGGCTCAGTGACAGGGTGTATGTACCTCACTGACTGGTGACGTGGAGACTCGTGAGTACACTTCAAAGAACGAGGAGTACGAGTGCAACAATTAGGAGTGGTACTGTCGCCACGCAACTTTGAGATACCAAGGAATATAGAAATACGTCTGGCGGTGGTCATGAAAAAGGTGCGTAGTTTAGATATCACTGTTAAACAAAGGAAGGCTTGTATTATCCTGATCAGCGGCGTAGCTTAGGTGGGGTAGGGAAGTTCAAATTCGAAAATCCCCCCCGGGACCCCACTTGGAAAAAGGGGGGGGGGGGCAAAATGATGTCCTATTTTATTTTGTTACGTTAAATATTAAATATTACGCCATTGCCATTCACAGGGAGTCAAATATACTAGACCGCATTGATCTTATCTTACCTTATATAATACAGACGTTACTTCCAAAAAGAAGATGATTACGTCCTACGCGTCATGCATTTAGTCATGCATATTAACCAATGACTTAAATTCAGCCAAGTCACTGGTTTTCCTGGCTAGCTCAGGCAACCCATTCCATGCTCTAATAGCACTAGGGAAGAAGGAGTGTTCTAGATGATCTTTGCTGCACAGAAAGAATGTCGTGAGGCGATATGAGATTCGTCCCTTGTACATTATCTCGCCAATAAACAACAATATTATTCTTGAAGAGTGTCTTGATGATTACTGTTTTGTTAATTTTACTGATATACTGTGGTACCATTTGTAATGAAGACATGTATTTCTTACGTACATTATCTCTTGTCATGATCCCGAATGTCAAAATGCAGGGGCTCCTAAAAAGGTCAAGCCCCCCACCCCCAGGCCCCCAAATCACTAGCTTGGAGCTTGAAGCGTCTAGGGCCTCCACAAATCCTGCCCTGTGTGTTGAGACATAGCTACCTCTGGCAGTGGCGTAGCTATGATGGGGGATGGGGGAAATTTGAAAATCCCCATGGGCCCCCACTTGAGTGTTCGAATTTTTTTTTTACATTAAATATTAAATATTACGCCATTATCATGCCATGATGTCCAATGTCAAAATGCAGGGGCCCCTAAAAAGGTCAAGCCCCCCCCCCGGGCCCCCAAATGATGACTACTTCCTAGCTACGCCACTGCCCTCTGGCAGTTGGTTCCTAGCATTCCTTTACGTTGGCAAGGACGAGAGATGAACCGAGACGCGCATGCGCGAGCCAGGAACGTGAGCACGAGTTCAATGGAGACTTTGAGAGGTTTTGGTTCTGACATTTATGTGACCAAATGGTTTATGGGAATGTTTGAGTTGGCAGCGCAACGACTTCACTTTCACTAAAAGTACACAGAGTGCTAAAATCCGTAGTAAATTAATTTTTTTTGGTACACCTTGGCGAAAACAAATTGTTTTTTTTAGCGACTACTCTTTTACGACAATAAAGAATTGAGGAAATGAACAAAAAAAAAAAAGAAAAATATTTACAAAAATAACAATAAAGCTTATATTAAGTGCAAATGTATCAATTAATTTGTGTCTGTCTTATTATTATAGGTATGATTGACCTGTGGGGTAGAAATATTTTTACCAATTGTTTTTATTTAGCTTTTAGCTTTCTGAATACGCCAGATGTGAAAGGAGAGGAAAGAAGAGGGAGGGGGGCGGGGTATCTTGGCGAATGTTTACATCATCGCGTTTCAAGGCATACCAATGTTCACTCAGGGGGGTCAAGATTCCTCAAGGGAACTAATTCAACTTATAAAACCACATCTGTCAAGTGCGATTTCTTTCGATCTTACCAAACAAAACAAAAAAATTAATTACTTAATAAAACAAAAAAATTAATTACTTAATTAACTAACTTTTTTTTATTATTGATTCTTGTGTTGTCAGGTAAACGAAACAGATCTTTTTATGCTACATTTCAGTTTGATCCGAGATTGGGTGTCTGAGAAATGACGTGTATAAACTTTTGGCCAGACAGAGTGAGTTGATAAGCTTTGTAAAAAAAAATGAAATATAGTTGTTTCCTTTTGCCTTCCTGGTGACAATATTTTCCTAAAAATCAGTAGCTAAGTCTACAACTTTAAAAACTTCAACTATACAAGAAACAGCAATGTCAGCAAAGGATTGCCCTCTGATACTGTTTAAGAAGGGGTTGACTTAAAAGGTGAAGCGTTAACTAAATAAATAGATCGTAAGTCTGCCATGACTCAGTATTGACACTCGGCCACTGTCTCGTGCTGACTACAAACAAACTTTTTTTTTCTTCACCCCCCCCTTCCCTCGCACACGCCCACACGAGTGAAATCTTACGTTTTGTGAATGAGAGTAGCTCACGTGACCAGCACTCGATGACGTCACAGTTTATCTTAATGAAGTCTTGAGAACTTGGGGTAGTTTACACTTTGAAGTGGGATGAGTTGACAGACAGGGCTCGTGCAGCTAAACAGCTGCTGCAGAGGTCAATTAGAACTCAGGATCGCTGGTAGCACCCCTTTGAACATATCCCAGTTCTGTGTTCTACTTTCCTTCAAGTAAATGTATCCAGCCCATCTTTATGTACCAATCACACATTAAGTGCAAAGGTCACTTCACTATTTACACGCTAGTTGAACATACAGCATTGTTTACACAGTGACCTTCACAAGATCATCAAGACAGTTTTATACAATGGTGTCAGAAGCTGAACCAGATCTAGACTTTAGGATTAGTTATTTTTTGATACAATATAATGAGATTAATCGGAGGTTGTTTTTTTTTTTCAAAATTATTATTTTTATATCTATAAATTAGTTAAATAATAATGAGTTTAACAAATTTTTAAACCATTGGATTAAAATCTTTTTGTCAAAGAAATAGTTACACTGAAAACAAAACAGAGGGATCCAGGCACCATCTGCAAGAAATTAAATATGACAGAGCCCCCCCCCCCCTCCCATTCCCTTTTTTCCCCCTCCATACCCGCCCCCAACCTGTTTTAAATCCCTACAACAACATTTATAACGTAGATCTAGATCAGTGGTTCCCAAACTCTTTTGTCTCGTAGACCCCTTGCCATGTTTTCTGATTTTCGGTAGACCCCCTGCTTAACTTGTATTGCATTTTTGCAAATTCGTCAACATTTAAAAAAAAAAAAAACGAATTTCTAACTGTAGTGAGTTCAATATTGAAAAAGTCATTTAATGCATTGAAATTTAGAGAGATCTTTTTTATTGCTAAAATTCAAATTTTAACAAACTAAAATAGCATTTAATATTTATTACTGGAATCAACAAACACACTAACAGGAGAAGGGGCAAAAGCGAGTAACTGGCGCCTAAACCAGTAAGCTTCGAGCAGGAAAGGCTTATTAACCTTGGCTTGCTACCCACCTAGCAGAAGGAAAACTGAATTCAAACCTCTCCTGCCTTGCAACTAAACTCAAATATGGGAAAGGTTTTGTGGGTACACCCTGAAGTAGAATAAGGAGCCGGCAACCCTTAGGCAGTTTGCAGCATGAGAAATATTTAAAGGATTAACTGAGGTACAAATAATATATTAGTGTATGAAAGGGTTACATTAATGGAATGTAAACATTTAAGTCAAGACATGCTAGGCTTAAACGACATCCATGATCGTAGACCCCCGTGGACATCTCAAAGACCCCCAATTTATTTTTTCACTTTCGTAGACCCCTTGGAAGTCTTCGTAGACCCCTGGGGGTCTATATAGACCACTTTGGGAATCACTGATCTAGATCTAAATCAGAGAAGTTCTGACCATACGCAAAATTAATTTTTTTGTCTGTTTGTTTTCAGCTGACGAAGGCCTCATGTTCCGAGCGTCTCTTCTTTAGACTTTTGGTTCTAAGTTTTCTCTGTTCACTGTGACATTTAGGGGTGAAATAATTTATCTAGATTATTAACAAAAGGTCTAAAAATGGTATTTTTTTTAGACACAAACAAAGACTTGGTTCCAAAGCCAGGCTTGTAGTGCTGACAGACATAAAGACAAACCCAAAGCAAAATTCATATCAAATAAATAAATGGTCTGAAATGTAATCCCTAGCGTGCACGTGTGATAAGCACGTTCTTATCTTAGCGTTCGCTAATCATTGCTATTACCAATTAAGCAGAAAAACTTTGAAATATTGACACAAGGTCAGAGCCTGAAATTAAATAATGGCGACGGAATGGATCTAGACCTTCTGGTTTACTATTCCACGTACATTACTGCGCCAGAGGTCAGTCAGTGATAACAAAACACATCGATCTGTTCCAAGAAAATCACACACCCACGTCTCTCCATGTCTATTTGTTATCCGCAAGACGATAATATACTAAGATATCACGTCACGTCAACAATTTCAAAAATTTTTGCATGGGGCGCTGTATGGGTTTATTTGTGTGTAGCCTAGCGCCCCCGATCTAACTGTCACCTTGACTTAGGGAGCCTCCCACCCCCCTTTTAGGCGAGCAACTGATTGCCTTGCTTCACAAAGTTTAGAAAGCAATTTTCCACATCAGATAAAAACAAATTCGTTCTCCCTCCTTGGCTTCATTTCCGGAGGAGAAGTCGGGGTGTGTGTGTGTGTCTGCTGTGGTGGAGGGTGGGTGTGGCTTCAATCAAACAAGTGGTCATTGGTCAATGAACACAGGAGACATACACAAGAGCAGATATTTAAACAAGTATTATTCTTACACAGATGCACACGAAAAATGTGAGTATAGGGCGCAGGTTCAAGTCCCAATGTCATCTACGGACCTTCAACATCAAGATTTTTTAAAATGTTTTTTTTTGTTTGTTTTTAGTTGCGCTATCCTCTCCACCCCCATTTTATCTCACCCCCCCCCTTTTCCTCCCAAATCTTCCAGGCTGATGACTAACCAATGTTAAGGTCGTGAATGTCGCAGACGAGAGAGAACATTAAGGAAACAACAAAAGGGGGTGGGGAGGAAAGAGAAGATTACGTGTCAAGTTGACCCAGAAACCCCAAAGATTTGCCCCCCCCCCCCTGATGACAAAGCGCCAAGAACAAGTGAACTTTTTTTTTTTTTTTTGTTAATTCCTGACATTCACCCGAAAGAGAAATGCCAATAAGAGATATTGAAATGAAATGAGAGATAGTGAAATGAAATGAGAGATAGTGAAATGAGAGATAGTGAAATGAAATGAGAGATAGTGAAAAGAGAGATAGTGAAATGAAATGAGAGATAGTGAAATGAAATGAGAGATAGTGAAATGAAATGAGAGATAGTGAAATGAAATGAGAGATAGTGAAATGAAATGAGAGATAGTGAAATGAGAGATAGTGAAATGAAATGAGAGATAGTGAAATGAGAGATAGTGAAATGAAATGAGAGATAGTGAAATGAGAGATAGTGAAATGAGAGATAGTGAAATGAGAGATAGTGAAATGAAATTAGGGATCGTGAAATAGTGAAATGAAATAAGGATTAGTGAAATGTACTCCTTCCAGCCAATGTGCCACGCACTAAACTTCTATGCACGACAGGTTCTCAAATTGTGAGATCTTCGAGTGAAAATGAAAAACAACAGCCAGTCACTTACATATGATAAGATCTCCTTTTTTTTTAAGCTTCTAAAATTTTAGTCGTAAAAAAACACCATCAGATCTCAAACCTAGATCGTTTATTTTAGAATTCAATGCGCTCTAAACCCGGCCACCTCAGATATATATGTCTTAAGGATGTCCACAACATAGGCATAAATAAATATAGACTGGAAAAAGGAAATAACTTCATGTAACTTGAAAACATGTATATCTATTGTTGTCGGATTTCCGAATTCAGAAAAGTTGCATGATCTTCAGTCTTAGAGATTAAACAAAACTACACTGCTGTATAATAAAGTACACAAAATTGCAAATCACAAATTTTCGTTTCATAAAACTCTTTTATCGGCCAGTCTATATTTATTTATGTCTATGGTCCACAACTAATAAATTAGCTCTGATGATATCCGCTTATGATATATGACTTCTAAAAATTTCCAATACATAAGTTCTAAGCATACGTTTGCAGATCCAACAGCAAGACTAGACTAATCGTGTATCTTGTAAAAATACTTAAACAAAGCTAAATATAACAGGGGAGTTCACCCACAAAGACAAAATATCTGGCAACTCTTCCTTCTATATCTGTAGGAAAGTCTCGACAAGATAAACATAGTTCCATGAACTTTTCCGAAGTTGATTTTGGCTCCAAGAGTTCTTCGATGCCCTGGCAACGCTTGACTTCTCAGCTAATGCGATTGCCAGACTGTAACAACTTGTAACATTCGAAAAAAAAAAAAATAGGAAGGTGTGTTTAAAAAGAATCTTTTTTTTTTTCATGTTGCCATTTTGGCAAATTGGTGAGCGATAAATAACTCGTTTTAGACCCACCGGTAACCTTTTACTAAATTTAAGAACGAAAAAAAAAAAAAAAAAGCAGAAGTGAATGTGGTTTACGTCCCTTGTTGCTAAATTTAGGTACGACTCTATCATTGAAATGAATAGTTAATACAGCGAAAGTGAGTGCAGCGGAGCTGAAGGCGATGGGAAGAGAGTGGAGTTGCGGGACTGGGACGTGAGAATGGATCGAAAAGACACACAGACACCCGATACTTTTAACCAATGGATAGACTTAAAAAAAAAAAAAATCCATACTTATTGCTAAATCCAAACATGCAGTTTGATTGAAAATAAAGAAAACAAAAAACATACAGGGCAATGATATAAATTTATATTTGACTAAACCGGAAATTTTAGGGATAGACTATAGAAACAATAGATAACGCTACAATCTTTCATGTTCATTAGCTCTTCACTTGTAGAGTGGTTACAGTGTTGGCTTGAGAAGCCTGGGAAGGTTTGGGCCATTAGTTCAAATTCAGGTCGCTCCCCCCCCCCCCCTTTTTAAATTTTTAAAATTATAAATGATGTTTTATTGTAGGTTTAGATCTATTACAAACTTTTAGAGGACTGATCCAAACTAATTGATAAGTGTACGCTTAATATAAGCTTTGCTGTTTTTTAAAGTATTTTTTAAATATTTGTTTTTTTGTTTTATTAGTAAGATGACAACATCAAATTTCAATTTAACGTCCTTGACATTGCTTAGTTTATCGGGAAATCCCCAAATTAAAACTAAATTAACCCGAAGTCGACATCTAAACCACAAACTTACATGCTACATTGCAGTTACATGATATAACTTTAAAGATATTGAAGTAATCTCACATAACACCGAGTACGCCTAAAGAGAAGGGGAGAGAAGCAAAGAAAGAATATAAAAAAAAAAAAGGCCCAGTAGGTAGTAACAGCCCAATCTCATGCTCCTCCTCTCCCATTCCCATCTCCCCCAAACATTAAACGGATTGATATGAGGTCCTATATTTAAGTTCTGCTTAAAATAAAAGATGTATCTGGTAGAGACCAGACTATGACACAGCAAACACACTGACTGATAAGAAACTCGTCCTAAATATGACTACCGCTTTCTACCCCCCCCCCCCCGACTGTGTGTACCTTTCATCACTTGTTGAATGTATCAGCCTGCAAGAAACATTCTAGACATCTATCCGGCCTCCAATACACAGAAACTTGTCAATTTAAAACTATCTTCTTAAAGAAAACAGTTTTTTTTTTGGGGGGGGGGGGGGGGTGGGTGGGGGTGGGGAAGAAGTAACTCTCAGAATTGTCTGAAGTCATGTGACTTTGTCACAAAACTTGTGAGTTTCTAGGATGATTCAGATTTATTTCGAGTATGTACTCGTGAACAACATCATCATTGATCTGAAGGACGTTGAAAAAGTCCACACAAGAAAGAAAATCTCTATACAATATTTACACATGATTTATGCACAGAGATAAACACCATAAGGTCTACGAATAAATCTTGGTATAATGTCAAACTATCCATTCTACAGAATCGAGGTATTCTATGCATAACAAAGGTGATGTCAGACAGATAGTAAATATTACCTGATTAGTTATGAATAAAAAGACCAAGCAAAAAAAATATGTATGAAACTTTTGTTAAAATCTCTAGATCTAGTTCCTGTTCGAATGCAAACACACAAACACATGTTTCTAAATGTCTTTTTACGTACCCAGGAGCTATATAAGAGAAAGATAGTGACACTGGATAGACAGAGGACACACAAGTTTTAGGCTTATACACTGTGTCAGGTGGATAGACAGAGGACACACAGGTTTTAGGTTTATACACTGTGTCAGGTGGATAGACAAGACACACATGTTTTAGGTTCAAACACTGTGTTAGATTTAGAGTGGCAAAGCGCTTGGTTTCTGGAGGGTCCCGGGTTCGAATCCTAGTGAAGACTGGGATTTTTAATTTCGGGATCTTTAGGGCGCCTCCGAGTCCACCCACCTCTCATTAGCTGACATTAATTGGGGAAAAGCCACACGACACCCTCGTAAACCGTGGGCCAAAGAAACAGATGACTTATAGACCGAAAAGGGAACTTTACATACTGTGTTAGTTAGACCAAGTGAACCTTTTTAGCGACTGCCATAGATAGGTGCATCTATAGAGTTAGCAAAGAATACAATGCACTACATGTTACAGTTATAGTCAAAGGATTGACGATGTGGAAGCAGATCTGAAACAGCTTGGGGTTAGGGCGTGGAGACGAAAGGCCTAGAAGAGATCTGAATGGAAGGATGTGTTAAAGCAGGCCAGAGCCCTCCATGGGCTGTAGCGCCACTGGGATGGATGGATGGATTAAAATACAAAACTAATTAAGCTAAACCCTATTTCTGCTCAACTCCACTAAGGAAAATAAAAGGCCAAAAAAAATTCTTGTAGCTTAAAACCCCTTATATCATTGTCACTAGCAATGGCAAACCCCCAGAGCTACTGATTACTGATCCTCTTCTCGATCTAATGATGTCTCTAAAAGTGTACCCTGCGATCTAGATGAAGTAGGAATGTGCTGACAATGTCCACATGCCAATGTTACTGAGCCTAAGGCTTGGCCTGTGCCAGAACTCTAGAGAGACAAATGAAACGAGAGATCAAACAGTTCATCTGGCCTTCATCCGCTCAACGTAGCGCGAGAAAACACACACACGAACGATAACACACACGCGCGGGCGCAAGTCATCGATTAGTTCCAAGGAAAACATTGTCCTACTTGTGGTTATAATTTTTAAATTTTTTAAAATTTTATTTTTGAAGTCTGAACAAAGTACCAGTACATTCACATTTCAATTTGTTGGCAGTTACCGATCTTATCAGCTGCAAATAATCAACGTCATAGTTTAGCTTTTCAAACTTTGAATACATGTATTTCCCTGGACCTAATCTATATTAGACCTATAAGAATAGCCCGGAATAGCCTCTACATAATTGTGTGTACTAAAAGATGTTTGCAATATATTTTCGAAAACAAAAAATCAGTGGCCATCTTTTCAACAAGCACCAAAGCAGCTTAATCGTTTGAGAGTCACTTCATGACATTAAACAAAATACAACTTACAATCTATGTCTGTTCGTCGTATCCTTCTAAGTGGGAATGTCACACCATTATTTGTCACACTAATAACACACTGTCACACCAAGATTATGTTGTCACACTAGTGATAATCGTCACACTATTGTTGTCACACAAGTAGGCTACACACTTGCCTCACCGGGTGTTTGGGCCGCTGGGGCAGTGAATAAGACACCGCCGGAGAGAGCGGCTTCGGTCCGCCAGCTGGTATCGTTTTGGTCTGTGACTCAACAGGTTACTTATTATAGAATACAGGGGAAGCAAACACGGATCACAAGGGGACACGACCCATTAAAAGTGAACGCATAGCAACGCGACACTGCTCAGGAATGTACTTTTAGTAATAATTAAACCAAAACAAGGGCAGAGAAGGGCGGGGCTTGGGAGCAGCGGACACTGGCTTGCTCACTCAGACCTCGCGGAGTGTGACATAACGGAGGCTTTCACTCACACCATGCAGTGTTCTCATCGTTAGCCGGTCAACAGATCCCCCCATTCTCCCCCCTCCCCCCCATCCACCACCCGCAGTTCATCTCTTGTCCTTTCAAGTGACTGGTTCCCAAAGATGGAACGAGGAGACCCCCGCAAGGTTAACATTGGGAGACAATGATGAGAGTTTTAACAATAACAGATCCATTCTCCGGTGCTGGATGAGTTAGGAGATCTCTTTTGAATAAATAATAAAAAAAACAAAACAACAATATACAATAAGAGACATGAACAAATGAGCTGAATGACCTTGAGTTTAGATCTAACAGGGAAGTTAATTAAGTTTTTTAAAAACTCTCTCATTGGCCTACCCACAACTGCACAACCATCTAAATCCAAGGCGGCACAAACATATAACTCCAAGGCGGCCCAAAACTATATAACTTCAAGTCGGCACAACCATATAACTCCAAGGCGGCCCAACTATATAACTCCAAGGCGGCCCAACTATATAACTCCAAGGCGGCCCAACTATAGAACTCCAAGGCGGCACAACTATATAACTCCATGACGGCCCAACCCTATAACTCCAAGGCGGCACAGTATATAACTCCAAGGCGGCACAACACTATAACTCCAAGGCGACACAACCCTATAACTCCAAGGCGGCACAACCCTATAACTCCAAGGCGGCACAACCCTATAACTCCAAGGCGGCACAATCCTATAACTCCAAGGCGGCACAACCCTAAAACTCCAAGGCGGCACAGCCATATAACTCCAAGGCGGCACAACCCTATAACTCAAAGGCGGCACAACCCTATAACTCCAAGGCGGCACAACCCTATAACTCCAAGGCGGCACAACCCTATAACTCCAAGGCGGCACAGCCATATAACTCCAAGGCGGCACAACCCTATAACTCCAAGGCAGCACAGCCATATAACTCCAAGGCGGCACAACCCTATAACTCCATGACGGCCCAACCCTATAATTCCAAGGCGGCACAACCCTATAACTCCAAGGCGGCACAACCCTATAACTCCAAGGCGGCACAACCATATAACTCCATAACGACAAATAACATGGTGAAGAAAGGGCGAGAGAGAGAAAGAATGAGAGAGGGACATAGACAGATAGATAGATAGATAGATAGATAGATAGATAGATAGATAGATAGATAGTTAGATAGATAGATAAATAGATAGATATAAAGATTGAGACAGAAAGAAACAAAGAAAGAGAGACAGAAAGAAACAAAGAAAGAGAGACAGACAGACAGAGAGAGGGAGAGAGAGACCGAGATAGATAAAGATAAAGAGAGATGTCTGAGAGAGAGAAAGAGTTAGACACCGAGAGACATAGACTGAGACAGAGACAGACAGAAAGAGATAGAGAAAGAAAGAAAGACTGACTGATAAAGAGAGACAAACAGAGAGAGAGAGAGAGAGAGAGACGGAGAAAGATAGTGAAAGAGAGGGGGAGAGAGAGAGTGTTTACAACAAACCTTCATGTCCAAGAAACTTTGACCACAATCCTCAGAAAATCGCTGGACACTTCCAATCCAAAGAGCACGGTCAGTCACAACGTTTGAATGATAACAACAAACAAACAGGTGACCACAAGAAACTTATCAACAACTAAGTGACCACTGGTAGTACTGCAAGTAACCCAAATCTGACTTGATCACTGTCTATGCTGACAGACGTAAATATACGTCCTGGCTACGTCCACAAATAACACAAAAAGTGCGCTTACAGGCTTACACGGCATACAAACTCCACTAGGAATCAACAATCAATACACTAAATGCGCTATATTTAGAGCTCGCTCGGTGACAAGGGTTACTATACTACTGAGAGACATTCAGAAAACGTGGTCGTTGTAGATCCAGAAATGTCTGTAACATTTATGTTCATCTATGAAATAGAGGCTGCTAATTATAGTAACCCCAAATAAAATGACGGAAGGCGGTACCCCCCCCCCCTCCCCCAAGTCAAGGTCACTTTGATCAGACGTAATCTCGAGGCTGCTTGACCCGGCTTAGAGTTGACAGAGAAAGTTGGACGCAAAAACTTTACGACACTACTCGAGACTAGCTCGAGGGTCGGAAATGAAAGTATGGCAGGGGAGTCCCTGATAAGGCCCTGGACAACCTTTTTTTTTTTCGGTTTCGTTGTGGAGATATTTGGTTGGTACAGATTTATATTTCTTTTATGGTCTATTTGTACCACGTGACAATACGTTTTATTTTCCTCAGCTTTGATAATAGGGTCCTGAACAAGCAAAAGAAAAAAAAAAAAGATGACTTTTTAAAAAAAACGAAGATTATCTAAGGGAAATTACTCCCATTTATCAGAAAATGGCAGAGTTTAGCTCCCTTCGTTATAGATTATCTAAGGGAAATTACTCCCATTTATCAGAAAATGGCAGAGTTTAGCTCCCTTCGTTATATAAAACAAAAATAATTAATTAGTACTAATGGATTTACTATTCGTTTCTTGTTTAAAAATCGATTCATGTATTGTCATCGACTATGAATAATTAATGCAAAATTTTAACTTAACTCTCTCTCTCCGTAATTATTTACCACATCCTAACGCAATCAACGTTGGTATCGTCAGTTAGGAGGGAAAGAGTTAATCCGAGAGTGACACGTGGGAGAAAAGACATCCACATCTCTCGTGAAGTAGCATTTACTTCCTTTATTTCGATAACAAGCAAAATAATGAATCACAATAATTAATTATTTTTTTATATATAGATCTTGTCAGGTACAATGAATAATTGTGCAAAGTTTCAACTTGATCCGAGGACGGGTAATGGGAGGAAAAATATGTTTAGACTTTTTACCAGACAGACAGAGTGAATTGATATAAGCTTTGTAAAAAAAACAACAACATCGTCTTGAAGCATTAGTTCTCTGTCTTGGTAGCGCCCTGATACATATTCTGTCAAGAGACTAAATAGTCAGCGCCACAACAAATAGACTAAAAAAAAAAAAGAAAGACCAAATATTGAACCCCTTGGTAGGCCCTAATTTGATTGTGAAGAGACTGTCACGGATGAATGTTTGTATGTGTGTATAATCTATTTTTACGGATATATGTCAGTTGGAATGTATGCGCAAATGACCGGAAGTGTCTTAGTTTTTTTTAGAAAATGAGATCAGAATTACAGCTGAACTCAGAGGCACCTAGACTTGGAGAGAAACAATGGTAGTTTCTAGAAAGCTATTGGAATATAGATATAGTAAAAAGCTGTAACAAAGACAAAACCCTCACTTTAAAAAAAAAAAGGACATTTGTGTGTGTGTGTGTACACATTTTCCAGGATACAAAAACAAAAAAGTTGGCACTAATATTCAGTTTGTTTATTTTGTATGAGCCAAATAGGCAACTGTTAACAACGTTTTGGCCAGGGATATTAAAAAAGAGAATGTCTTTTCTTCAATGTGTGAAAGGAAATACGGCTGATGGGGGAAAAAAAACAACACTGTTAGCCTAAGACTTTGGTCATGACAAGTACATTTATGAATTACGCCAAGATCTTTAACCAAAAAAAATAAAAATAAATAACATTTGGCCAAGAAATGTTTAAATCTAGGACTCACATTTTTCATCTATCGAGTTACATAGATAGTAAAGAAAGGTAAGCGGAGAGGTGAAGGCGAGGGAGAGGTATGCGTCCAACATTGTGGGTAATGAGAGAAAAGATCACGTCTGCTGAACATCAGACGAACATATTTTTTTTCTCTGACATCTAGTCGTTCTCTTTTAGTGCGCCTGCGTAGGTGCGCGCGTGCGTGGATGTGGTTCGCTCCAGCTGGTGAAAGTTTTAATTGGTTTTCTTCAATGTTCAACTGCTCAAAACATTTTTGGGGGCTGTCAGTTCCAAAAAAAAAAAAAAAAAATTTTCTGGGATTTCAAGGTTACGTCGAGGTCAATGCGGTGTTGAACCAGGCTAGAGAATGAGGCCAGTCGATGAAAGAAACGGATATCAAGGTCAAACAATAACACAGGCGACGATATCATTCAATAGTCATCACATTAAATGTATTCTAATTTCGCATAAGAAGGGTTCAGAAATGCTGTTGTTTTGTTTGTTGTTGTTGTTGTTTGTATTGTGGGATTCATATAATAAGGCTGGTCTTCCAGTCCGAAGATGAATGATGATTTCAAATACAAAAACAAAATTTAATAAAATACTCTGAAAGACACAAAGATAAAGGCACATTCCTCGTCCCATATGCTAGGACAAATTTGTACAAATACTCCTTCTTCCCTAGTGCTATTAGAGCATGGAATGGGTTGCCTGAGCTAGCCAGGAAAACCAGTGACTTGGCAGAATTTAAGTCATTGGTCAATATGCATGACTGAATGCATGACGCGTAGGACGTAATCATCTTCTTTTTTGAAGTAACGTCTGTATTATATAAGATAAGAAGATAAAAAAGAGGGACAGATTCGCTTTGGCTGGCTACCCACATAGGAAAAGGAAGAATCTGAATACCAGTCTCTGCTGCCTTGAGGGAAAGTCTTTAGGAGTCAACCCTCAGGAAAAATCGTCGCCGATGACACTTAGCTTGCAGCACACATGGCTACATCCTGACAGAAATTACGAAGCAGCTGATCCAAAAACTGTATCCTTGCGAGTCCGACAATAGGCAAATGTCCAGGTTTATATCTTATTTCTATATGATCAATAGTCAATGATTGAGGCCATAGATAATTCATTCTTATTTTTTTTTGTATATGTGTGCATGTATGAAGTAAATAAATATATATACAGTGCTTTTTTTTTTTTGTGATGGTACGCACCGGTACGGCGTACCGTCACCTTTTTAAATGTGGGGAAAAAAATTATGACTTTTCTTGTATTTTTACGTTAGGTACTTAATCCTATACTTTTAAGCGAGCATTTCTTGTATATATAAATTTTATTTCGAAAACGGCTCAAACGATTTTCTTTAAAATTTCAAGGTATATGTATGTAAATGAGAAAAAAAGTCTCAACTCATTGGCCACATGGGGAAAACTCGAGGTCGACAGTTATATCGGTTTGGAAATGTTCCAATTATCGAAAAATTAATTTTGGCTGGATTGTTTTATGAATGAAAAATTTTCCATGACGTCAAAGGGAAAAAAAAAACTTGACACGCTTACGTCACTGGCTTATTGCGGTACACTAAAACATTTCTCTTCAAACAAGAACAAGTTTTAATGACGCAATAGATCTAATTAAACATTTACGCACCATCTTGTTGTAGGTTCTATAAGCCTTGTCAACAAAGTAAAAGTCACAATGTCATTTAGAACTAAAAGAACACAAAAGCAACACTTTGGATTGGTAGTCTTTACCAGATCCTTCTTTTTCGCCATTAAAAAAAAAGTTTCTAAAATAAGTTCCGGTAAATATTTTTCCTTAATAAATTATTCTTCCGAGCGAGGCTCGGTCACCTGGTACTTATTAGGAGTTAAAAGTTAGGCAATCCATCACTGAGTACCGGCACCTATTTTGTTTACAATATATATATATATATTCGTTTCTGTTCCGTTTTTGAAGTGGGAACATTAGGCCACAGTTCTTTTAAGTAAACACATGAGATGCTCTGCGCTGACCTAAATTTATAGGCGAGCTGTTAAAAATAGATTAATTGTATGTTTTTTAAAACCTAGCTTCTTTTTTTTTGTTTTTTTACCTAGCTTCTTCCACAGTTATTGTAAATAAAAAAAAAAACAAAAACTTTCTCTCTCTAGGTTTCGTTTATTTTTGGAATGGTGCGAGTTGATAAATATCTTATTATTTATGCTGATACTATATAACCTGTCAAGGAACGAACACTTCATTATTTAACAGGTTATTGCATATGCAACTCTTCCGGGATAACACGAAAGATAACCGGCCCAAACAAAAAAACACTCTCAAGGCAGTACGGCCTACTGTCAATAGAATCCAATTTACTGGCCTGTCACCGCTTTCATTATTTCCACCCGAGAGTGAAAGAGCTGTAACTGGACATTCACTGACCCTAGAGAAGTCAATGGAGAAGACGAATTTTGGTTGACCACAGCAAGACACACGCACACACGTACATGAACTATGCGACACGCACACACATGTGTATTCGAACTTTACAGTTTAGTTTACAACTTTATACACACACTTTTTGTTATGTATCAAACTTTTTTTGTATAGTCATTACAAATATAACTAGATAGCTAGAATGACATTGTGACCGCTTGTTAATATAATTAAACCGATCCTTCAATAATAAGTGAAACAGAGTGCAGGTTCTGAGTGATATGTCTGCTATATGTGTCTTTAACTGTTTTCCTAAACCAGACATGAAGGTAAATAATGATATTCATGGCATAAAAAAACAACAACAAATAGAGCGTCCTTGTAATCACATCAAATTTCCGTAAGGATCAAGAAAGCAGTCTTAGTCTTATAATAATAATAATAATAATAATAATAATAATAATACTGGGATAGGCCTATTCTGACCGACAAAACGGTAGATTTCAATCGCCCGGATCTGCTGTTCATCGATAAAAAAGAAAAAAACCGCTACCATTATCGATATCGCCGTACCACTGTCTCATAATTTAAGAAAAACTGAGATAGAAAAACAAAGAAAATATGGGAACCTGGGCTTGGGGATTAAGCGTCTATGGAAATTGTCCAAAATAACAATATACCCCATTGTTATATCAACCGAGGGGATAATAACAACTGACCTCACAGACACCTTCCAGGCCCTTAACATTCCTACGAACATCTTCGTTGCCTGTCAGAGGGCGGTACTGCTGCAGACCTGCCACATCACCAGAAAATTCCTCAGTGGAAACTGTTAAAGGGACTACGATGAATTTTGTTTCTCTTTAGCGAAACTCGACCCTGGCAGCGCCAGAGAATGACTACTCGTTCATTTTCTAACATAATAATAATAATAATAATAATAATAATAATAATAATAATAATAATAATATACCTATACTAAGCTAGTATTAAGAATATTTGTATCAATTAGTTTGGATCTCAGTCATGTGATTATATTTGTAATAGACCTAGACTTACAATAAAAAAGCATTTATTAAAATGAATATAGGAGGGAGGGGGGCGTCCTGAATTTGAATTCATGGCTCAAGCCTTCTCATGCCTCTCAAACCAACACGGTAACCACTCCGCTAGAGGATAGCTTATGAAAATGGAAGATTGTATAGTTATCTATTGCTTCGATCTATGGTTTTGTGTTCACTAAGACTCAGACGATGACCTATAAAGGGGCCGATTCAACTATACCACCACTTCAGTCAATTACTATTTCTTTCCCTTGTTCGAGATACCAAACAAAATAATTTATTACAAATAGTTAATTAACTAATTAATTAATTTAAAAAAAAATTGATTCTTGTGTTGTCAGGTAAAAGAAATAATTGTGCAAAATTTCATCTTGAGATTTGGGTGTGGGAGAAATCACGTGTTCAAACTTTTTACAAGACAGACAGTGAGTTTATATAAGCTTTGTAAAAAAAAAAAAAGCTAGACAAGAGACCACTGGTCTCCAGTGACCTATACACTGAGAAGACAATGCCGGAAGCTTGTAATGCAACATGCACAAATCCTAAACTTCTAAACTAAAGACTCTCCACACAGGCAACATATTTCGTAGGAGACTTTCCTACCTCTGCCCAGAAACGTTTCTCTCTAGTTCAGTGAACAGTTTCAAGCTGTGCTAGGTCACGCTTGGTGTCTGTGTCAAACTGGGATGGTCAGGTGAAGAGGAACGAACTGGGATAGTCATGTTGACAATCCTCAACACATTCAAAAAACACCGTGGCCGCAGTTCAGTTATAGTAAAAAAAAACAAAGCCACACAAAGATAATACGCAGGATGGTGTGCACCTAATTTAAGAACGATGATAATGAAATTAAAGGGGAGCTATTCTAAAATATTCATCTACACTATATTCCATTTACAATTTACAAAAACGCTTCTCCCACACTTTCACAAGGCCCTGACCTTGAGATCCAGACGTCTGCTACGGAATGTCTTCATACATTTAGCATTCTTGAATAAGATTTCTTTAATCCTTTATTTCCTCTTCCCCCCCCCCCCCCAACCAACGTATCATCTCTCTGTTTATCGCCCCTTGTCTCACCCAATTTAAAACACAACTTTCAATAAATCTTAAGTAAGTTTGCTCCCCTTTGAGTCACTTTCCCAACTCACCCCAGCCACCGTGACTCACTCGATCCCAACCTGAGCACAACGTGGCCCAGAGAAGGCAATCTCACGTCAACATTCAAAGTGGCCAGCCCTGGGGGGAAAAGGGAGATGCTATCCCGAGTGTAAGATATTTATCTTATGGCCCAACAGAAACATTCTTGAAGGAGAGCGAAGTGGCAGCATTCCACGTCAGCCCATGCAGACAACATTCTGTCTGTCTGTCTGGCGGTTCTTTTCCTTTTATGTAAATCTAAAAAATATAAAAGTCGAAATGTTGTATTCAAGCCTATTAATATCTCGCAACTTTTGTTCCCAAGGTCAAGGCCAACCATACCAGTGTATGCAGACATTAAGACTGGACCAGGTTATATTGGTATTACAGATTAAGCCATTAAATCCATAAGACCGAATATTAAACCGTATAAAACAAATCGATATTTTCTTTTCAAAACTTGGTAAAAAAAGAGACCTTTCTTATAACACACAAATAATACTTAAAAGCAAAACTTTTTTCTAAGTATGTCATGTGTGATGTATGACTTTTAGTCATAAATGCAAGAGAAAACTGCACGCTGACAAACGCCACAGAAACTTTGCTAAATACTTGGGAATGAAAAATTCTCAGAAAAATTTATGGCGCTATACCTGAGAAAACCGGATGGAGGATTCGCACCAATCAAAAAATATACCAGCTCTATGAAGACCTCTCCCATAGTGACGGAAAGAAATAGGAACAGATTACGTCGGGGGGCAGGTCACCTCGAAAGAATGCAAGAGAACAGAGAAAAATTGTTTACCGACAAATATCAAAAGTTGGGGAATGGGGACGTAACACATGATAGATCAGAATGGAGAGATGTGCCAAAGCACAGAATAGATCACAATGGAGAGATGCGCCAAAGCACAGGATAGATCACAATGGAGAGATGTGCCAAAGCACAGAATAGATCACAATGGAGAGATGTGCCAAAGCACAGAATAGATCACAATGGAGAGATGTGCCAAAGCACAGAATAGATCACAATGGAGAGATGTGCCAAAGCACAGAATAGATCAGAATGGAGAGATGTGCCAAAGCACAGAATAGATCAGAATGGAGAGATGTGCCAAAGCACAGAATAGATCACAATGGAGAGATGTGCCAAAGCACAGAATAGATCACAATGGAGAGATGTGCCAAAGCACAGAATAGATCACAATGGAGAGATGTGCCAAAGCACAGAATAGATCACAATGGAGAGATGTGCCAAAGCACGGAATAGATCACAATGGAGAGATGTGCCAAAGCACAGAATAGATCACAATGGAGAGATGTGCCAAAGCACAGAATAGATCAGAATGGAGAGATGTGCCAAAGCACAGAATAGATCAGAATGGAGAGATGTGCCAAAGCACAGAATAGATCAGAATGGAGAGATGTGCCAAAGCACAGAATAGATCAGAATGGAGAGATGTGCCAAAGCACAGAATAGATCAGAATGGAGAGATGTGCTAAAGCCCAGGATAGATCAGAATGGAGAGATGTGCTAAAGCCCAGGATAGATCAGAATGGAGAGATGTGCTAAAGCCCAGGATAGATCAAAATGGAGAGATGTGCTAAAGCCCAGGATAGATCAGAATGGAGAGATGTGCTAAAGCCCAGGATAGATCAGAATGGAGAGATGTGCTAAAGCCCAGGATAGATCAGAATGGAGAGATGTGCCAAAGCACAGAATAGATCAGAATGGAGAGATGTGCCAAAGCACAGAATAGATCAGAATGGAGAGATGTACTAAAGCACAGAATAGATCAGAATGGAGAGATGTACTAAAGCACAGAATAGATCAGAATGGAGAGATGTGCTAAAGCCCAGGATAGATCAGAATGGAGAGATGTGCTAAAGCCCAGGATAGATCAGAATGGAGAGATGTGCCAAAGCACTGAATAGATCAGAATGGAGAGATGTGCTAAAGCCCAGGATAGATCAGAATGGAGAGATGTGCTAAAGCCCAGGATAGATCAGAATGGAGAGATGTGCCAAAGCACAGAATAGATCAGAATGGAGAGATGTGCCAAAGCACAGAATAGATCAGAATGGAGAGATGTGCCAAAGCACAGAATAGATCAGAATGGAGAGATGTACTAAAGCACAGAATAGATCAGAATGGAGAGATGTGCTAAAGCCCAGGATAGATCAGAATGGAGAGATGTGCTAAAGCCCAGGATAGATCAGAATGGAGAGATGTACTAAAGCCCAGAATAGATCAGAATGGAGAGATGTGCCAAAGCACAGAATAGATCAGAATGGAGAGATGTGCCAAAGCACAGAATAGATCAGAATGGAGAGATGTGCTAAAGCCCAGGATAGATCAGAATGGAGAGATGTGCTAAAGCCCAGGATAGATCAGAATGGAGAGATGTGCCAAAGCACAGAATAGATCAGAATGGAGAGATGTGCCAAAGCACAGAATAGATCAGAATGGAGAGATGTGCCAAAGCACAGAATAGATCAGAATGGAGAGATGTGCCAAAGCACAGAATAGATCAGAATGGAGAGATGTGCCAAAGCAGGTCAGGGATGGATGGATGGTCGATGCTCTTGTTCAATGTCTACAATTATCTCACAGTTTACAATAAAATCAAAACGTGGTCAAAATGATATCAAGAACTCAAGAACCACAAGTCAAAGAAAATGAATTATTAATTTCCAGCCGATATTTCGCACACTGTAGTATGGCTGATTAGCTAAATAGTTAGAGCGTCGCGCTATGATGGGAATGTCGTAGATTCGATCCCCCCATACTGGATACATTTTTTTCCAATGATAAATGAAATTTGAATGTTTAGTGCACTATTTTAGTTTAACACAGAGCAGGAATTGATTTTAAAATATATGTTACTTGTTTTGTTTTTTTTCGATTTTATTTAAAATAAAAAAAAGCTAAATTCTTTATTTTTTTAGGAAAATAAACCAAATGAGAATAAACCAAGCAGGCAAGAGATTAAACCTTTAAGCTATGGTGTGTTTTTTTTCCTGATCAAACATTTTATACACAAGAAAACATATCAATTATTTGCAAATTTCCATTTTTCTAAAAAAAATTTATATGACTTTTTTACAACTAAGTTTTTTTCCCACTAAAGTCTCAAAGATCATGTTGGCCCAACATCAACATAAAAATGTCTGCAGTGAAATCAATAGTGAAGTCTTACTAGAGACACTTAAAGTGCGTCCGGTAAAAAAAAAAAAACCCAACAAAACTTTCACGTCAATATAGTACAAGTCTAAAAGACAGGCGAGGAATGCAGATCTATTATGCGACTTCCAAAGAAAAGAATCGATCAAACGTTCATGTATTGAAGGGACTTATGTATGGATCCCTGCCAATGGCATTTGTCACTTGTCAGCTGGCAATGTCACAGATTTATTAATAAATTATAAATTTTGCTTTGTTTCGTATGAAGATACGTCTAGACCACAATAGTTTCAATGTTCAGTATAATTTAAACATTTGAAATTGAGTTAGAAATATGATAGAACACATACTAGAAAACGCTATATATTAAAGCAGACAAAGAGTTTTCTTACTTAAAGTTGCACTGAAGGTCCGCTTTGGAAGTGTCTGTCGGCACCGGAACACGGCCCTGCAACATATTGTATTGTTGCTTCGTCCAGCGATGTGGGGCCGCGCCTTGATGCCTCTGCTCACATGGCTTGTTGCCTGGCTTCATGATCCCGCAGCTGTGGTCAGTCACAGGTCAGAGAAGTGCACTGCCCTTTCATCTATTGGTACATATGAGCGAAATGAGTTGACATCACAAAGGACGAACGAGGTGCCGAGAGAATCCATTGGATGTCCAAATATATGTGGACACGTGCACACCTTCTTTAGTACATAAATTTTAAACAGTAAAGTGTTATTCAGGCGACACTATACGGGTAAATCTATCCAATGACAATTGAAACTTTCACTGCAATAGTCCTCGAAATATAAATATTTGTGGCATTGATAACGTCTTCATTGTAGATTCTAAGCAATGGACAACACACATTTACATCCAGAACTGTTCGCGATTATATCACACGACCAACAATTCAATTCAACAGGTATTCAAGTCGACTAGAAGCCAATCGTGCTACTTTTGAGAATCTTAAATAGATTTTAAAAATGTGCAAAAATTAACAACGGAAAAAAAAAAAGACCAAAAAAACTTTTACACAAATAATCTCTTAGCCACATGTCCAAAATTTAAATGAGTTGTAATCGTCATATCCGACGTTAAAGAAATAGCTTCCTGGCTAAAGTTTAAAAAAAAAAATGAGAGCGAAAGTACTACATGTTGTAGCAGACGATATGTCCAACAAACTCACTCTGCGCCAAAATGTGTAAACAAAATTTATAAAAAGAAAATGCCAGGCAGAGAGACATTTCTTTGAGACAAACTTATCAGCCGATCTTATACACAGACATTCAACTTCAGAAAGGTGTATGTGTGAAGGAGAGAGAGAACAGGTGTGACCCAACTCAGTACACGCCACAGGATTGGGGGGGAGAAAGCAGACGTGAGGAACTCCATTGAAACAAGCTCCTGCTTCTCTTAATTAATGGAACAGTACGGGTGCACCCTGTTTCAAAACAATTAGTGGCTGGCGGGAAATCCTTTCTTTATATGCCAAGTTCAATTTTGGTCAAAATTTCAAAGAAGCCGACAATTTAAAAAAAAAAATTCATTCATGAAAACTTGAAAAAGTCTGACTAAGAATTAAACGAAACAATCCGAGGTTAGGAAGATGTTATTTGGTCAGCACTTAAACCACGTGACACAACTTTCAGAACCAAAAGTGAGAATCTACAGATGGGTACATCACTTCCGGAAGGTGTAACAAACGCGCCCTCACAATCGCCGCTGGAAAATTTGAAATATATTAAAATCTGATTTTCATATGACCAAGAGGGGATACTTCGAGCTATCTAGAAATTGCGGCCTGCAGACTTGGGACAAGTAAAAGAATATTCATATTTTTTTTCCACTACAACCGTACACGCCCTTGTAAGAACTTTAAAAAGTAGACCTAATAGATATATAAATTCTCCTAAACTCTAAATCTTCACAATCGAGTGCCCCACCCTTTGAATGTATCACTTCTCTTGAAATGTCATCGTAGAGAAACTAGTCAACAAATTTCAAACTTGACACACACAACTTGGAAGACACACACACACATACACAAACACAGCAAAGGTTTGAAGTGAAACTCTCAAAAAATATAAATCTAGTTTCTTAACGTCCGTAGCCTGCTCTACGTCTCCCTCCCCCTCCCCCTCCCCTATTAAAACCTTATCGACATTTCCTATCGCGTGTCTATTATGTCCAGTTGGACCAACCGTTTCTATGTTTAGCTATCTCGCACACTTTTTTTTTTTTTAAACCGGTATCACACGATCACCACACGAGGCGGCGGCGGCCAAGTCTTACCACAAAGTTGTTGCTATTCCCGGTCGAATAGAACAATAACGAAATAAAAAAGTTTCTTACAAGTTAACGGAACAATTTATCAAAACATTTCAAAACAAAAATGTGGGTATTTTATTTAAAGTAAGAATGATCAAGAACGACTGAACTTTTGGTGGATCTTTTAAGGAAAAAAAAAAGGCTTTGGAGAATTCATTATTTTCTTTTGTATCAACAATAAATTACGCATTTATCAATGCAAACACAATTATCGCTATTAAAATTCATATAAAATGTGCGCATTTTTTTTTTCTTTTATACATAACTTAAACTTTTGAGTCCTAACAAATGGTGTCAGAAGTGAGCACGTTGATATGTTAAGTTATGTTTCACAACGAACTTTCGAATAAGTCAATCATTGAAATGAAGATTTAAAACGAATAGGATCCTTGTCAACAAGTTGCTACAATGTATTACACAAATGCAATACACCCAACTAAATGCAAATAATAATAATACTTAAACAGGTGAATGAAATATGAAAAAAATAATAATTATCCACAAATCATGCTATTTGAATGTGACCACACAATAAGATGCACTGTGTCCACAAGAGCAGCGACGAACTGTTGGGGAATGCGATAAGGAAACTATCCAGAGATTCTACTCCCATGCTATACAAGATTACACCGACTACACACCCACTAACTCAATATGTGAGTGTGAGAGAGAGAGAGAGAAAGAGAGAGAGAGAGAGAGAGAGAGATAAGAGTGAGTCCAGTGACCTGTCAGGTGAAATCTTGAGATATAAATAGTCTCAGGTGGTTACCTAGACATATTGACTTTCTCATGTGGGGGTGAGTAGTCATGGCTCACCCAGACAAGTGTTACTTATTGGCAGAAAGGAGAAATGAATGCGGGGGTGGGGGGGGGGCGGGGGTCACACCAGAGGTCAAGTGCCACACAGCTTCTCCGTGGCCAGTAGATTAGCTCGTGGGTGCTCCGGCCTCCTGAAACACACACACCAAAGTACAATTATTTTTTTGCGATTAGATACACAAACGTGCGAGGGCGGCGCAAACGACTTTGTTTTGGTCTAACCCTATCTTATTTACATCAATATTTTCAAAGGCGGATTGAGGATACAAAAATGGGGGAGGGACAATGGGTGTCAAAAAGTAAAAAAAAAACATAACAACTCCACTGGACGTTAATAAACAAAAAACCCTTTGTTTTAACAGAGCAGTAAAGAGATAACAATGTGATAGAGAAAATCAATGATGACAAGTATTTAGTGACCAGTTAGTTGTGGTCAGTACTGGTCAATACTACTCTAGCTGTATCTGGGTCATGTCTAGGTCAACACATTTGAATCTATGAAGTAATGATGCGGTAGACACTTCCCCTCCCCCACCCCAAACAGGGCTGTTTAAATCTCAAAGAGACTCAGATGAGATAGGTTTAATGGTTGTAAAATATTTTTACAAAGCTTTTATCAACTCACTTAGCCTGTCTGTCTGTCTGTCAGGTAAATAATTTGAACACGTTATAGCCTACAACACTAACCATCTTTTAAGATATTAGCCAATTGGTCAATTAATTGTTGGTAATTATTTTTTAAAAATAAAAAACGGAAACAACTTTTACATTATCAAAAGATACAGTTAGAGTTCTTCCTCTTAGATAAGCTTTTTTTTTTTTTTTTAAAGGATTGTTACATGTTTCGGGTGTTCCTTCAGAGTTGAAAGAAAATCTACTTCCTAGTCCAAACCTCCCGCAGGACGACGGGGGGATGGCAGCGGGCGGGGTATGAACTCGGGGACTATCAAGACGACCCAACGAGAGACCAGAAAATTTGATTTACGGAGCCCTAAAAAATGGAAAAAGAAATACATTTAAAAAAAGCAAAAGCTTATCAGCATTCAGCACTACTTTTATTTTGTATACCGGATGCACCATGAAGCTATCTATTTATAGATTTTTCGCAACAGGTGAAAATCTCACAAACATTATCCCACACTATATAGATCGAATATAGATCTTTCTATCTATCTATCTATCTATCTATCTATCTATCTATCTATCTATCTATCTATCTATCTATCTATCTATCTATCTATCTATCTGTCCGTCTGTCTATCTACCTATGTATATATACAAGGGTTTTCCGGCAACTTCATTAGTTCTAGTGATTAATACCGATTCTGCGTGAAGTCCAGCTGGCCATATCGAAGTGACCAGTAGCTTTGTGTTCACCATTCTGGAGTGTGGGGGGTGAATTCCCTGTGGGCTTGGCGAAGGGTAGCATGCGGTTGCGGGATTTAAAAAAAAACAACTGACCAGACAGATCAACACTGCCGTGAGGGATTTCTTCCCAACATAAGGTCAACACAGAATGGCTGGTGGGGAATGAAACAGGGTCGGGGAAGAGTGTGTGTGTGTGTGTGGGGGGGGGGTGATAATAGAAGGCATTGGTAGAGAGGAAAAAAGACTGGCCACCTAATAGTACTCTCATATTGACAATGTGTTTCGACTCTATTAATAACTCAGTCACGTGACATTCCACCATGCTCAGACATTACTGATATCAGATGCTAGATCTGCACACCACAGGGTCAAGCCACAGTGCATGCGAATTGAATCTGGAATTGAACTGAAACTTTTTCTTATCTTATAGATTACAAATGTTAATTCAAAAAAAAGATAATTACGTCCTACGCATTTCATGTGTCAATCTAGTCCTGCATGTTAATCAAGGATTAAACCCTGCTAAGTCGTTGGTTTTCCTGCCTGATTCAAGCAACCCATTCCATGCTCTGATGGCACTAGGGAAGAAGGAGCACTTGTACGAATGTCAGTAGGTGTTGACCGTCCCTTTAAGAACCCAGAGTTCTCTGACAGAAGAATAGACGAGCGGACAGAATAGATCAATAGGTCATTAGACCGAGGCACAGTGTTAATGGTGGTGTAGCATTGTCATTTAGTCAGATGGTTATGAAACAGTCAGCAGTGATACACATGCAAATAAGATGAGTACTTACATTGTGGACAGTCAACTCACGTTTTAACAAGTAACGGAAACAATAATTATTTAAATGAATTAAAAAACAACAACATTCACTTTCGACCAGAGATGAAATGAGCTGTGTACATCCTGTGGTGAATCTAGTGTGTACATCCTGTGGCAAACCTGCTGCATATATCATAAGGTGGACCGTCTGTGTGTGTGTGTGCGTTTGTGAGGGGGACGTGTTGGGAACATTTCAATTGGCTTCAAGGCATTTTTGTTTAGAAGTGTGAGTAATATCAAGGCTTAGGGCACACACACACACACGCGATTCGATTGTGGATAGATGTACACATGGTGATAATTTACACACCACAAATAACACATGTTTGTGTGAGTACGAGTGTGTTGTGTAAGGTAGGGGCAGTGTGAGTGATGTAGTTTGGGGGGGGGGTGTGAGTGGAAGGGAGTATGTTTTGACCGATAGCAACAACTGGCTGCCACTTGGAGGATTTCAATAGTAAACAAGACAGAGTGAGTCAGCTCTACTGGGAATGAGGGGGGGGGGGGAGAGAAAGAGAGAAGGAGCAGAACAGAGAATCAGAGGCATAATAGAGGCAGTTCTTTTATTAGAACTTTATTCAGACAAGGGAACTAACTGTTTAAAAAAATTGAACAGAATAGGCAAGCTTTTCTTGAATAAGGAGTAAGGGAGATAAATCTTATCATTTATCAGATAAATTTATTCATGACGGTGTAAAATTACCAGGCAATGCAACAACAGAATAGCATCATTGCCTTTAATTAGATATAAAGTTGAATTAAAATCAAACAACAAACGCATATGTCTTATATATGGTGAACAGTTTGCTGCAAAAATGTAATATGATTTACCCAGTATTACAAATCATACAATGCACTCTACAGTACTGTTAAGAATGACTTGTACCGTCCCGTCTGCTCTCCACTCCCTACCTGACAATCCTGCAAGAATGTAAAGAATGTAGTCTGGGGGCCAGCGGAGTCCAAGAAGCTACAACAGATCTGGGACAACAAAAGTAGGTCAAGAGAGAAACAGAACCATAGGAGAAGGAAAAAAAACAACACCTCACACAACACTTAAAAAAAAAATACGGAAAAAAAACTTTTTTTTTACTGTAACATTTTCCGGGCTCTTTGGAATCTGGGTCACAATGCCAGACCTGGACACAAAGAGAGTAGCAAATGGAAAAGGAACGTGCCAAACGAATAAAAAAAAAGTTGATCAAATCTAGTTCAATGGTGAAGTGAAACTGTGGTATGGTCCGTCTTCTGAGTCTGTTAACAGTTTGATCTATTGTGATTTACTGTTAGGTGTAATGCACAATATATAAACGTATTTCCTAAAAGATAATAAAAAGATTATTATTACCCGTGTTTCCAGTTTAAAAATCATTATCTAGAACTGCACATATGAAGTCTGAAGTGCTTGGGTGGAATTGTGTCTTAATTCATATTTACATAACGCAAGCTTTCTATACATTAGCATTATACATAGAGACTAGACTATATATGTATACTCACTAGACATTACGTAACACTAAATATACACCCAACATATACTAGATGTGTTTTTGTCTCTGGCCTGTGACTTAAAAGACGTATTGTTTTGTTGAACAGGTTTCGTTTGTTCCTCCAGAAGTGAAGATATTTACATCCTAACCTAGCAGGACGATAGGGGATGTCGGCTGGCAGGGATTGAACCCGGGTCCTTCGAGACGATGGCTAAAGACAATACCACAAGACCAACAACAAATCAGGACAAGGTAACAAACTCCGATTGGTACAAGGATGGAAGGGTTAATCCCCTTGTAGAGACCTTGCGAGATACTCGGCGCAGTGCCTCATAGCTCCCATACAGGTCTAGTGACTCTGCAGATACGTAACCCCCGAAGCTCTCAGAGCTGCGAATACTCTTGCAAGATAGACAAACTAACTTGAATGTATGACTATGTGATGCAGACACGATTTACACAAAATACTTACTCAGAGTTTCTTGTATCCACAGACTGTTTAAAAAGATAAAAAAAAAGTAGGAACAATTATACAACATACGCCGTTATAAGGAGACAAAGAGAAAGAAAGAGAAAGAAAGAAAGAGAAGTTGTTGAAAAATTGGGCAAACAAAATAACAAACATTAAGTCTAACATTATTTAAACAAATTGCACATTCCTTATATAAGTACTTTACATTGACAGAGCCCAGCAAGTCTAGATTTGAAAACCGAAAGGTAAAATAAACATATCAAGCATAGAAAGGGATATAATTCATGATATTTTTTTGCTACTGAGGGGAAACCAATAGGTGCATTATCTCCCGTGACGAAGTCATGGCTATTAGCTAACTTCCGCTCTACCACAGTAATACAAATAAAAAACAAATAAAATATTAGCGGATGTTTTCTTGCCAACAAATGATGGCACATGACATCTTTCAGTGATGTCTGTACTGTTACAGGATGATGATTTTTACGCAGAAATAGTAAGCATTCTGGCCTAAACAGCTGTGACCAGCACTACGACCAATCACCTCTAAACTTTCCCGAGGTGAGTGTACTTCCTAGCCATGCGCAATGGAACCTTTACATTTCAACTTTGAACTCTTTTTTTTTTTTAATTATCGGAATATTAACAAACTTAAAATATGTATTTTAATTATTACACATAAACTGAATTTACACTTCGCATTAAAACTGGTAATATTGAATGAAACATTGTAAATTTTAACACTGACTGGTAAATGGTTAAATTTAAAGGACGTACACAGCAAGTCACTTGCATTTAAGGAGGGGCGCAGTGGCCGAGTGGTTAAGCGCTTGGCTTCCAAACAGTTCAAATCTTGCTGAAGACTGTGATTTTTAGTTTCGGGATCTTTATGACTCCTCTGAGTCCACCCAACTCTAATGGGTACCTGACGAACACCCAACTCTAATGGGTACCTGACGAGTTGCGGAAAGTAAAAGTGGTTGGTCAATGTGCTGGCCACGTGAAACCATGCTCGTTAACCATTGGCCAAAGAAACAGATGGCATTAACATCAAGATCTCAAGGTCTGAAAGGGGGAATTTACTTTATTTATTAGACTGGGATTTCTAATCTCAGGATCTTTTGGGCGCCTCTGAGTCCACCTAGCTCCGATGGGTACCTGACTTTAGTTGGGGAAAAGTAAAGGTCGTTGTGCTGGCTACATGACACCCTCGTTAACCGTGGGCCAGAGAAACAGACGACCTTTAAACATCCTCTGCTCTATAGATCGCAAGGTTTGAAACGAGAACTTCTCTTTATTTCTGGAGTGGACTTTGCTATAAGTTCCAGCCCATGTGATTTCTCCCATTGAGCTGCATTGGAAATAACTTCTCATCCCTGAAACATAATACTTGGGATCCTGACCCGTACAGCAACATGGCCTATGACCCTTCCAATGTAGAATTGTATCACCTACTCATAAGTTCAAATGTGGCAACATGACCATACCACTTTTATAACATAAATATGGGTCTATAAAGTGATACCCCGTTACCCACTCCTACATGCACGACAATAAGACATGAATGTACTTACAATATCCACAGATTCTGCCAGGGAGTCACGTGTGGAAGGAGAGAAAATACTGATATCCTCATAATGATTCTCTGAGGCGAAAGAGCTCCTGGATCTCCTTTCATCATCGGGGCCGTATCTCAGAGAACCCGAGGACCTCAGCTTGCTCCATTCTGTTTCTCTACGCATCCGGTCATACTTGGTCATCTCCATGTAGTCCGAGCTGCGGGACGAGGTGGAATTGGATCTGCGGATGCTGTCCACACGCTGGGCACTTTTGGCCAAATTCTCATTGGCCTTGGAGATGATGTCCGCGACCGACTCGCTACTATTGCCCTCTATCGACTCGTACATAGAAGAATCTGTGGAGAAATCCCTGGAGTGAGTGCCACCGGCGTGTGTCTTTCGTTGGATAAAGGAGAGCAGTGCTTGCTGCTGGAGTTTCCTTAAATTCGGCTCATTCAGTTGGCTAAGATCTTCAGAGTGAGTTCTTAAGTGACCAACGTTGAGCTCAGATGATTTGTAGTCCAAGCTGGTAGGTGAAGGTCCTGGAAATACAGTGTTAGGTTTATCTGTCATGCGAAACTGACCACTGTCCGTGTCATAGCTAGAAAATGCAGGGGCTGTGTGTTTGACTACGGGTATTTGTTCTGATATCGTTCGTTTTAGATTAGTGCCCTTGGCCAGATCAGCCTGGCTCTTAAGCCAGGACTCACTCTGCCAGGAGTACTTTGGTGGTTCCTGCTGGCGCCCAGCAGACTGACTCCAACTGGACAGAGAGGATGACACGCCGCTGTTGTCTGAATGCAGATTGGGGTTATCACCTTCCTCCTGAATCAGCCCGAGTGTCTGAGACTCTGAAAATTTCATTCCACGAGACATGGGAACATAGACATTGGATGCACTCCCAGCGTCCTGGGAGGGTCGAGGAGGATCTTTCCCTTTGTTCACAGACTTGGCTGAGGAAGATGTCGATTGAGATATAAGCCTTTCTGTCTCATCGTAAATACCGTACGCCTTTCTGAGTGATGGCTTCCTATTGAACTGGTAATCCGATAGATCGTCATCGGCTGAAATGAACACAGAATCCGAATCATTGCGCTTCTTCTTACTGTCTTCAGGTGCGGACTGCGGTGCAGCTTTGGACTGCAATGAAGTGGTAAGAGTCTGCTCATTTGAGTTCATGCTTACACTCGACTCTGTTAGACTACTGAACGGTGTGCCGCCTAGTGACGATCTGGAATCGGAAGAGGAACTCTTGCGATTGGAAATCCCCGAAAGATCAGAACCGCTGGCGCTGTGGGGAAATGCATAATAAGACTTTGACGTGGAAGCATTAGAAGTGCTGCTGGGATAGCTTGACATTGCAGGGGAGCTCATCTCTCTATGAAAACCTGACCCCGATGACCTTAAATCCATATTTTGAGGTCTATTTTTCTGGTTCAAGAACACAGGATCCAGACTTCGCCTCCCTTTTGTATAACCTCCGTCATTTTTCTGACTAACATCAAGGAATGGATACGAGTTCTCAGTTCTAGAAGAATCTGCAATGCTGGATACTGATCCGTATTCTTCTCGGCCGAAGAGACTGCCAGTTTCGTCATGATGGATGACTACGCTGCTATAAGACTCTGCCTCCCGAAGCCCAGGCTGCTGCAACACTGAGGACGAACTCGCCGAAATCTCAAACTTTGGTGACTGCTCCTGTAGCGAAGTGATGCGTTTGTCTCCAGTCATGTCCAGCTTGTTGCCGTAAAATTCCTCCGACAGTTTTCTCAGCAAAGAGACACTGTGGTCAAAGGCTGGGGCAGAGTTGGCGTGATGCTCACTGTTGGCGTTCATATCTGGACTTTCGTCCGTGGCATATTTGGCGTGGATGTTCTGAATGTCAGTGAACGTTGATTTGTTAAAGCTTGGTAAGAAATTGAACATAGTTTCGTTGTTTTTTGTTCCTTCGTAGTAGGCACCGAGTTTCTTGTCCACTTCCGTATTCTGGAAATCTCGAGACATTCTGGCCTGAATAGACTTTTCCTCAAACATCTTTTTCTGATCCTCGGGAGTTTTCGGAGAGGTCTGAGTGCCATATTCTCCCACCTGAATCTCGGCATTGCGAAGTTTGGCTGAGGTTGCTGCAGGGTTGGACAATTTGATTGCATAAGGCACAGATTCGGTCTGGGTGCTTGTGTTGTAGTAGGGAGTTGACTTGACAATGTAGGCTTTGCTCACATCCTTCTCGCCACTGGGGCTAGGCCTCTCGTAAGAATCTCTCTGTCTGGCCCTCGTGGAAGCTTGGGAGGATGGAGTGCTAGGGGACTGCTGCCTGTTCTCTTGTGGAGAGTTCTTCTCCTGCCAGCTTTGTAGAGGAGATCCTTTGAAAGGATCATGCCATGATCTTGGCCTACTTTGCTGTTGCTGTAGTTGCAACGAATAGTTTGTGTCACCTTGAGAATTCGACCTCACGTCTCTGTAATTCAAGGGCGAGCCTTGGTCTAGAGGACTGGTCCCAGTGTCTACATTTTTTTTATCAAAGTTTAAATTTAAATTTGAAGGTCGAACATTTGACCCACTAATGTGGCCTTCCAAATATGTATTTGAAGATGGCTGTTGAGTGCTGCTTGGTCGATTATAATGTCCCCAATGATATCTACTCTGGTCATTGGAGCCTGTTAGTCTGGAGGAGACATCCTGAGAGTCTAACCCTTTGCCTTCTCTCTCAGGCGGCGATGGGGCACTGTACTCTTTATCCCCAATATTATGTCCATCAGGGTCCATTTTGGGTGGCGGATAACCTGGCTGAGAGTTTTTGTAAAAATCTTCAAACCTGTTCTCAACCGCATCATTATTCCTGCGAACGACTCGCCCAACTTTGTCGTATACAAACTCTGACTTAATGCCTGGGTCACTCGTGTTCCTTCCCTCGACCTTTCGCTCGGCCACGGGACTGTTCTTCTCCACCAAGGGCCTGAGGCCGGGCGTGTAGGCGAGCCTCTGCTTCTGTGGAAACTCTTTGCTGGTGTTGGTGTTGTCCGTCATGGACTGGGCTCGGGTATTGATGGGCTGCGTCTCCTCCGAGGCGCCGCTGGGTTTGGTGACTGGCCACGAGGGATACTTCTCATGGTTCTGGTTCACCTTGATGTACTTGAGGCTGGAAGGGTCCCTCGTGGGGAGGCTGGCGCCACCGAATGGGTTGCTGGTTTTAACATCCGGAGTCTGTGGATTGCTGTCTCTGCCAGTCACCTCGTCAATGTCAATGATCTCAGAGATCTTCTCACTCCCGAGCTCGCTGCCTAGAAGAGTGACATTCTCGTAGTCTGGCTGGTACTTGTGGAGGAGGGTGTGCGAGGGCAGCGAGCGCCTCGTGTGCTGCCTGGAAGTGTTATCCAAGTTGTAATAGTCCTGGCTATACATCCTGTTACTGCTGCCAACACTGCCACCATGCTTCATACTGAAATCCGAAGACGAGCGCAGCATGCCCAGAGAATGTGCCCTCGAGTCGGCATCGTGCAGTCCGACTTCGTCAAAGATATTTGGACTGGACTTTGCAGAGAGATAAGAGGTACCTTTGGGTGAAATAACAGATTCGTGGGCGCCTTCACTTCCATCGGATTTGGCCAAATTTGGCGAGGATTTCATTGACAGAAGAAGCTGCCTCTGCTGGTGTTGCTGCTGACTGTAGCTGAGGCCGGCGGACAAATTCTGGCCATCGGATTTCCTTCTGTTAATCTCAGCACTGTATTTTTTACTCCACTGAGACTGTCCACTTGAGTACTGGGAATCGGGGTAGCGGCCACTGTTGTCATGAGAGTAGGCCCGCCTGGGGTCTGATGGATTCCCCCAAGGCGGATCTGAGGAGGCAGAATGCCCTCGAGATGAAATGTTTTTGTCAGGTCCAGCGCTGCTTAATCTACCAACACTGGAAAGATAAAAAAGCAAAATGTTGATCACCTATTTGAAAACATTTTTTAAAACAATAAAGACTATGGTGTATATGATATGTACATCGGCCATTATTTGAATATTTTTCACAATGAAAAGTCCCTCTATGACATGTTAGTGCTGGAGTTTCGGATATAAAAGGTGATGTTCTAATGGATTATAAGTCTAGAACCACTAAATGCAAGGAAGCATATATTATTCCGTTTACAACGAGTCTCAAAACTTGATATTATATTTTACTTAATACATATGGGAATGCAGATTTAAAATACAATCAAACTAACAAAATAGAAATATTTCTTAACGATGCATACATTTTTTTTAAGTTAAAACTCTGAAGCTATGTATAGCAACATTAAAATTTCAACTAGTGCTCTACATTAATGATTGTTTCATGATGTAGAATTGGTTACAATTAATTTGAATTGCTCTAGTTCGATTGTTGTTGATTATACTATATTATATTCTTATTGTCACACTATAAGAACACTGTCACACGACATCTGTGCAAGGTGTCACAATGTGTTTGTACAGTGTCATTGCATGTGCCTTTAAGTTTAAAAAAAAAAAAAGAAGACCCGCTGAGAACATCGTTGTCACTACCTGCTACGATCCTGTTTCAAGTCAACGACACACTCGAGCTACCGTGCATTTGATGTCTAGAGTAGAAGTGTCAGGTAGCAGTGTCTCACAGGTCCATACGTTTCACTGCCTCTTCATCCTGTCGTTACCTTTTAACTTCTCAGTCACTGTTTGGTCAGCCAGTCAATGCTTGGTCAGTCAGTCAATGCTTGATCAGCCAGTCAATGCTGGGTCAGTCAGTCAATGCTTGGTCAGTCAGTCAATGCTTGGTCAGTCAGTCAATGCTGGGTCAGTCACTGTTTGGTCAGTCAGTCAATGCTGGGCCAGTGAGTCAATGCTGGGTCATTCACTGTTTGGTCAGTCAGTCAATGCTTGGTCAGTCAGTCAATGCTGGGTCAGTCAGTCAATGCTGGGTCAGTCACTGTTTGGTCAGTCAGTCAATGCTTGGTCAGTCATTCAATGCTTGGTCAGCCAGTCACTGCTTAGTCAGTCCACGTTTAGTCAGTCAGTCACTGCTTGGTCAGTCAGTCACTGCTTGGTCAGCCAGTCAATGCTTGGTCAGTCATTCAATGCTTGGTCAGCCAGTCACTGCTTAGTCAGTCCATGTTTAGTCAGTCAGTCACTGCTTGGTCAGTCAGTCACTGCTTGGTCAGTCAGTTAATGCTTATTCAGTCGGTCAAAGCTTGGTCAGTCGCTTCTCAGTCAGTCACTGCTTGGTCATTCAGTCAATGCTTGATCAGTCAGTACTTCGTCAGTCAATGGTAGGTCAGTCAATGCTTGATAAGTCACTGCTGCTCAGTCAATGTTTGGTCATTCAATGCTTGGTCATTCTCGACAATGTACTTATACACTTAAAGAAAATCCTAGACCAAGTGACCTTTATGAGTACCACCAAGATCTCAGGACTGCCCTCCCCCTCTTTCGTTATATCCCTCAAGACACAAAGACACAGACAGATACACAGACAGACAGGAGGTCATTACGTCAGGTGTGTAAAAAAATCAACAATGACCTCGATTGTTTACATCGAAACACGCCTCTGAAGCAAGATGTATTATAAGATGCATTATAAGAAGAATTATAAGATGTATTTGTTGATTATCATGAACGAATAAAAACAATTATATGTCATGAAATCAGCTGTTTAATCTAACGCCATCTAGGATGATAACAACAGTTACAAGGGATGTTACTCCCAAACACCGAGTGGTGCAACCTATATATAAAACACACATCAACAGTATTAAGATGTATTATAAAATGTATCATAAAATGAATTGTAATATATATTATAAGAAGATTTATGAGATATATTAAAATGCATTATAAAATGTACAAACAGAACTATTTTTATACAAACATCTTGCACTGATTTTATTTTGCTAACAGGCATTCCCTAGATCTTTGCTTGTAAGACGTGGAATGTAAATACGTAGAATAGATAAATGTGTAATTTATACAAAGAAAGGGTTTTCTGTTCACTTTGAAATAGCATTAATCACGCGCCTCTTGCTTAAAACACGTTCTGAGCGCGCGCACACAAACATTTAAAAGCAAAATAAGTGCGTGGCGCACATTCACTGAGTACAGTTGAGCGTAACTACAAGGGCAAGTAATTCATACATTGAATGCTAGGTAACTCTCACTTCGTTTCTGTTATTCATCCTTTTAATTCAACCCATTAAAAACGAAATAATTAGATTAAACTCAGAAACGTTTTTTTTTTTTAGACTTTGCAGTCAGATGTGGCTAAATCTGGCTAACACTTGTGTTGACCACTCGGACTAAACAAACTTTCCTTACATGATGAAACCAGGAGTGGAAAGGGACAAGATGTGGGAGGAAGTGGTCGGTTTTAAGCTGTACAGTAAACATTGACAATGTTTCACAGCAGGACCTAGATCTAAATAGAATCCACTCTAGTGTGGTCAACAGCTTTTGACTCAACAGCAATTGATTGAAGAGATATACGAAAAAAAAATTGTCGGTTAGTACTGGACATTGAAGTCCAAAACTGGCGTTAATATTGTACTCCTGTGGGCAGGAGTCCAGTCTTCTGTTGAAGTGATCGGGAATGGGGACTCCTCTTTATATACCAACATACCAGCACACCAACATACCAGCACACCAACATACCAGCACACCAACATACCAGCACACCAGCACACCAACATACCAGCACACCAACATACCAGCACACCAACATACCAGCACACCAATATACCAGCACACCAACATACCAGCACACCAACATACCAGCACACCAACATACCAGCACACCAACATACCAGCACACCAACATACCAGCACACCAACATACCAGCACACCAACATGCCAGCACACCAACATACCAGCACACCAACATACCAGCACATCAACATACCAGCACACCAACATACCAGCACACCAACATACCAGCACACCAACATACCAGCACACCAATATACCAGCACACCAACATACCAGCACACCAACATACCAGCACACCAACATACCAGCACACCAACATACCAGCACACCAACATACCAGCATACCAACATACCAGCACACCAACATACCAGCACACCAACATACCAACACACCAGCACACCAACATACCAGCACACCAACATATCAACATACCAGCACACCAACATACCAGCACACCAACATACCAGCACACCAACATACCAGCACACCAACATACCAGCACACCAACATACCAGCACATCAACATACCAGCACACCAACATACCAGCATACCAACATACCAGCACACCAACATACCAGCACACCAACACTCAACTTTTGGTTTCACACTAACTTTATTACATTTGTAGGTAGCTTAAAAATTCAGTAAGTATTGTACACATTGTTACAATGGACATAAAATGACCACAGTGACCAGTATCACAATGTTATATATATAATGACAATGTCTTCGATATCGGAGATTAAGGATGAGTGCAGCGTGTCACATGGCTACGCAAACCCAGTTGCGACCTACATATTTTCCCACATCTCATGTAGACCAAGGCGTAGATATCCCCCCCCCCCTAGACCTTTTATTACACATAAGAACTGATTCAAGCGCGCTCCCTAAGTCTGTACCTACAATATGTTGTTTGAACCGCCTGGCTAGTTGTTTAAAAAAATGTAGCATGTGATTAGAGTCACATTATGAGATTAAATGTAGCATGCAATTAGAAACACAATCTGAGATTTAACTTTCAATCAACTTCTATTGGTAGGTCTATTAAATACTCCGTGAAACAAGATCTATATTTACTGAACAAAGAGAGATAACTTAGCTACTTTATGTTAGTCTATATTACCTCCCCTTTTAATTTGATGTTTAGATTTTTCCCAAAGATTTCTGACATTACCAAACATTATATTTAGATTGTAGTTCGTAGATATAGATCTATACATGTATATACTACTGGAGGCTATGAGTTTCTAAATACTATTGTTTTTAAATGTCCTTTTTAAATTGTTATTTAGATTATATCAAATAAATAAATATATATATTTTTCATTCAATATGTCAGTGAAAAAAAATATTTAGCCTGAAATCTCTGCGTCACGTGATGAGGACACGTGACATCAGGTTACCCTGCGTGACATGAAGCTGTCCTTACCTTCAGTGGAGCTACCAAGATAAATGGGCTCCCTGGTCTTCAGGAATGTAATCACTTTCCCTCGCCACCGCCTCGGACAGCACGTGACCAGCAGAGACTTAGTCGGCTGGCGTGGGGGGGGGGGAGGTATGAAGGGGATTACCCTAGCTCGCTTGTCATACCTGTCTTAAAATATGAATACCTCATCAGGAGGATCAGTGGTCAACTCAGCGGTCACGGAAGATGGCCAAGGGAACACCTTTACAGTAAAACGCAGTAAAAAAAATATTGTTATTGCTTCTGTATGTGATCTCGAAGGCTGTTGCTATGTACACATGTGTGTGCATCTCACATAGAAATTAAACAATGGACACTGGATACTGGACACTGGATACTGGACACTGGATACAGTGAAATGTTAAAAAGACACATATTTGTTTTTAGGTTTTCTAGCCTCTTTTAGTTACCAAGCGACAATGGATCATCTCATTGAAAAGAGACGAAAGCCTGGGCAGTAGTGGATATTTAGGCTCTATAGCTAAATCTATCTCTCTAGTGCATATTTATGCTCTGAAGCTAAATCTACCACTGTAGTGGATATGTATGTTCTGTAATTAAATATATCTGTGTAGTGGCTATTTATGCTCTGTAGCTAACTCAATCTATGCAGTGGATATTTATGCTCTGAATCTAAATCTATCTCTGTAGTGGATATTTATGCTCTGAAGCTAAATCTACCACTGTAGTGGATATGTATGTTCTGTAATTAAATATATCTGTGTAGTGGCTATTTATGCTCTGTAGCTAACTCAATCTATGCAGTGGATATTTATGCTCTGAATCTAAATATATCTCTGTAGTTTGTAGTAGTAGTCTGTAGCTAGCTTAATCTTTGTAGTGGATATATATGCTTTGTAACTAAAATATATTAAAGTCTTAGATACCGTGCATAGTTTCTATTTAATTTTTAAATTTTTACATTTTATATACAGAAATAAAAGGTCAAGGTCACGACGCTGACTTGTTCAATTTTACGACATTGCTCATAATACTGGGCAATGAATATGTCGCACATTAATTTTCTGCGTCTGACGTTTAGGGAATTACAGACACGGAACACGCAAGTCATTTCCTGTCGTGGGGGGAGACAACTCTAGAGCTACACCATGATGTAGAGGTCCTCACAGACATGTCGGACCATGATAATTTATAAAGCATCCAAAACTTGTTTTTACCTAAAGTATCTAATGAGCCCTTTAAGTGTTCCAAAAGTTAGGACTTACAGGCCCATAAGACCCGTTTTTTTTTGTTGTTGTGTACTTTATATGTTAATGGTCAATGGTTGTTATTTATTTTGACAACGTGTATGTGCGTTACGGTGCATGTGCGTGTATGTGTGTGTTATAGTGTATGTGCGTGTATGTGTGTGTTATAGTGTATGTGCGTGTTATGGTGTATGTGCGTGTATGTGTGTGTTATAGTGTATGTGCGTGTATGTGTGTGTTATAGTGTATGTGCGTGTATGTGTGTGTTATGGTGTATGTGTGTGTTACGGTGTATGTGCGTTACGGTGTATGTGTGTTACGGTGTATGTGCGTGTATGTGTGTGTTACGGTGTATGTGGATGCGTGTGTGTGTGTGTGTGTTATGGTGTATGTGGCAGGAGTGTGAAATAAAGAGAGAGAATTCCACATCAAATTGGACAAACAATCCATTACTGGAAACGGCAACACAAAATCTATTCGAGCAATGTTTTCCTAAACTGTGTTCCGCCTGAATAAGTGTCCCACGAACTACTGAAATAACGAACTAGTAGGCCACCACGTGAATTAATTCGCTCTAAAAAAAATAAGCAAAGAGTTCCGCTAAATACTCAGAATGTGCCAAAAAAATTTGGGAAGCACTGTATTAGAAGAACGAAAAAAACAACAACAAAAACAACAAACTCACAGCTAGATTTGCGAAAATGTCTAAAGACGTCAGGGGATTGGAGAACGTGAGTGATAGATGCATAACACCCCCCCCCCGATCGTTCCCCCCTCCCCACTAATCTAAGTATGTTATACAAACTAGAAAAGTTTACTTCTGTTTTTGCTACCGGTACTCACAGATGTTTTTACACACACCAACAATCCACACACTATGCACGACCACTTTTGAAAGAACATCTCCGGTGTGTCGACACTAACACACTACGCATTCATTGTGTAATGTCATAATTTACAGGGGGGGGGGCGAGATAACTTCAAGGTCACGTACAGACTACACACACACACACACACACACACAACAGCGCTGATAACAAAACTTTGGGAAGGAGGTTGTTGGAAGGGGAGGGGGGGGATTGAAGATGTTCAAATTTAAAGAGGGGGACGTTAAGGGAGGGAATAGAATACATCTTGTCACGTGTTTATCTCCCTGGGGGGAAGTCCGCCCCGCTTTGTCGACATCGCAATCACAAATAATAATATAATTATAATACAAACTCGTGATAATAAGACTATAAAGGAAAAAACTTTATAAAAAAAATCCTTAATGTTTTAGTTTTACTATAGTAAATACAAAACTTCCAATACTAGTACTAACAAAGCTCATCACGAATACAAATTACGGTACTTTTTACGGGCACTGCGTGTCAGTTAGGCGGGCTGTTGGGCTCGTTGGGCTGGAATCACGCGTGTAGTCCCCGATTTCGTTTTATTTCATTCACTGTTTTTTTCTCATTAAAAAGTTGGTCCCCAGTGCTGCCCTTATATGCAATTCGTATACCTTTTACAAAGCTTACATTAACTTACTCCGTCTGTCTGTTCGTCTGTCTGTCTGGGTGGATTTTTTGACACTTTTTGTTTCTCCCACGTTCCATTCTCGGATCAAGTTGAAATGTTACAGAATCAAAATCGATGACGACACACGAATCAATAAAATAAAATAATGAATTAGTTAATCGATTAATGGTAATAAATTAATTTTGTTTTAGAATTTTGTTTATAGAAAAGGGACATAAAACTAGCAATATTGAGAGATATGGCACCAACTGAAAGGTGCGCTCCCTTCACTCAATATAATCTTTGTTTTCAATTTTTTTTTTTAAATTTTAAAATTAAACTTCATTTTAGCTCGACATTAAGCTCTAAACCTTGCTAGCAAGTGGAAAAAAAACAAGAACCTAGACCCAACCGCTTAGTTTAACACCTGGTAACTGACAGGTAAGTCAGTGCAGAAACAAAGTGTACAGACGGTATAGTCTTTGCTCCAGTCTGTTATGAAATGACGACAATTGAAAAGATAACTTATCTCCGAATGACGTTAATCTTACTTGTACCACATAAGCGAGGCATGTAGGGAAGAAGATATAGTACCAGGAATAGATCAGATTGAATATACAGTGACCCGGATGTCCAATCAATAAAATGACAGAAGAGAGAAGAAAAAAAAAAAGGGGGGGGGGTCAACCTATCATACTCCACCTTGTGTACCGGGCCTACTTGATAACATAGGGAATGGTTGGAGGGGGTGGGGTGGGGGGCTGACAGGTCAGTGGTCGGATTAAGATAATGGTCAGGCTAGCTCCCAGTATCTCTGACTGGCCGATTAACAGAACTCGTCACGGTCTCGCTGAGGATACAACCAACTCATGGACGGCTACTTCATTGGACAAGGAATTTCAGACACGCAGGCTATGCACTAACTAAGGGGAAGCAAGCAGTGGTTCAGGGATACACTAAAAAAAATGATCCCCAAACTCTGACACTGGGATACACTACAACAGTGGCTCCCAAACTATGACACTAGGATACACTACAACAGTGGCTCCCAAACTATGACACTAGGATACACTACAACAGCGGTCCACTACTGTCAGTGGTCCCCATACTATGACACCAGAATACACTACAACAGTGGTGCCTAAACGATGACACTAGAATACACTAAACCAGTGGTCCACTACAACAGTGGTTCCCAAACTATTACACTAGGATACACTACAACAGTGGTCCCCACACCAAGACACTACGATACACTACAACAAGTGGGATCAAAACTTGAACCGAGAAGCAATATTAGAATGTTCTATTCTCAGACTACACCTATTACGTAAAAGATAACAGCGTTTTGACAACCACCTTACTTTCTCTTTCCTACATTACAAAGTTCACCGAGCACTTTTGTTGACCAGTTCAATTAAATGACATCATTCAAGCTTTTTGTTTCAAATTAAATTAACATTAGCATGTTGTAGCCTATTGTAAACTTAATCTCAACAGTTTGAGACCCCCCCTCTGAAAAAAAAAAAGTTCAGCTATAATTTATGTCTGTACGTATGAGTGTATAAATCCAGAAGAGGCTTGCGGGTTAGTCTCGGGAGAGGAGAAAGACGGCGCCCTGGCATGGAATGTGAAATGTTGCCCCTGAAGCAACAAGATGGCGAGGATTTAAAAATTTAAAGTTGTGAAATGATGGCTGCCCTAAAAAGATTAACTACGTGACAAGTCACCGACACATTCTGACCTGCGTGTTCTAATCGAATGACCATATACCGAGCTCGAGATAGAGGTCTGAATTGAAAACGTGTAGACTTACTGTAGAACAGCCACGGGAGAAATAGAATTGCACAGCCCCATCTAAAACTCAAAGGCATCACATTTCAGTAAAGAAATGATAAGGATTTATAATAGTATACAATAATTCAATTCTAACTTACGGTCTGACCAGGTGCACGTAGTGACCACTGTACAGCGTGATGGCTGTATGACATGACTGAGGCCTGCTTTATAAAATTATCCCTTCATGCTGCAATGTCAAGGGCGTACCTAAGGTGGGGGGGGATCTAAATTTGAACTCCCCCCCCCCCGGCTCTCACTTGAGGGGGAGGGTCAAAAGTGTGTCCGAAATTTGTTTTTACATGAAATATACACTATTATCTCATGTCATGATGTCGAATGTCAAAATGCAGGCGTCTCTAAAGAGGTCAAGCCCTCTCAGGGCCCCCCCAAATTCCCTATCCACGCCACTGTGCAATTGTTCAGTTTATACCAAGAATGTCTTCACATTGCTAAGTCTGGCATTGGCTGGCCATAAGTAAACATGCGTCTCGGTTTTAACTGATCCTTTAAAATTGTTCAACCATGCTTGTGAATTGTCTCCTTAAGACATCACTTCTGCTTAATCAACATTCAAATAAAGACTTTTAACGCAGTGTTGTGCATTCAGATACAAAATATTTTGACTTAACCCTATATCTCCTAGACGCCGCGGTTTACGTTTAGATAAAGATGTTTCACAAAACGCTGGGTAGGTTAAGAGTTAATGGGTTTCATGGACTACTAACCTTAAAAGCATGTCACTAGAATCGGATTGATAATATCCAGACATCGTGGGGGTCAAGAAAAAAAAATTTAAACACAAAGACTAGAGCTCTGGACAAGAAGACACATTATAACAGTAACATGTAACAGTTTATAACAAGTAACAGTTTGAGTGTGTTGCCATGAAGTCATTATCCTTTCTTCTTTATCCTTTTCTATAAATAGAAGAGAAGATGAGGAAAAGAGTCAGGGACATATTTTCTTAGTATTCACGTCACAGCCCACGGTTAAGTCACCTGAGGATGTGGTCTCTGGTAGGTACATGACATAGATACTACCTAGGTACACACACACACACACACCAACACACCAGAGGTACAACAGGAAACAAGTGGATGCGGCTGGTCATGTGACGCGGCTACACCGGGACTAAGATTTGTCAATGTCAAGACACCCACCTCCCACGTAATACTCCTCACTCACCCCACAGGCGCAACTACACGACCTGACATCACAACAACACTCTCTCTCGTTTCTTTATTGAGATGACTTTGACTCCTCAGCGAAAAAAATTCCCGATTCTATTTTTAGCTGAAACACGCACTAAAGTTAAACTTAAAAAAAATGCTACTTTTTCGTGAATCGAAACAAAAATTAATTAAATTAGCACCGAATCTCGCCAATAAACGCTCTTGGCTTTCGTGTGAATTATTCATCAATGCAATACCAAAGTAACATCATATTTTATACATTTATACATAAGGCTTTCGTATCTTTTTTTCTATATTAATAAAATCGAAGATACTCCGAAATTGATTGCGGTGAAATAAACTAGTTCAAAGAGAGACGATGATGAAATATAAAATCCTCTTTGTTTCATTTGATTCAAATTTGATGACGCTTCATGGCACCGTTCCGCTCCACTGACTTTGTGAACAAAAAAAAAAAGATTTCAAGTACACTAAAAGGCTTTAAAAATAACTTTTGATCAATCGATTGAAAAAAATTAAAACAATATGTTTAAGATCTTTAAAAACTTTAATTATGCACAGATCACTCCTGTTGTATCGGTCCTCGACAAAAGAGCCCCACCAAAAGCGGACAACGAACAAATGCATCAGCTGGAGTAAAATCAAGTCGTCTGATAGTTGAACTAGAGCCCGCCTAAACGGGTCTCGGTTGTTGGATAGATTCGAAGACATTGGAGCGTCATGTCCTAAATGAGAGACAGGTAGAGAGAAGAGAGACAGAAGGAGAAAGAGAGACAGAAAGAGAGAGAGAGTCAGAGAAAAAGACAGGATAAGGAAAAAGACAAGAGAGAGACAGACGGAGAAAAGGGGGGGGGGGGAGAGAAGAGAGACAGAAGGAGAAAGAGAGACAGAAAGAGAGAGAGAGAGAGAGAAAAAGACAGGATAAGGAAAAAGACAAGAGAGAGACAGACGGAGAAAAGGGGGGGGAGAGAGAAGAGAGACAGAAGGAGAAAGAGAGACAGAAAGAGAGAGAGAGTCAGAGAAAAAGACAGGATAAGGAAAAAGACAAGAGAGAGACAGACGGAGAAAAGGGGGGGGGAGAGAAGAGAGACAGAAGGAGAAAGAGAGACAGAAAGAGAGAGAGAGAGAGAGAGTCAGAGAAAAAGACAGGATAAGGAAAGAGACATGAGAGAGAGAATAAGATGGAGAAAGAGGGAAGAGAGACAGAGAGAGAAAATGAAAAAAGAATATAAAGAGAGATAGAATTAGAACTAGAGAGATACTTTTAACAAAGAAAAAAAAAAGGTCGTTACGTGTGACAGTGTGGCTACCTGACAGGTGAGTCAACCTGAAGGTTGTCAAAAATACAGTGAATATTAGGTTATTCGGATAGAATCAAGTTCCAGATAATGTTTAGTTAGCCAGTAGTAGTGGCCAACTCACGGCCAGTAGTAGTGACCAACTCATGACAGTACTAGCTAAGGGGAGAAACGCCTTGTGTATGGAATTAGGTCATCGCCTAATAATTCGAAACTAACGACGGATAACTAGAAAACCTATTTTCAAAATCAGTCGGCTGGCTCAGTGGATACTAGAGGAAACCTGAGCCGGCGAGTTCGAATTCTAGTCTAACCTTTTTTTTTTTTGTTTACCAAACTTATGTTAACTCACTCTGTGTGGTAAATAGTTTGAACATGTTTCTTCTCCGATTTCCGATTCTCGGATTTAGTTAAAACAGTTAACAATTATTCATTGTAGCTGAAAAAAAACATGAATCAGTAAAAAAAAATAACTAATTAGTTAATTAATTATTTGTGATTAATTATTTTGAATGATATAGAAATAGGGGGAATAAATGCTACTTAATGTGGATGTATATATGAATTTAATTCCCTTATTGGCACGTTTTTTTTCCCCTCAAACTTCCTATTCTCAGATCAAGTTGAAATTTTGCTTAAATTATTCATAGACGATGACAATACACGTAATAACTAGTTAATTAATTTTATTTTATATAGCAGAAAGGGAGATAAACCCTGCCGTTTATAGATGAATTGCTATAATAAGCGTTTCTTTCCCTTGGATAAGCTTTTTTTTTTAAAGTAATCAATTTTTCTTCTATTGTTTGTTTTAAATTGCTTTTTAAAAAACATCCTGGATACCTCTTCCTCACCCAACCCCCCGGTCCACACAAGTGATTGGACCATAGCGCACTGAGCAAAGGTAAAAGCAACGAAATTGCGCTAAACAAAAACTTATGATAAAACTATTTTCAATCGCACAAATGTCGCACAGCTTGTGTAGATCTACAACAAATGAAGTACATGATGGAGTCGACATAACTGACACAATCACACTCAATATAATCTTATCTTATATAATACAGACGTTACTTCAAAAAAAAAGATGATTACGTCCTACGCGTCATGCAATATAAGCCTTGTTTGTTGCTTTTTTTTTTTTTTTTTTTTTAAAGTATTTCTACATTTTACTTGTTTACTCTGTTTCAACTGGTCAGTGAATGCACGTTTATCAAAGGTCAATGTGTCCGCTCATCACACCTGACAACGGTTGTGGATGACAACACCGGTGTGTCCCGTGGACTGACAGATAGCCGTGACGCGCCTACTGACAACGATATTTCATCAACCTGAGGGTGTGTGTGTGTGTGTGTGTTTTTTTTTTGTATGACGTCACAACCGGAAGTACTCTTCTCAGCAAGGAAATAGTTTATTCAACCAGACGAGAAAACACAAATTTCTGGCTATACGATAGAACACTAAAAAATGTCTAACAGAGCGACATACTTGCTGTAACATGTTTCAATCCAAACAAAAGAAAAAAAAAAGACATAAACAAAATATTTAGTAAATTTATGGGGGGGGGGGGGGGACGAGTAGTGGGACAGTTTGACTAATGAACAGATGGGTATCGAGTTCAAGTTCCCGTAAAGACTAAGATTTGATTCGGGAATTTTTTAGGACGCCTTTGAGTCCACTAGGCTTTACCAGGTAGAAGTAAAGGCAGTTGGTCACTGTCCCCCCCCCCCTTCCTACCTGTCGGCCACGAAACAGATGGGTTTTTACTTCCGATCTGCAGGTCTGAAAAGGTTACTTAAACACAGACACTAACGAGAAGACCTGCTAGTCCCTCTCTCTCTTTTATCGGTGATTATAAAGGGGAGGAGTGGGGGGGGGGTACTTAATGTCGGTAGTAGTTTTAGTATGATTATTAACCATGATTATATAATCGTGTAGATTAATCAATAAAGCATTTTAAGTTAAACAATAAAGCATTTTAAATTAATCAATAAACCATTTTAAATTAATCAATAAATCATTTTAAATTAATAGATAAACCATTTTAAATTAATCAATAAACCATTTTAAATTAATCAATAAACCATTTTAAATAAATCAATAAATCATTTTAAAATAATAGTTAAACCATTTTAAATTAATCAATAAACCATTTTAAATAAATCAATAAATCATTTTAAATTAATAGATAAACCATTTTAAATTAATCAATAAACCATTTTAAATAAATCAATACAATTCTTTAATTAATCAATAAACCATTTTAAATTAATCAAACATTTTCAATCAGCTTTTCCCTTAGCCTTAGGCTAAACAAGATTTAGACTAAACCTTTAAAAACTGAAACCCAACCCAACAGCCATCAAGAAATTGCTCTGGCTATTTATTCCGATATTTACTTAAATACACACTAATTGAAGACAGATCTGGATATACCTCAGTCTACACTAAACTTATAAAGGAAACAATCATTATCATTCATCACGCTATAGACCAATGCAACTTCCATAATAATCTAACATATATAATTATAACATTAAAGAAGATTGCTCATCTGCAATGGAAGTTCTCAATTAGAAAGAGCAGAAATAAATACAGGTACAGGCAGGGATTTAAAAATAAAATTCAATTACTATTAGTGGCGAGAGTAGATGGGTCAAAAAAAAAAAGGAGGGGGGGGGGGTAGTTGCTGATACCTTTCAGCTCGAAGTTAAACGGAACGCGACTATATTTAAACAAATACTAGATCTACGGTTTACCTGGCATGACCTAGTTCTGAAAATACACTCGAAATGAGAAGCAGAAAAAAAAAAAAACCCACAAAAAATGTATCCATCAAACATCTAAGTGTTTGTCTTCCAGGAGTTTGTTGTTTTAGTGTCACGGGGTTTGACCTTCCAGGTGGGACATGGTTCACCGAATCAACAGGTACACGTCATTCAACTAGATTGACGATCATTGGAGAGAAATGAAATCGCTTTCTTTCCTGTTAGTTCCTTTGTAACTGTTCATCATCTTACTGTCTAGCTTCATCTCCAGGTCATCCTCGTGTATTAATCAGATAGAAATGAAATGGAGACATTTAGACACGGCAACGACGAGGAGGACATCTTTATGGACATCACATCCATAACTGACATCAGTCTTTAAACTTCAATACTGCATCACAAACGAAGAGATTAGAGACAGGGTTACTGCAGCCATTGGACCCCACGATGACCTGCTAACTAGTGTTTAAAAAAAAACGCAAACTAAAACTCTATGTCCATATTACAGGGTCTTCGGGGCTCGCGAAGACCTTCCATCAGGGAACAGTACCAGGAAAAAAAAAAGGAAGAAGAGGCAGACAGAGAAAGCGATGGGAAGACAACATAAAAGAATGGACGGGCCAATGAAGGAGGTTCTATCCAAGGCAAAACACAGAGAGGAAAGGAGAAAGATGTCTGACTGATTGAGAGTAGTGCCCCAACGGTGAAGTCTGACGAAATAGTAAGTGGAGGTTTCTTCTCAATCATAAGCAGTGAGTTTACATATTTATTGGTGGTAGTATTAGGAAATGGATAAAAAAAAAGTTTTATTTATTTAAACGAAACAAAAATAGGGGAGGGGGGGGGCGGCAATATAAAACTTCTCAGAGTAACAAATGAAAAGATAAAATGTCACTTCAAAAATAAGAGAGTGCTTCAAAACATGAGATATACGTTATCTATAGAAAAAAAATTATCTCCCCTCCAGTAAGCATAGTATGTTAAAAACAAAATCTCCCCTACAATGAGTGAGCAACAACCTGTGTAGGCTTTATAAATATTTGCGTCATCTCTTCTTCAAACAATTGGTCGCAGTAGGCTTGGCAGACGCGGAGCAGTAAGCTTAGCAGACGCGGGACAGTAAGTTTAGCAGACGTGGGGCAGTGAGTTTAGCAGACGCGGGACAGTAAGTTTAGCAGACGTGGGACAGTAAGCTTAGCAGACGCGGGACAATAAGTTTAGCAGACGTGGGGCAGTAAGTTTAGCAGACGTGGGACAATAAGTTTAGCAGACGTGGGACAGTAAGTTTAGCAAACGTGGGGCAGTAAGTTTAGCAGACGTGGGACAGTAAGTTTAGCAGACGTGGGACCGTAAGCTTAGCAGACGTGGGACAATCAGTTTAGCAGACGTGGGACAGTAAGTTTAGCAGACGTGGGGCAGTAAGTTTAGCAGACGTGGGACAATAAGTTTAGCAGACGTGGGACAGTAAGTTTAGCAGACGTGGGACAGTAAGTTTAGCAGACGTGGAACCGTAAGCTTAGCAGACGTGGGACCGTAAGCTTAGCAGACGTGGGACAATAAGTTTAGCAGACGTGGGACAGTAAGTTTAGCAAACGTGGGGCAGTAAGTTTAGCAGACGTGGGACAGTAAGTTTAGCAGACGTGGGACCGTAAGCTTAGCAGACGTGGGACAATCAGTTTAGCAGACGTGGGACAGTAAGTTTAGCAGACGTGGGACAGTAAGTTTAGCAGACGTGGGGCAGTAAGCTTAGCAAACGTGAGACAATAAGTTTAGCAGACGCGAGACAGTAAGACTATGTATTCACCTTTACCAAAGTAGACTACACATCAATAGCACAAATTGTTTACAGACAATGTTATCTCCCATTTCAAAACGGGCGACAAGTTTCAAGAGAAGATATTAATAAAGAGTTAAAACTCTGCGTAATAGTAGGCGGAGGCTAAAAAAGGAGGAGGGGGGACAGGAAGTGTTTTAAGTGTATATTTAGTTTAACCCCGTCACGCGTCATTGCCCGCTACTGTACAGGTGCATTTTCTTTGTCTGCTCTATTGTGACAAAAAAAAAACACCAACAAATTTTACGACAGTCACCAAATTTTACGACAGTGACACTGCAGTGGGGCTTAACAAGAACATTGTGGGTGGAAACTCTCGGTGAGACAGAGTGAGCACACTCAGGGTAGGTAAACTCACGTACCGTGAATCTACTGGACAACTTCAGGGTCCGCAAGTCGTGCGTTTGAGAACCGTTTTTTTTTTTTTGGCAAAAATCCCAAAACAACACTGGCGAACAAAGTATGCAGAAAATTCTGCCACATGCGAACCAAAGGTGGCCATGACTAATTCAACAAGTATGACCCAATAGGAGACATTCTTACACTGTATTTAGTACTGAGACTTGTAGCCCCCCCCCCGCCCCCCCCCCCCCCCCCCCCCAGATTGCCCTAGAATCTAGTCATTACTGAATAAAAACATTGCAAGTAAGTAAGCTGCAGAAGTGTAATTATTTCTGGAGTTTACCCACCGACTACGACCCACATTGTACTGAAGACATAGCGCTTGTCAACGAGTGGAAAGGGGGTGGGAACTGGTCAATAAGAATGAAGCAGACACCAGAAGATTTAGTTGCCGCTTTTTGTTTTCTCTCAGACTGGTACAAAACAAGATTGTACGTTTTATGTTTTAATTACATTCAAATATAAACAGCAATGTTTCCCAGCGAATGCCAAGTTTACAATGGTATCGAGTAGCCAGAACAACGTCCAGGCGAGCTTCACTTTTCCCATTCCAAGTTGTGGTTAGATCTTTGGTGTACACAATTGTCCTCGAATTCGGAGTTATTGTATCTACCAAGTGACTTAACAATGACATAATAATGACATAATACTGACAAAACACTGACACAAGAATGACCAAAAAAAAACAACACTGGCATAACACTGAAAAAAAACCCACTGAGATAATCCTAACAAAACACTATTTAAAAAAAACCCACATAAATATGACGAAACACTGACATAACTATCAAAACACTGACAAAACAATGACATAAATCTGACAAAACACTGACAAAACACTAGGCAAAACATAGCTTTGATCTAAATCTGACATAACCCAACCATAACACTGAATTCAGACACAACTTTGGCAAAACATTTAAAACTAGCTTTAGCCTTGGCTATAAATTAAAGTATTATGTTAGCATTACTTAAACAATATTCCCAAGATCTATAAACATTATCTCTACACACTCCGCCCGTAATCGATCCTGCAATGTAATCGATTACGCTGGCTACTTACGTGAGTCTCAGTTGAACTAAGTGTCTGCTATTTATCTACAAATCACTTTACAAACAAAGAAGAAAGGGGGGTGGGGGAACTCGTTTGTTGAAGACATTTCGCAGGTGCATTCAATTAATATTGGACCCCCATGTTGACAAAGTGCCGGAGAATTGGCTGCTAAAACTAGACGTGTTGATATATAGATATCCCAGAAGTCAGTAGCGTGTGTGTTGGAAGTGTTGGGAGTGCAAGCATTGGCTGCTGACACCAGTAAATTAAATCTTTGTGTAATAGATCATAAGAAGTTACATAATGTTAAAAACAAGGTTACAAAGACAGTTTGTGTAGAAACACAAACCCAATACCGGCCCCATAAGTGGTCCACCCAGGCAGGTAAAAAGGCAGGTTTCAATATTTTCAGAAAGAACATCAGAATGAAATTCTATAGAAGGCAAATGACTGAGAAGAATGGAGAAAGAAGGTTGACGGATCTTGTGTGGTGCCCCAACGGTCCCGCAGACCAATGGATAGGTGAAAGTGAATGTGAAGTTAGATGTCAACTTGGCCTAACTGATGTCTTATAATGATTCTTATTGATAGGGTCAATTTCTTATTCAAAGCCTCATTAAAAAAAAAAATTTCGTAAAAAAAATTAATTTAAAAAATCCTTAGTTACGTGTCTGTTGGACGTGACGTCACCGTGCTGTTCTCGTGATAATATGAAATACTACTTATTAATCGTTGTTTTAAATTATGTTCTACTTACATGCATATGAAAATAATTTTTTTTCTCTTTGAATAGTAACCATTTTTTTGTGTGTAAATGTAGTAGTTAGTATACAGAACTTACATAACTTTGCAATACATTCGTAAAATAATTTATTATTTTTTTGCCAAAAAAAATCTAAAACCGTTTGCGTAAATGTGTTATAAATATGGTAAATGGTCTTCTCCTGTATTTGTTATTATTAAAAGTGAATAATTGTAAAATCGGTGTGTTTTTATGAAAAACAAAATGCTTGCATAGTTGATTTTAAAAAATAAATTTTTCACTTTCAGAAAAGAAAATAGCCGTTGCATCAGAACTTGGAAAGGTCTAAAATATGATGTCGGATTTTCAATATCTTTTCTAGTTTACGAGATCTAAACGGTACGGACAGACAGACATTTCACACAAAACTAATACAGTCTTTTCGCCTTTCGGAGCCCGCTTAAAAGAGTTAATAGATAGCCAGACAAATAGATCAAATGAATAAGAAAATGAATAGTAGCTTACATCAAAAAGTGCATTGAATAACCCAATACATGCCATAAAGAGTAGACCAATGATTGATCAAATAGATGGTTCCACGAAACGCGCAACAAAAGACCAAAATGCTGTCCCAATAAAGAGACTTAGAATGGTCAGTCGGAGAGTCAACTGATAGACCCTAATGGATGGTACAAAAAAAAAAAACGAGCAATGAAGGACAAACTGACTGGCTGGAGTGTGTGTGTATGTGTTTATATGGTGACAGTGGGAAGAGTTTAGCGATTGGTTGTGAATGATGCAACATAGGTGGCATTGTCGTCACTTGGTCTTAGCTAGGGGAGACGACTCTAGAACGTGAGACTGAAAAGTTGTGTCATTGTAGTGAGTTAGATTTGGTTTAAAAACAATATTATTACTGACGTCTGCTACGTTTATTTGCTCTCATTTCAACTTGATGTTGTCACTATTATAAAGAAAGTGTTATTTTAGTTTGTTCACAAAAGGAAGTTATTCAACTTATTTCAAGTTTTATTAGTTTAAATATATTACGCCTACAACGGTTTAGTTGTCTACCAGCACTTTGGTACTACAAGTCAACAACCGGTAATAAAACTGGCCAAACGGATGACCAAACAAATAGCCCAGTGACCAATCATTGCTTATAAACATATCACGTGGGTGCATGCAAAGTGAATGGCGCGTGCCTAACTTTTAGTGTTCACATTAAACTTCTAATGAAAGTTGTCATTTCAATAAAAAATATTTCAGAGGCTTGAACTATAATTTTTGTGTTAAACAAAGTTGTCAACAGGAAATAGATCACGGGATCAAATGTCGAATCAAGTTGTTCAAAAAAAAAATTGACAAATTGACAGCTCAGATTGACATCGGACGTAAGAATGAAGTACACACGAGGCTTCAAAGTGACGTCTTCAAACACAAGTGTGTAGCTTATTGGATTAGCGAATGCAAGTGGCACACACACACACACAGTGACATGTCAAATGAGTTGACTTTGGTTGACATTGAACAAAGACATGCACGACTTGAACCACTTCGAACGGGGAGATAAGCTGCTAAGTTTTTTCTTTTTAACTTCCCTTTGTTGTTAACACCCACAAAAAAGTGATTACGAGCTATAAGAATGCTCGCCCCTTAGTTAAGTCATAAATAACTCTCTACACTCTATAGTAAATAATTTTAAAACATGTCTACATTACGTTATAATAAAAACAATAACTATAAGTGCAAATACATATGGGCACGGCTGTACATGTGTGCTGTCCCCGACTCTACAGATGTATACATTTAAAGTTAGTCACTATATTAGTATAGCCTGATAAAGACATAGTCGCTTTGTAGTGTACATGTAATATAGAAAAAGTCCAAACTTTTAAATTCTAATCAAATATCACAAGATGAACCATTTCTTAGTTTAAGGAACGTTTTGGTTAATCTATCGCAAAATATCATCTGTTATCTTGTCATTAGTATCAATTCAAAGAATCACACTACAGGTCTGACTTCCTTAAGTTTGTGTGTGTGTTGGTTTGATTCTGTCAAGACGATGATCAGTCTGGACAAAAATGTTTGATGTCGATAATATTATAAAGCTCGCTACGTGTTTTCAGTAATTAAAAAAAATGCACAAACATGTAAACTATAATAATAACAATGATTTTTTTAGAAACTTAAAAATAGAAGCTAGCAGAACAATTCCCACATAAACACAAACAAGTAACGGAATTTTGTGGAATTTCTGTGACCTTATATTTAAGTTGGTAACGTCTAGCCTACAGCGAAATGAGCATGTTATGACATTTGTTCCTTAATTGCACAGGGCTATTATCTAGTACAACAATGATGACTGAAACACAAGCTTTAGGAATATTTCATTTAATCTATATCTATTACAATATGCTCATTTAGTGAACCAATCAGATATCTAATGCTTCACACAGAAAAGTAAAAAAAAAAGGCATATAAAACAAAATAGTATTTTGTTTAATTTATAGACCAGCACTTAGCTACACTTTAATAGGTTAGGATTGGGGGTTTTGTTTAGGGATCAGCACTAAGTTATAGGCCTACTTTAATAACGGTGACTTTAATAAGTGAGATACAATGATCTTTGTCCTATTAATAACTTGAATGAAACGACCAGGTGGGTGAAAATAACGAGGGCGGACATAAAATACACGAGAGTGTGGGTCATGAAGCCAATACACTTCAGTTATGACCAGACTGATTACAACGAAGGGGACACACTATTTCTCGAGTTCTGCCCCCCCCCCCCCCCCCCCCCACGATGCAGGTGAAGTTAAGATCCACCTGTTTCTGTGACACAGCTGAGAGAGGTCATACTGTGGTCAGCACAACGACCGACAGGCATCTCCCACTCATTTACATAGGGTGGGGGGTGGGTATCTATTTCAACTTTAATGTTACCTAGATGATGTCTCTGGATTCTTGGCTAGAACAACAACACAGGTATGATGTTAAGGGTACAGGTGAGGTCTAGACACTTGCAGGGGCAGGATCAAAAGAAATTAAATGCAAGTATGCCGCTAGTCGAACAAGTCATTATCATTTGTTAACTAGATGTGTTTAGTCTACATGTCCAAAACAAACAGCCAAGTTCGCCATTAAAACACAACTTAATTCGCCACTAAGTTTGAGTTTCTCCTGTACTTACCATCAACATCCCCCCCTCATAAATATCCAGGTGTACAGTATATCCAACAAGTGAGAAGACACAATGACTGCGGTATCCAAATAAACTCCCGGTCTCGAGCAAATGTAGACACGGGAGAAAACAGTTTATCCACACAAGAAGGAAGTGTGACGCGACACACAAGAATGCCGACACAATATATCGCTGTATATATTAACAGGGTGTACTGTAGGCCCTCGTCTTGTCCTCGTCTGAAGCTAAATGACTTTGATCGTGTCGTAGGGGGGAGGCTAGGAACTGATACTGCCACCAATTCAATGACCGTACAAAGCGTTATAGCGAAGAGAGAGAGAAAGAGAGAGAGAGAGAACACAATCTGTGTGCTATAAAAAGCATCTGTGCTGTTATTAACGGAGAGATAAGGTGAAAAAAAAATTAAAGGGGGGGGGGGGTGGAAGAGGTGGTAAGGTCACAAAAGACTGACAGCACACGTCGGGAAACATTGTCTTTCCTTCACAGCGCGAGATACCGCTATCTCCCCCCAGCCCCACCTTTTTTTTTCTTTTTGCCTTTCCTTTGCGCCCCACCTGTGTTCACAGAAGCGTAGAAAGGCCCAGGCAGCAGCTGAGTGTGACCACCGCGTCCCGTGGTCAGCGGGGACGGATAAGGAGCGTCCATGAGGCGGTCATTGAGTTAAAATGACGAGTTGAAAGGTTTTCTGGAGGGTAGCAAGGAAGCCTCTCTAAAACTCCATACACTCCCTCCATAAGTCTATATATGTAGGACATTTCTGACAATTAAATCAACTCACTGTCTGTTTAGTAAAAAGTGTGTACATCAACTCACTGTCTGTTTAGTAAAAAGTGTGTACACATTTATTTCTCCAACACCCATTCTCAGATCTAGCGGTAAAAAAACAAATTCTTTGACAAAGACAAGACATGAATCAATAAAAGAAGTCACAAATGTGACAATTAATAACTGCTAATTCATTATTTTGTTTAATAGCAACAAGGGAGACTAATACTTCAGTATTCACAGATATGGCTACTTCTCACTCACGCATTCTACGATCAAGTTGATACTGTAAACAATTAATTATTGTACCTAACAAAAAAATGAATCAATAAACAAAAACACTCCATTAATCAACTTATTATTGGTAATTCATTATTTTGTTTGATATCGAATAAGGGAAATAGATTGTACAATATCGGAACATATAGTTTTAGGACGGAGTTCTTACCCTTTAGATAAGCTTTGTATTTTTGTAATGATTGTTTATATTTTGCTTATATATATATGAATCAATAAATAAAAACACTCCATTAATCAACTTATTATTAGTAATTCATTATTTTGTTTGATATCGAATAAGGGAAATAGATTGTACATTATTGGCACATAAAGTTTTAAGGACGGAGTTCTTACCCTTTAGATAAGCTTTGTATTTTTTAAATGACTGTTTATATTTTGCTTATATATATATATATATATATATATATATATATATATTATTTATATTATATATGACGAGACAGTGGCTAAGAGATAAAAGAGAGAAAAAGACATGTAAAGAGATAAAGAGAGAAACGCATGGTTGCCTGGTCGTGTGATATGCGCTCTGGACTGTCCATCGATGGTCCCGGATTCAAACCCAGCTGCAGCCTTCCGCCGAAACATGTCAAACATAAAACAAAGAAACAGTGTGGGCAGACAAGAAAGAGAAATTGAAGCTACCAAGTCAAAACTCTGTGGCCAACGAATGTAAGATTCGGAATTAAACCGTCGCCCGCAAATAACATCGAAGCAAGTCACCTTGGGTCAAACTGTGAGGACCTTATATGAAACGGGACCGCCAATGGGGTTGTGCAAGATCACCCATCTCAAAACCAGTGAAGTGTGACCGAGCGTATCGGAATGTTAAGAACTAAGGGTACCGAGGAGTCAATTACCTGGCCGTGGCGAATGTTACGTATTTGTGTTCCCTGGTCTGTGGAATTGAATAGATGGAACTGTTTTGTAGACACAAACACACACACACCACGCTATTTTGATGGGGGCTGGTGTGAAACTTTGTTTGCCTATTTGTGGATTTTTGTAAGGAAATAAACTAGAGCTAAGGTCGCGGAGATGTTGTCGTGAGAAAGTTTGTATCATGTCGATCATGGGAAGCATAGACTTGTACTAACGATCAACACATAATGTTTTTGAAAAGAAGGCTCCCCATTCTACACTGGGGGAATGCTCTTTCTTCCCTAGTGCTATTAGAGCATGGACATTTCAGCTTGATCCGAGATTGGGTGTCAGAGAAATAGCGTGTACAAACATTTTACCTGACAGAGTGAGTTGATATAAGCTTGGTACAAACAGATACTTGTAACGGGTAAAAAAAAATAATTCTATCTTAATGTGACGCATGACGCGTAGGGCGTAATCATCTTCTTTTTTTGAAGTAACTTCTGTATTTTTATAAGATAAGATATGAATGTTGCTAAAGCCACTCTACTGTCATAGTCTTAGTGAAATGTCCATTCTACTGTCAAGGTCGCGATGAGTGAAATGTCCACTCTACTAAAAGGTCGTAGTGAATGAAATGTCCACGCTACCGTCAAGATCGTCGTGAAATGTCCACTCTACTGTCAAGCTCATTGTGAAATGTCCATTCTTCTTTCCAAGGTCGTGGTGAAATGACCACTTCATCTAACAGCACGAGCTGTTTCAAATCGCACAGAAAACTTAATGAGATAAAAACATGTCAATTGTTTTAAAACCACATCGTCGGCAAGGGCTCTAACTGCGATATGTCTTTAAGTCTCCATGGAAACATCTACCACATTTTGTTTTCTCAGGCTAAGTGTTACGACTACGTCTAACAAGAGAAAGTAATCCTAGCTGTAAACAGGGGAGGCAATAAAAACAATCACACATAAAAACAACATAAAAAAATATCAGTTATTCTTTAACCCTTAAAGTGCTGAGCTGTTTCACAATGAGTGCATACAAATTGGAATTACAATTCTGATGTTTAGAGGCTAAACTTCCACACGCGTTTTAAGGGTTAATATGTTCTTGATGGTAAATTTGTCTTTCACTAAAAGTGCATCAAAAACAACAACAGCGTCGCCTGGGTCCTCCGAGAATTAGATCCGCCCTATACTTTGTGAAGTAGTTTTTGAAGGCGTTCAAAGTCTCGAGTTTAAACATAGCCAGGCAAAACTCAGTCACTACTGCTAGATCTAACTGATATATGCAGCGGAAACAGAAACCAGAACTAATGAATTAACTGACCCGGAACCAATTTACCAAAAAACAGAACTCGGAACACTAATTGTTGACAACTGTGTTAGATGAACTGGGGAGAAATTACCCAAGGTTGGGGGTGACAACTGACAACAAAAACAAAAAAAAAGTGCGATGACCGACCTTGAACCAATGCCACATAAAGAGAGCTTCAGATCATGCCAGATTTTTTCCCCCCTACCTACTAGAAACAAAACATCAACACACACACACAAAAAAGTTCATATTGGAAGTCGTCAAGTCTACGTGAACCACAGCAGGCGTTTGTTTTGAGACAAGTTTAGACCATAATTAGACATCAGCGAGTAATCATGCTGGCGAGGCACACATTTAAGCCCCCCCCCTCCCCCCGTGTCGAGACAGACGACGAAAAGAGACGTTAGATAGACCCCAAGTCCAACACCAACTTCGTCTGCATGTCCAACTGCATGGTCCCGTGAGCTACTGCCGACTTGAAGACACACGTCATGTCTTTATTGGTATCAGTGATCAGAGGTTTTTGTTTTCCAACCCAATTGTCTTAAGCTTAGAGCTTTAATGTTCACGGTTCACTGAACTCAAGGGCTAACTTGACGTCCAGTTGCAGGTGTTTGTATGTTACTTTGACAAATGTTTTACATAGGTGGACCTTGTCATGTTAGTTTGACAGGTGTGTGACGAGATGTTAATTAGTTATTATTCGGCTTGTTTATTTATGTCTAGGGGAAATTTTATTAATTTTATCCCGCTCACATATAAGATTTTGTACAGGCACACCGCAACTAACAGTAAGAACAGACCAATATTATACGTTTATAAATAAAATAATTTAATAAATGAAAGATTACACAAGATAAATGATCAAATAAAATTATAATTAATGAATGAAATGAAGGTGCTAATATCTAATATAACTGCTCATCATGGATTGCTGATTATTGAGTGAGTGGAGGAGAAGAATGTTCCTATGTCTGCTACTTATTTTTCTTAGCTGCTAGCTCCTGGGTCGTCTTCTGGCGGTCGTAGGACTGGCACTCAGAAGGATGAGTCATCCGGCTCTGTCTTAGGACGTCGGCTCGGGATATCCCTATGCTGTAGGCAAGCTGGCTCTATAGGTGAGGCCGCTGCCTGTTTAGCAATAGAGATGGTTGGTGCTGCAAACTAAGTTGTAGTGGGACGATCTCTCAGCTGTGATCTCTAGCTCGTAGAGAGCCGTGCTAACTCAACACCAGTTTATCTTCTGCTGCGAAGGGTGCTCTAGTCTGTCGGCATTAGGCAATAACTATTGGGCAGTGGACAGTTTGGGCCGGGTACTGGGCAGATGATACTGGGCAGTATAGGGCACTGTGGACACTGGGCAATATGTTAGGGCCAAGGACAGTAGGCAATGCCTTCTTGCTAACAGGTATGTAATTGGGGGGGGGGGGTGTATCTGGTGTGGTCTGCCTCGGTTACAGCTTTCTATGGAGATCTGATAGTTGTAGCAATCGTGTGTAGTAACCAGGGGTAGCAATCAGGGGTAGCAACCAGGCTGGGGATAAGACATACAATTAGGAACCTCCTAAAGGCATTGAGCAGGGATTCCCATATGCCTTGCAATCAATCAGATGTAGGCATTGGTATCAATCCCAATAGGCATTTAAGATAATTAAGTATAAAACTTGAAAGTACGTCTACAACTCAGTAACAAAGGATATAAGTAAGATAACCACAATAAATGTGCTATAGTACAATGTAGGATGATACTTGTCAAGATTCATCCAATAAGTTTGATTACGACGATAAGTAATCAGTTACAGTAAAATGGGGAATGAGCATATTATATACTAAAGGATAAGATGAAAATAAAATATTAGGGATATGGCTACAGTAATAAGGGTTTGATATAATTAATCAAAATTACATTCATCCAAGGAACTATAAGTTCACAAGGGTGGGAGACATAATAACATGCATGAGGGATATACAATAGAAATGTGAAATGACTAATTTCACATGGGCTCTGTAAGTTTAGAGCACTGTGATCTAAGTTCTTAGACAGTACTTAGATTCACGAAAGGTTATTGTTTACATCCATCATTAAAATACAGGAATGGATGAAACATAACAAATTAAATATAATAACTATAGTTTCAAATGTAGACAACCATAGCGGCATTAATAATACTATATGAAGATATAGTATTGACATAAAATAGTACAATGTACATACATAGTAAAGTCATAATGTAATGACGGGGAACGTGGTTGTGTACTAATGTGTACTCACACATTCCTATAAGATAAAATGAGTATAGTAAAATGTTTACACTTACCCGTTTGTCCCTAATGAAATCTCACAACTAAACTTCCTAACAGAGGAGACTGCATGAATCCTAGCGGGCCTAATTTGGAATGCTTTGGTCTCTCTCTATATATAGATGGGACTTTTCGTTTAACGGGTGGGGAAGAAAGCTAGCTGATTTTCTCACATGTATCGATGTACCGGAGATGTCAGGCGTCAGGTCAGATTTATGGTCAATATTCGTAGCCTACCGTGAGAGTAAAGTCTTAAGCGAATATGTATCTGTCCAGCCCGAGTGCAATGCTATTCTTAGAGCGATGCGTATCCTGCGGGGGGGGGGGGGGGGAGATAGGTGTGAAAAGTTATTAGGCCGCGGAGCGACTTGTGTGCTGGTCACCTGTCCAGCGGTCAATAATTAAGAGTTAGCACTGGAGAGGCTAGTTAATGTTTTACGTGAGATTCGTCCCGTGAGAAACGGTGCGAGGGGAGATAAATCCTAAAAGAAATTAGTTATGGGTGGACAAGAAAATAATTGTTTTATGTTAAAAATTAAAGTTTCTCACGGTTTGCTGGGAAAAACTAAAATGAACTTATGTATGCAAGTTTCGTATCGTCACATACCCACCCACTTAAAAAGTATTCGCAGAATACTATTAGTACTTGCATATAAGTTTCATTTGAGCTTTGTCGTTGTCCTGTCTAATTGTCCTAAGGGAAAAAAAAATGAAACTGAATTCGAGGACCGGTTCGTAAGGGAGATTGGGCGTCCAGGTATCCGTTTTAAGTCTAATTTCGATCCTACCGTGGACTGTTGTGTTTGGGTGGAGAATAACGTGACCTGTGGTTGAGGTCAGGTTTGTTTGGGTACCTGTGCGTCCTACCTGAAGCAGTGAGGGGTGATGGGGAGGAGTTGCAACATGATGGACTGGGCGGGAATCGGTGGTGACTACCACCTTTGTGATTCCATGCAGGTATCATATTTATACGTGGGGGCCAAAACTGTTGACCACGCCAACGCCGTCTGACACTGTCAATGTCAGGAATTAGGGGTTTAATTTCCTTAGTTCGGTTGAACTGAGGTGCTGAGTGATGGCGCCCAGTGTTTGACTGATTTGGGCCATCCTTCTGTCTAGTAGTTCTACAGACTGGCAGGGAAAAATATTGCTTCTTAACATTTCCCAATGGTACGTATTGGGAACCAAGAATAAAGTCGTACACGGGTGACTCCATAACAGCAGCGTTTATGGTCCCGTGCACGTATCGACATTCTACATGAACCCTCGCTATGGGCAAGACCATTGGAGGTGTAGATTTGTCGACAGTTTGGATCTCTACCGTTTCACCGGTGAGATCTGCCGAATCAATCAGCGCTTCCTTTATTATAGAAGTAAAAGAGCAGGCTGTATCGAACATGATATAAGTTTGAACGCCGTTTATTAGGCCCTGCTCTACACCTGGGGGTGATGTAGAGGGGTGAGGAGGTATATAAGGGATTTCTGGGCCTACCGGGTTACCAGTCTTGGGCCGTCGAACGGTCGTCAGGGCCGATACGACGTGTGGGGCATGTTGTTGTCGAGTCCTCCTGTCGTCACGCGTGTTATGTGAGTCACGGTGAGGGGGGTGGTAGGAATTCTTCTGGCGTGATTGATGGGGAGGGCGGTTCGACTGGTTGGATGGGTATTGTGATGGGACACGTGCCTGGTTGTTTTGATTTTGGTTGTGAGGTGTGGGCTGGGCAGGGGAGGTTTCGCTAGATTGTGGTTCTGTTACTAGTGTCTTAGCTTTCTGGTCTCGTCTGGCAGCTATGTATCGGTCTGCAGCAATTGCAATGTCAGAAGGGTCAGTCGCCTGTTGCTCATTGACATATATTCGAGTTTCCTGCGTTAGGCAGTCTCGAAGCTGCTCAGCCAGAATAAGGTTTCTAAGACCTTCAAACGTTTCGGGCATTTTGCTTAGGGCTAGCCATTTCCCGAGGTATTTGTCCAGCCTGTCGCAAAGATTGACATAAGTTTCTTTGCGCTCAAGGCGGGACCCTCGAAACTTCTTGTGGTATGATTCAGAGGTCAGCTCAAATTGAACCAATAGTGCCTCTTTTAGGGCTTCAAAGTCCTCCCGTTGGTATGAGGGGAGCTTTGTGTAAGCCTCATAAGCTTTGCCTCTAAGGCATTGAGCTAATCTAAAACACCACCTATCCTTGGGCAAGCTATAATAGCGTGCCACCTCTTCGAATCGTGTTAAATAAACTTCAACACTTTCGCTCTTCTCATCGAAGGGCTCGAAGGGGATGTTGGGTGAGCTACTTGAGGACCCTTGGCTGGAAGCTGGGCTAGCAGGCTGAGAATCAGCGACTGTGCGAGCCGTCTCATTCTCTTGAGCTATTTTAGCTCTCTCAGTTGCCTGTCTCTCCCGCTCCATGGCTAACTCGTGCTCATGTTTTTCTTTATCTCTTGCTAACTCAAATTCCCGTTCCCGGGCTACCCTCTCCTCTAATTCCCACTCATCCAACTTTTGTCGGATGTAGTCAGAGCGATCTTTCCCTTCTAATTCTAACAATGCCGCTGTCTCTGTCAACTCTTGTATTTTGAGTTTTCTGTCAGAGTCAGTCTTGGATCTTGTATTGCTGGCCATTATTTATGTATGAGAGAAATAAAATGGGAAACTAATAAGACTACAAGGAGGGATATTACTGAAGTAAGAGCGTTATTTGAAGCCCGTATGAAACAACCACGTTGCCCGTGATAATATAATATTAAGCACAGTGATGCAACTTAAAATAACCACAAATAATAATATTAAACTAAGTTAATATGTGATAACATCTAAAGTAAAATAGATATAAAATAAAGACTATAAAAACACTCTTCACTCCGTTTGCAATCCGTTACTTTAAGATAATGAAAGTATATTAGATATAGGAAAGTTCTACTGCTGTATGCCTGTGCCTGTCTAATAAAGGATTCTAGTTACAGATCCCGGACAGGCCCCCATTTATATGTGACGAGATGTTAATTAGTTATTATTCGGCTTGTTTATTTATGTCTAGGGGAAATTTTATTAATTTTATCCCGCTCACATATAAGATTTTGTACAGGCACACCGCAACTAACAGTAAGAACAGACCAATATTATACGTTTATAAATAAAATAATTTAATAAATGAAAGATTACACAAGATAAATGATCAAATAAAATTATAATTAATGAATGAAATGAAGGTGCTAATATCTAATATAACTGCTCATCATGGATTGCTGATTATTGAGTGAGTGGAGGAGAAGAATGTTCCTATGTCTGCTACTTATTTTTCTTAGCTGCTAGCTCCTGGGTCGTCTTCTGGCGGTCGTAGGACTGGCACTCAGAAGGATGAGTCATCCGGCTCTGTCTTAGGACGTCGGCTCGGGATATCCCTATGCTGTAGGCAAGCTGGCTCTATAGGTGAGGCCGCTGCCTGTTTAGCAATAGAGATGGTTGGTGCTGCAAACTAAGTTGTAGTGGGACGATCTCTCAGCTGTGATCTCTAGCTCGTAGAGAGCCGTGCTAACTCAACACCAGTTTATCTTCTGCTGCGAAGGGTGCTCTAGTCTGTCGGCATTAGGCAATAACTATTGGGCAGTGGACAGTTTGGGCCGGGTACTGGGCAGATGATACTGGGCAGTATAGGGCACTGTGGACACTGGGCAATATGTTAGGGCCAAGGACAGTAGGCAATGCCTTCTTGCTAACAGGTATGTAATTGGGGGGGGGGGGGGGTGTATCTGGTGTGGTCTGCCTCGGTTACAGCTTTCTATGGAGATCTGATAGTTGTAGCAATCGTGTGTAGTAACCAGGGGTAGCAATCAGGGGTAGCAACCAGGCTGGGGATAAGACATACAATTAGGAACCTCCTAAAGGCATTGAGCAGGGATTCCCATATGCCTTGCAATCAATCAGATGTAGGCATTGGTATCAATCCCAATAGGCATTTAAGATAATTAAGTATAAAACTTGAAAGTACGTCTACAACTCAGTAACAAAGGATATAAGTAAGATAACCACAATAAATGTGCTATAGTACAATGTAGGATGATACTTGTCAAGATTCATCCAATAAGTTTGATTACGACGATAAGTAATCAGTTACAGTAAAATGGGGAATGAGCATATTATATACTAAAGGATAAGATGAAAATAAAATATTAGGGATATGGCTACAGTAATAAGGGTTTGATATAATTAATCAAAATTACATTCATCCAAGGAACTATAAGTTCACAAGGGTGGGAGACATAATAACATGCATGAGGGATATACAATAGAAATGTGAAATGACTAATTTCACATGGGCTCTGTAAGTTTAGAGCACTGTGATCTAAGTTCTTAGACAGTACTTAGATTCACGAAAGGTTATTGTTTACATCCATCATTAAAATACAGGAATGGATGAAACATAACAAATTAAATATAATAACTATAGTTTCAAATGTAGACAACCATAGCGGCATTAATAATACTATATGAAGATATAGTATTGACATAAAATAGTACAATGTACATACATAGTAAAGTCATAATGTAATGACGGGGAACGTGGTTGTGTACTAATGTGTACTCACACATTCCTATAAGATAAAATGAGTATAGTAAAATGTTTACACTTACCCGTTTGTCCCTAATGAAATCTCACAACTACACTTCCTAACAGAGGAGACTGCATGAATCCTAGCGGGCCTAATTTGGAATGCTTTGGTCTCTCTCTATATATAGATGGGACTTTTCGTTTAACGGGTGGGGAAGAAAGCTAGCTGATTTTCTCACATGTATCGATGTACCGGAGATGTCAGGCGTCAGGTCAGATTTATGGTCAATATTCGTAGCCTACCGTGAGAGTAAAGTCTTAAGCGAATATGTATCTGTCCAGCCCGAGTGCAATGCTATTCTTAGAGCGATGCGTATCCTGCGGGGGGGGGGGGGGGAGATAGGTGTGAAAAGTTATTAGGCCGCGGAGCGACTTGTGTGCTGGTCACCTGTCCAGCGGTCAATAATTAAGAGTTAGCACTGGAGAGGCTAGTTAATGTTTTACGTGAGATTCGTCCCGTGAGAAACGGTGCGAGGGGAGATAAATCCTAAAAGAAATTAGTTATGGGTGGACAAGAAAATAATTGTTTTATGTTAAAAATTAAAGTTTCTCACGGTTTGCTGGGAAAAACTAAAATGAACTTATGTATGCAAGTTTCGTATCGTCACAAGGTGGACCTTGTCATGTTGGTTTGACAAATGTTTTACATAGGTGGACCTTGTCATGTTAGTTTGACAGGTGGACCTTGTCATGTTGGTTTGACAAATGTTTTGTATAGGTGGACCTTGTCATGTTAGTTTGACAGGTGGACCTTGTCATGTTGATTTGACAAATGTTTTACATAGGTGGACCTTGTCATGTTAGTTTGACAGGTGGACCTTGTCATGTTGGTTTGACAAATGTTTTACATAGGTGGACCTTGTCATGTTAGTTTCACAGGTGGGCCTTGTCATGTTGGTTTGACAAATGTTTTATATAGGTGGACCTTGTCATGTTAGTTTGTCAGGTGGACCTTGTCATGTTTGTTTGACAAATGTTTTACATAGGTGGACCTTGTCATGTTAGTTTGACAGGTGGGCCTTGTCATGTTGGTTTGACAAATGTTTTATATAGGTGGACCTTGTCATGTTAGTTTGTCAGGTGGACCTTGTCATGTTTGTTTGACAAATGTTTTATATAGGTGGACCTTGTCATGTTTGTTTGACAAATGTTTTATATAGGTGGACCTTGTCATGTTAGTTTGACAGGTGGATCAGTCATGTTTGTTTGACAAATGTTTTATATAGGTGGACCTTGTCATGTTAGTTTGACAGGTGGACCTTGACATGTTTGTTTGACAAATGTTTTATATAGGTGGACCTTGTCATGTTTGTTTGACAGGTGGATCAGTCATGTTTGTTTGACAAATGTTTTATATAGGTGGACCTTGTCATGTTGGTTTGACAGGTGGACCTTGTCATGTTTGTTTGACAGGTGGACCTTGTCATGTTGGTTTGACAGGTGGACCTTGTCATGTTAGTTTGATGATTGTTAATGGTTTATAAACGATAAGCCAAAACCTAACAGATATACCAGATCGATACATTTGTTTCAAAATATCAATAATGCCATTGGCATACATGTCTTTTATAATAGCATTGGTCCAGGGAAAGTAGTCATACTGTTTTGGATTAATAGAAAACAAAAATAGCTTGTAACAAGAAAAAAATCAATCACCAATACCTAATTAACTAATTGATTTAAAAAAAATTAATTCTTGTGTTGTCAGGTAAAAGAACTAATTGTGCAAAATTTCAGCTTGATCCGAGACTCGATGTCAGAGAAATCACGTGTTCAAACTTTTTACCAGACAAACAGAGTCAGTTGACATAAGCTTTGTAAAAATGGATACGGTACTTGTAATGGTAAAAAAAAATAATTCTATCTTAATGTGATAGTCAAGGAATGAATTCTAAGTTAATTACACTTTCTAATAGGCCCTACTAGATCTAGAAACTGGAAAAAAAAAGTTCTGGCTAATTAAGTCAGAGTTAGTAAAATAAAGACAGGCTTAAATAAATTATGCAGGTTAAAAATGTTTCAGAAGGTAAAGTAAAGGGCAACCACTCATCAAACATTGAGGAGACGCAGGGACCAATTACTCTAACGGATAAATGTATTCGGGAGCCAGGAGGTAGCAATTTGAAGAATTTGGCTTCGAGAGTTGTTCTATCCTCTTACTTTGGCTTGGTTAAGTACGTCATTAACGTCGTCAGCTAGAGAATGTTCAACAAGGATTCCAAGCTGGGGTGAAAGGCGGGAAGATTAGCGGGAAATCCCACAAGTAGGACTCGGAGCAGACGTGGTGAAGTGAAACAGACTTAGTCTGCTTTACAGCGAGAACATATTTTAAAGACTGGAGATTACGGAGCAGGAATTCTCAAACTGTTAAAGTTGTTAGCATTTCGCACACCGATAAAAGCATTCGTTGATGTTAATTGGAAATTCCAAATATTTTATCAACCGATGATAACAGAAATACGTTCAAAGTTTGGTAAAAAATTCCAATGAATAAATGTCTATCAAAGAAAAACAAAGCGTTTAACTGAGTAATACTTTTAATTATTGTTCAACCAGTGTTGACTTTTAATTATTGTTCAACCAGTGTCGACTTTGAGAGCAACCGCCCTGGCCCCCAAGCCTGAGGGAGCCCCACGATATCAAGCTTCTATTGTCACATTCAGCCCATCCTATAAAATATTCGGGGCCTCTGCCAGACATCCAAATGTACCATAATCAATACGCTATAGACTGAAATACAGTGAGGTGGGCTTTAATACAGCAAACACTTCACCTAAACAAGGACCTGTTACTCAACATTGTTAAAGTCTTTCTCGACCCATGACCTGATAGCCCTGCGCATGATAATTTGTGTCAGAGTTAGGGTTAGGCCCCGCGTGTGACAGAGCCCCCGTTAGGGCCATATGGGTCAGCCCTAAACCATGTTTAGGTAAAGTTTATCCTCTAGGGAGTTTCATATTAATTCTCGTCAAATGTGTGCATAGATTCGTCATAAATTTAGAACCCCTGTAATTTAAAAGTCAAGTTTCATAATTGTTTTGCGTGGTGCCAGACGTGCCACGTGTGGGGTCGTTTCCTCTAAGCCCCCGCTAACCACCACTCTCTCGAACACTTAATTAACTTACACCACAGACCACAGCTATATGATCTCGTGAGGTCTCGGTTATTTCTGGGTTTATTTCCGAACCGTGGGAGGTAGTCCTTCTACTCACAAACGAAAGAAAACAATTGCGACAACCTCAAATAGTCTCCCCTGTGTATAGTAATTATTAGTTTGATTTTGATTTGAAAACAAGCAAGAGGTGTACAATCCCATAGGCCAGCGGTTCTCAACCTTTTATGCTCGGCGACCCCTTTTTACGACCCCCCCCCCCCCCCCACTCTGCCGCGACCCTCCTCCTCACACACACATACAGCTAAAGAAGAGTAGACAAAAACAATCCATATTTTCGATGGTCTTAGGCGACCTCTGGCAAATCGTCAATCGACCCCCAAGGGGGTCGCGACCCACAGGTTGAGAACCCCTGCCATAGGCGAAGAAATGTGCACAGTGGTAGATACATAGAGAAAGGGGAAATTCATTTGAATGTACTAGAGAGTATAACAGAGTGAAACTGTACTATGAACAAAAGAAATGTCATATTGAAATAGTTATAACATTCAACTCTTAGGGAAGGTTTTAGCTCATTGTCACACATTTTGACGGAGTAACAATCTGTATCTAAAATGTTGAGAGAAAGAGAGAGAAGCAGACAAGCTGAGAAAAACCAAGATTAAATATAAACCAAGCCTAAATTAATAAAAACCCAAACTAGAAAAACAAAAACCAAGCTGAGACCATTAACAAGAAAAACTTATAAAAATACTTTAAAAAAAACCCAACCAAGTTTATGCGAAGTGTAAATAGTTTGGCTCAGTCATGTCATTCATTTTGTAATAGATCAACAACAACACATCTATGCCATTTGAAAAATTTCGACCAATTGTTGTTTGTTTTTTAGCGCTATATCATGCTTTTAGCTTTCTCATTACGCTATGATCCTATCACGTGTCTGGACCAGTTGGGGAAATAGGGGGGGGGGGAATAAAGAAAGAAAGGGAGACCTGGCTGAATTTGACCATAATCGCTTTTCAAAAGGGGGAACTATCTGAATTCGAACTCAAGCCTCCTCAAGGCGACATTCTAACCACTCTGCTAGTGAGGTGCTTATGTAAAATAGAAGATTGTAGAGTTATCTATTGTTGCTTTTTTTTTTTTCATACTTACTTTTAAGCGGCCAACTATAAACTATATTCAGCTTATACTACCTCTTCAGTCAATTACACTTTCTTTCCCTTGTTCGAGATACCAAACAAAATATTAATTACCAATACTTTAAAAAGAATTTTTTTTTTGTGATTATTGTGATGTCAGGTAAAAAAAAAAAAATAATTGTTTAAAGTTTCAGCTTGATCCGAGATAAAGCTTGTATGAACTTTTTACCAGACAGAGCGAACTGATATAAGCTTTGTAAAAACAATAACTGAAATAATGTCATGGTGGAAGAGAAAGATCCACGTTCGATATTTCAGGTACAACTGATGACAACTGTTCATTTGGCTCAACTGATCTCAGATGAATCTTAACGCTCCAGACAAGTCAGATCACTGATTCTATCACGATCCTGTCTTCTGACAGTCTGCACAGGCTTGGAAAAGCTATTCCTGGTCTGTTTATCTACGAACATATTTCAAAAGCCCAGGGGAGGTAACAAAAACATATACATCATTTTCTGATGGCTATGAGAGAGGACTTGCTATCATGATTAAAAAAAAAATAATTCCCCTAAATTTTTTTTTTATTCACAGATGGACGTCTGCCATTAAGAGGAGATAATCAGTCTTTATTTTTGGTACAAGATGACGTCAAAGAAGTGAACACAAAATGTCTGAACTCTGAAGCAGACGACAACCAAAAAAAAATGTAAAAAAGTTTTTGCAAAGAGTTACGTTGTAAGTGAAGGGTATATGTATCGAACTGTAATTAGAATACTATAGAGAAACTAGTCAAGTGCACTTAAAAGTGGACAAGTCTCTCCCAGTGGTTCTCAAATTAGACACAGCAGAGGATTAGGCAAGAGAAGGGGTACGCTTTTTTTTTTTTTTTAATTTGCACAACACTACTGAAAGTTTTCCAACTGTGAACCTGCTGCTGACCAGTTCTGTGAAAAATCACTGGTCAGTGTGTTGTTATCACTGGTCAGTGTGATGTTACCACTAATCAATGTGATGTTATCACTAAGGTAAATGCTGCTTCTCTAATCTACAGCAATTTGTACATAATAGTAAATATCTAGCTATGTTTTTTTTATATATAATATTTATACATATATTATTTATTTATATATTTATATATAATATTCATAATTTTTTATTTAGTATTTTATGAATAGACACCCACACCCACACGTGAGAGGTCTTGAAAGAAAATAAATTTCTTAAAAGACACATGCAGAGAAAAGAAAGTCACAAAATAATATAAAAAGATACCAATAATGAATTCTGTGCTATGCAAATAAATAGAAGTGTTCTGTACATGTTCCCTAATCTAGTACAAGACTGTCTACTTACAGTGCTGGAATCATATCTAACGGCTGTGCTACACCGAGACTACCTCGAAACACAACAATCATTCGAAACAGCGAAAATTATCGTGCAGGATTGCAGCGGGCGATAACTCTTAGGTGTGACTCGCTTTAGCACTCTTTCTCGGTTGTCGGCCTTTACATGTAACGAAGACAGATAACCTAATACAATGTTGTAATATTTTATTTTATTACAAAACAAATTGTTTTGAACTTGAGAGAATATGTTGTGTGAGTTGAACAGTCAGAGAGGGGGTGGGGGGTGGGGGGGGGGGAGGAAATCAATTTGATTCTCAAATATGTCAGCTTCTGCCCCTAGAAGTAGGTCGAAATGTGTGCATTCATAAGATAACTAAAATCTAGTAGCTCACGTGACCTAGTTAAACTGCAGCCAGACCATTGACCAAATACGTAGACCTCACCTGAGAAACCATACAACATGCCTAAATGCACATAAGTTTTATTTCTTTCTTTATTTTTGTAATTTTTTTTTTTAAAGTTCTAAGGTTCGGTAATGTTTTTGACCTCGTTTTGAATAAAAGCACGTGCTAGATGTAACTTTGACCAAATACCTCGAAAACAGGGCCATCCACGTCGAATAAGGCGAGGAAGACCTATCATTTGTAAGCACTATGTAGGTCAGGATGGAAGATTGTTGATGTCTCCTGTGACCGATTTCTTGGACACTACCTCCCACTCTCTATGCCGCTGGAAGATCCAGTCTAAGTCATTGAACACTTGCTTATGTAACTTTTTACAATTCCGCTTTTCAGTTTGCAAATTCTTCATGGGAAGAAACAGGAATCAAAAACCTGGACACGGTTCTACAAAACGGCTCTGTTTTCCTAGAACTGTGATAGTTTATGTATATCTTCAGGAAAAGAATTACTAGCTAATTAGCCACACTTGGGGAAAACTCTAGTTTGATCGCTATCATTTTTTCGAAATATCTCTTTCTAAAATGAAAACTGGTCTTAGACAATTTTTTATCTTGAACAGACATAGGTCAGCGGGGATTCCCGTTTGTCTTCGTTAAAGAGTAAAATAAAATAAAATAAAAACCCAGACGTTCATGAACAGTTTGCGCACCATTAACTAAGTCTGGAGCATAGACTTATATATACTACTAGACTGGAAACCGGAAATAAATTCTTATCCGCGACTTGTCGATTGTGAACATTTTGTAATTGATTATGAAAAATGCACACAAAAACATCACAATTTAGTGTTGCATTCAGTCTTTCGATAAAGATCTAAAAATTGCAAAATAATAATTATGAGACGAGAGTACTCTTATTTTTGATGTTCATTTACTAGATCTAGATCTAAAAAATTAAATTATTTTTTACATAGGTTAGGGTTGAAAAAAAAATAGCCTTTACTTCTTTTAACTACTTAACAAAACAACGCCTTGATCCAACTTTCTAAAAAATTTTCACATTTTTTGTAGTGTTAAAAAGTCTCCATGTCCAGGCTAGATATAGTATATATAAGTCTATGTTCTGGATCTATAAGCCTTTCATTACATTTTTTTTTATACTTTGAGTAGATTCATGTGTTTTTTTTTTCGGGGTGGGAAGAGGTTAGAGGTTAGGAGCTTGGTTAAAAATGTTCCATTTTTTTAAAATCTATTATTTATTTGCGCACCATTACCTAAGTCTGGATCTATAAGCCTTTCATTACATTTTGTTTATACTTTGAGTAGATTCATGTGTTTTTTTTTTCGGGGTGGGAAGAGGTTAGAGGTTAGGAGCTGGGTTAAAAATGTTCCTTTTTTGTTTTAAATCTATTATTTATTAGTTGTTAAGAGCAGATTAATCACACTTACAAAAATTGGTCAGCTGTATAAAGGAGTTTTTTTTTTTTAATTTAGTAAATGTTTCTGAACGAAAAAAATGTGGGATGTGAATAAAACTGATCGGTTAAGACTGGAAAGTCTTTGTGTGAATTTAACCGAAACAAAACCAACACATAACCACGCTGGCTGCCTATTCAGATAACTGATTATCTGATGTCTGCCCGTTTAGACATAAGTCGTTTTTAATTGGTCACATCTGTAATATTAAAAAAAAAAAATAATTATCGTCAAGAGAATGTGCCCATAAATTCTTAGCCGGCAAGTTTTCAGGTGTTTTATTAATTACAGGAACGTAACCCTTTGGTGCTAATAATAGCCCGGGACACGTGACAGAGTTCAAGATAATGTTTACAATCACTCCCATTACTACATTACTTTATTAAATTCCCTACAATAACGTGCCCTCCCCCTTTTTAATTTTTACACACACACGCAAAAAGGCTGAGAAAGGTAGGATAATATAATTAGAAAGATATTTTAATTAGAAACCCGAGTACCAAGTGCATCTACTTTCTAATCTTAAAGCGAGGCGAAAAGCGAGGACTACGCCGCTAGACGAGCGTTAGAGGACATGACCCTGAAGATATTTATAAAGGTTCGTGCCCACGCCATCTGCTGTCTTCGCTGAGGTTTTAGGTTTTGGGGGGTAAAATTTATTGCAGCCACGGGAAATTAATTACCTTAGCACACGCTAAGAATATCTTTCTCTTAAGATTATCTTTCTCGACAGTAAGACGTACTCAAATAAAATTGGGGGGGGGGGGGGGGAGGAATGTAAGTCCTAGCTAACGCTCAACACAGAGATAGTACACTCACACAAGAGAATTTCTTGTACAGAATAGAGAGTGAGATTATACATTTAGAACCACTGATGTCACAAACAAGCCTTGGCGATGGTATCACATAATAACTACAGACTAAACAAAGTGTTGTTTTTTTCCTTTAAGCATAAACAAAGGACACACTCGCTTTAAAAAGAGCTAAAAAAAAATAGGGAAATAAGAAAGAGAGAGAGACAGAAAAACACAAAGAAAAAAAGAGAGAGAGAGAGAAAATAAAGATGAGAGAAATAGAGATGAGAGAGAGAAAGCAAGAGAGAGGGAGAACGAAAGAGTCAGGAAGAGGGAGAGAGAGAGAGAGAAAATCTTGTGCAAAATGTAATAATGGTGATCTAACTTATAAGGTATGAACTTTTAGACCCTGTAACACACACACATATCATGTGCTTTGCTGGTCAGTGGATCCTAATGACCACAGACAGTGGCCTATATAGATAACTCAAGAGAGAGGAGCCACGAGTAGTTGAATTAAAATGAGTCCCACTTACTTGAAGCTCTCCCCCCTCCTCTTGGTTGGCCTCATGGCCGAGGCCTGGCTAACCTTGGACTGAGTGTACACAATACTGTCATCACTGTGTCTCTGCCGGTGTAGTTCTTTCCGCTTCAGCTCCTGGGCTCTCTGGGCGTATGTCAGTGGCTTCACTGGACCACCTGGACTGTCCCAATGACCCCTGAAACACAAAAAAGAGAATACCATGTTCATAGGTAAACGAATACATTTCATTTAGTGAGTTTGAGAACCCCTCTAAACTTCTGGATTACCGACAGAAAAAACAACAACACATTTAAATTCAATTGACGAAATCTGCTACTGTGGTCACATCTAGAAGAAAATGTAAATGAGCTAACACTTTAAAAAGTCTCTATCACACAACAGACATCTCGCTTCATTATTTATCATTTTCAATAATAATTTAAATTTGTTTTAAATTCAAATATAAAGCTAGTGTTATGGAGTGTATGTGTTTTTTTTTTGCGTAGGTAAGTGTGTATGTGTGTGTTGCCTAGGTAACGACGAGAATAGGGGAGTGCTAGTTTTGGGTGATGCAGAACAGTATTTTCCACACTTTTTCCGTATCGGAACGCTTCGCACATTCTGAGTATTTAGAGGGACACTTTGCTTGTTTTTAGAGACATTAATTCACGTGGTGGCCTAATTGTTAATTATTCCAGTAGTTCGTGGAACACCTATTCAGTTCTCGCGGAACACAGTTTGGGAAGACTGGTGTAGAGAATGAGGTCACTTTTTCCTTTTGGTTCACTTGTATTGTTCATTATCTTTGTGTGTGTGTTCTATTTGGGTGTCTCCACGGTGGCCAGATAAACTGGGTCGTTAGGTTTGAGCATAATACACACACACACACGAATACGCACATATATTCATGCTATTAAACATACATTAGACATGAGTAAAGCAACGGTCTCCACCAAGGAGTGATACAATTGCGTGATAAAGTCTGTTTCCCGCTGGGAAGTGACGTCATTTTTTAAAAGAATGTCTCAACTATATAATAAGTTAAATACTGCGATGTGAGTCTAGTGTAGTATTCGTTAACTTCCATTTGTATGCTTAAAACGAAAGATTATGTTTCAAAACGAGTAGAATAATTTTGCATGCATTAATTTAAGATTAGTTAAACTACCAATTTTTCATTTTTAAACAGTGCTTACTTTGAGCTGTCCCCCTTTCCCTAACAAATAACTATCTATGTTACTATTAGTACTTAGAAATTACCGATGATGCACACAAAAACATCTTCAAACTATCATCAAATATACAAAGAAATATGCAAAGTTATTAAACCTATAAAGAATGTTTTAGTACAGGATTGAATAGTGTTAAAATTATAGGCGAGTCTCGCCATGTAAATGGAATGCCTTGAGTTTTTACAGTTGATGAGAAGTGGAAAATATAACACTAACAGACTCCAGAAATACAAAATCCTGTTACAGTAGGCACAGTGTAGGCATGTTTGATTTATAGCAAAATGTAGGCAGGTTTTATAGATTATTGAAGGTATAGAGTTTATTGCAGGCATCTTTAAAATTACGTAAAAAAAAAAAAATGATTCCAGGCTAAGCCATCGAGTGTACAAAAGCTTGATGGTGGTTTGTGACCTTAGAAACGAGAAGGTCAATGTTGACCTTACGTGAAGGCTTTTGTTGATGTCACAGCATCCTCCCACTCCACCTCCTCTTCTCCCCAACAACATACATGTACGGTCAACTAAGTGGTCATCTATCACAAAGCAGGTAGAACTAGTTGGTTTGGCCATGTCCAGCAAAAAAATGCGACGGTCCAGCCATCGATGTCGGCAAAAAGGAAGTGATTGAGATTCTACTTGATTCTAAAGGTCACCTCGGGATTAGGCAATGGGTGAATGTCATGGTGACCCGCTAAACGGGTTGTTAGGAAATGGATGGACCAACAAAGACATGACCACCATGGCTAAGTCTTGACTCTTGACACTCGGACACGCCTGTGATGCTCACAGCACTGAGAAGTGGAGTGACCCAAGTGGAAGAGACTCGACAAGGAAGTTGCAATGCTGCACTGCCCCATATATTTCTGAATGTCAGCCCTGACTATAATGCTATTATTAAAAGGCTTTGGTTAAAACTGTTTTGTTTTTTTTCACACTTCATTCTCAAATTCTGAAACAGTTTAAATCAGAATAAATGACAGGTTGAATTTTTTTAGTAAACCATTTTTCGAAACATTTGATTGATTTATTAACTACCGTCACATAATGGAAGTGTCAAGGTTGGGGGAGAAGGTAAAACTATGTTCCTGCACATTTGATTCTAGAAGCTTCTTGTCTCTACCAAGAAAGTTAAACACACTGTTTTGTTTTGGAGAATCATTTTTAAGTTCGATATTTGAAATCTATTCTGTGGATTTGTCAGTGAAATCAATTCATTTATGTTTTCTTACTTAGACGATTGTATGCGTATATAATAAATAAGATAAGAAGATAAGATATTATTTGTAGGATTTAAATTTGAAGCATTACAATATTGAATTGTTCAATTCGGGATTTCTGTTGGTTCTTGACCCATTCAAATATTCCCGGCTACGTTTCTTATCTTGTCTTATATAATACAGACGTTATTTCAAAAAAGAAGATGATTACGTCCTACGCGTCATGCATCTAGCCATGCATGTTAACCAATGACTTAAATTCTACCAAGTCACTGGTTTTCTGGCTAGCTCAGGCAACTCATTCCATGCTCTAATAGCACTAGGGAAGAAGGAGCATTTGTACAGATTTGTCTTAGCATATGGGACGAGGAATGTGCCTTTATCTTTATCGAACTCTATGTCAGAAAATATAGAATCGTTCTAACCAATTAATTCTAGCGACGCATTTTATTTTTCTTGTTGGGGATCACTTACGAAGGCTGCGGGATACACATTTGAGGTCAAAAGAAAATCCACAGCCGAGGAAAGACGCAGACGACGAAAAGAAAGTCTAAATCAACCACCGGCGGGAAATGGTTATGTAGGTCGCGGCGGCGAGTGCTGCGTTGCTACGGGAAATATTACATTCCTAAAAAAATCTTTGGATTCGAAGTCAAGCCTTATTATTATTCTTATTTGTGAACTAATAGGGATGAGAATACTATGATATTGTGTGGCATTGTGTTGACATGTCAAGTAAGCTGTCTTTGATTTTTAGCCTCCTGGACAAGAGGCTGCATGTAATTTAAGATGCATGTGATAAAGAAGTAGGTGTAATGTACTAGTTTAGAGAGTATGTTAGTTTTGTTAGTTAAATATATTGTGTATAGTTTTAGCGACGGTAAAAGTAGTGACGTAGTAAGACAGACTAATGACGTAGTAGACTTAGGCGAACAAGAGACAAATATGGCGTTATGTTAGAAGTAGGTTGTGTTTTGAATAGTAGTTGAATAGTAATTAGATATAGCGACGTTTTAGGAAGACTGGACGGATTTCCCAGTGGTTAATAAAGTATCATTTTATAGCACTGAATGTTGTTATCAACTATATTCAACTTGTAATGTTCTGTGGCTAATGTTAAGTAATAATTGATACATAGTCGAAGTTAGATTAGATTAGCCCACAACATAGGTCATGATTCCCTGTTCATCTTTTATCTTCAGAGAGCCTTAGACTTGCGTCCTGTGGGTGATGTGAAGGGATCCATAACCAATCTAAATGTGAAGGGATCCATAACCAATCTAAATGTGAAGGGATCCATAACCAATCTAAATGTGAAGGGATCCATAACCAATCTAAATGTGAAGGGATCCATAACCAATGTAAATGTGACGGGATCCATAACCAATCTAAATGTGATCCATAACCAATCTAAATGTGATCCATAACCAATGTAAATGTGATCCATAACCAATGTAAATGTGACGGGATCCATAACCAATCTAAATGTGATCCATAACCAATCTAAATGTGATCCATAACCAATGTAAATGTGAAGGGATCCATAACCAATCTAAATGTGAAGGGATCCATAACCAATGTAAATGTGAAGGGATCCATAACCAATCTAAATGTGAAGGGATCCATAATAACCAATGTAAATGTGAAGGGATCCATAACCAATCTAAATGTGAAGGGATCCATAACCAATGTAAATGTGACGGGATCCATAACCAATGTAAATGTGAAGGGATCCATAACCAATCTAAATGTGAAGGGATCCATAACCAATGTAAATGTGACGGGATCCATAACCAATCTAAATGTGATCCATAACCAATCTAAATGTGATCCATAACCAATGTAAATGTGATCCATAACCAATGTAAATGTGACGGGATCCATAACCAATCTAAATGTGATCCATAACCAATCTAAATGTGATCCATAACCAATGTAAATGTGAAGGGATCCATAACCAATCTAAATGTGAAGGGATCCATAACCAATCTAAATGTGATCCATAACCAATCTAAATGTGAAGGGATCCATAACCAATCTAAATGTGATCCATAACCAATCTAAATGTGATCCATAACCAATCTAAATGTGATCCATAACCAATGTAAATGTGAAGGGATCCATAACCAATGTAAATGTGAAGGGATCCATAACCAATCTAAATGTGAAGGGATCCATAACCAATCTAAATGTGAAGGGATCCATAAACAATCTTTTTTTTGTTTACGCTACAAGCCAAACTAATTACTAACATTCCTTTTATTGTTCCGCCAATTCATTTCTGATGACTTTTTCTGCAAGAAGTCATGTCTCACAGAGTGTCCAATCCATTAAAAACTGGAAATGTTTTGAAACTCAGAACAAAACGGAACAAAACATGAATATTATACTTTTTTTTTTAACGGCCAAAATTAAAGTAATCTGTTAGCGTCCTATTTCGTCTAGTCACTGACAACTTGATGAAGATATGACTAGAGTGTTTCATATAATAAATAAATAAATAACTCATAGATCATTCTATATGTTTATGTCAACTGCGGGATGTGTGGCTACCTAACAAAGGGGGCGCGAGTTTGAATCCCGACTCGAGCAGAGTTGTGTTTAGTCTAAAGCCTAAAGCCAACAAGGAAACCTTCTTTCAGATACGCCTTCCCTCCAGTGGTCCACAAAACAGATGTAAGCATGAAAGATGCGCAATATAAAAGCAATTTTTTTTTAATTACAAATATGCATTTACCTACCATCTTTTTTAAAATAAACAATTATCCAATTAAACGTATGTCATATACATTATTCATTTCCGAAATACGAAATATGTCAACTCTTAGAGGCATATAGAGCTGGCTGCAGTTATTCAACTTACATTAAATATATCGACAAATTCGATCGAGCTCAATCACGAAGGAATAATTTAGAAAAATCGATACGATAATTGACAGTTGATTAAGGCTATATTGATATCTCCTTAGAAAATATCACAGCTTTTGACAAGGAAGCCCCTATCATCTCCCGCATTGAGGAATAATAGACTCGTGTGTGTAATGAGGCGTGTCCGCCAGTATCCATATAGCCAGTGTCGATAACTGAGCCTATCTACGAGTGCTTAAAAGATCCTTCTTCTGTAGGAAGATACATTACTCGGCATAAGATTCTCACGTTTTCGTAAGCAATTCTATTAGTTTATTAGCAAAAAAATCTGAATTAAAAAAAAAGGTCATTAAAGTTTTAATTTCAAACATTTTTTTTAACAGCGAGCTTTGAAGCCAGATAAAGAATACGAGCAGGTTAGCATTATCTACCGGTATCTGTTTTGTATTAAAGTTTTTAATAGTTCCTTAAGAAATGCAGAGACTTGAACCCAAACCCACACCAGCAAGAGGGAAGAAGGATACGTTCCAACTCGAAACCATCATGAAGTCAGGCCGAGGAGCAAAGCAGACGACAGTCCGAGGAGCAAAGCAGACGACCAGGAAGTCATTGACCTTGAACCAATAGTAATGGACCAATAGATAAGTAGTGACGAAAGATAACAAATCAGACTTAATTATTAGGTGTGCAGAGACAATTCTTAATTACGTTCCTTATTACATCTAATAAATAAATCATTTATCATTTTTAGTTCCGGTCAGAATCATGTTTATGTAGTCTATGGTCAGAATCATGTTATATATATAGTCTATAATCAGAATCATGTTATATATATAGTCTATGATCAGAATCATGTTATATATAGTCTATGGCCAGAATCATGTTATGTATAGTCTATGGTCAGAATCATTTTATATATAGTTATATGGATGGCTGCCTGGTCGTGCGGATTGTGCGCTGGACTGTCGTTCAGATTTATCGACGGTCGAGGGTTCAAACCCTGCCCGCTCCCATCCCCCGTCGTCCTGCGGGAGGTTTGGACTAGGAAGTAAACTATCTTCAACTCTGAAGGAGCATCCGAAACATGTAAAACATTTTAGAAACAAACATAGTCTATGGTTAGAATCATGTTATATATAGTCTCATGTTATATATAGTCTATGGTCAGAATCATGTTATATATAGTCGATGGTCAGAATCATGTTATATATAGTCTATGGTCAGTCTCATGTGATATATAGTCTCAGAATCATGTTATATATAGTCTATGGTCAGTATCATGTTATATATAGTCTATGGTCAGTCTCATGTGATATATAGTCTATGGTCAGTCTCATGTTATATATAGTCTATGGTCAGAATCCCTTCAAGAAAGTTCAACATGAAATTATTATTTTTTTCGCTAAAAGTTCCATCCCAGTAATCTGCTCTTTGTTTACACTTTGATTAAGACTCTTATCTTTAAGTAAAAAAAAAAATTCAGAGAGAAAAAGAAGAAAACGTGACATAAAGAAATGTGACGACGATATAATGAAAGCTAAAAAAAAACAGCGTAAGACTGTAAACAGAAGAAGAATGGTAGAGATTTTGACATAACTAAAGTAAACAATGTCAAGACGCCTTATTGAAAGATTACTGTTTCCAGCTAGATAATAAACATTACATTGAGTTACAGGCGAAGGAACAAGATACTTTGATTCTACAGTGTTTAAAAGAGCAAAGTGCAAATAACAAATATTCGGTTTATTAAGATACTTTGCTTAGTGATACTTCCGTATTGTGTGTACTGGATACAGCACACGAAAAAAACTTGCTATTTATAGATTGGCCACCGTGTATGAAAATTGCAGTCTCGTCGTTCTGCAAGCTTCCAAGACTCTCATGGAGAATGAATTAATGTTAGTCTTGACACAGAGAGAGAGACAGACAGACAGAGAGAGAGAGAGAGAAAGAACGTGAGAGGGAGGGAGGGAGACAGAGAGACGGACACAGACAGAGAGACAGACAGAGACAGAGAAAGAGTGGGGAGCAATCGCACGGTCATATCACAAGATCCTCAGGGCACACTAAGACTTTTCTACACGGAACTTTACCAGGAAAAGATGGGAAGACAAAGGACGTGATGGAAGAACAACATCATGGAACGGGCAGGCCTGTCAATGGAAGAAGACTCTATCCAGGCAAAAGACAGAGATATTGGAGAGAAACGGTCGACAGATCACGTGCGGTCCCCCAACGAGCTAACAAAGGGACTGAGCTGAACAGAAACCGATATATTTATACGATTAATATACCCAGCGTACGTTTTTGAAATGTAAGATTGGTTATGAATATTTGAATGTAATTACATTTTATAAATGACAAACGTTCCTAAGCAAAAAAGGAGAGATAAGCCTTTTACTAGTTTTATTAAGCAAGTCACAACAAAAATAGCATCTATGGGTTCATTAATTCAAACATGAGCTATTTTTATTTATTTGGTTATTAAAAACATACCCGTTTAATACTTCATTATAAAGTTATTTTATGGCAGAAAAGATGAAAAATAACAGTTGTGGTGCGGAAAAAACAAAAAAGGCCCAAAATAAAGCTAGTTCATAAGTGAGATAGATTTTATATTTAGTGCTATTGATTTGTTTGATTTCTCACACAATGTATAGATCTATACATTGAGTTATCGATTACGTTGTCACCTGTCCAGTTATATGCTTTCAAATGATTAAATCTACTCCGACTATGTCTGGGTCACCCCAGTTGTCAATATTATGGTCTGTGTGTCCTTTCCAACGTCCAAACCACATTCCTATGCTGTCAGGTATTTTAAATAGGTCATTACACGCTGGTCGATCAGGTCAATTTCTGCATACCTGGCATGTGTCTCCCCCGCCTGTCAAGACATATTGCCAATTTGGAGTCTACGTTTTCTGCTCGAGATTATAATACAAAGGTGCTGATGGACAAGGGAGGTAAACTTTGGAGAATGGAGTAGATAGATGGGCCTATGTCTTTATGGGGTGAAGAGGAGGTCGAAATAACTTTCTAGAGCCCCAAGTATAAGCCACGTTTTTTTTTTAAATAAGAATTTAGAAGAATTTGTAGCCCTGGAGGGTTAGTCGTCCTAACATGCCAACTTTTGGAATGAGAGGCTGCTAATAATGAGGATTAAAAATCGTCATTGAAATCATTTTTTTAAATGTTTGTATGGTTTTATAAATTTGCATAGAGATTGCTTTCTTCGGATATAAAAGTTCGCATTCAGACGACCAATACTAGAAGTTGTACCTAATAACATTTTTACTTCATATTTACTTTCTACAAATTTTCTTTGATGTAATAAGTACCAATACGTTATTTACTCTATCCACTATTTAGCGGCAAAATATGTAGGTCACAGCTGGGGCTGCGTAGCCAAGGGAAATACTGCATTCCTTATTGATCTTCGGACATATAATATGTACAATAAAATATGTAGAAACAGCAATTTAAGGGATTCAGACAAAAAGAGATATCATACACAAAAACCAAAAAAACGAAAGGACATTGCGCCTATTTTTTTTGAGTACTTTATTATGAATTCGTAATTTTATTAGCAATTTTTGTTTTTGGGATCTAAACGTCACAGGTGAACAGAGATACAGAGAACAAGAGAAGGCCTTTCTATGCAGGGCTAGCTAGACCCAAAAAAAAAATGAAATGAAACAGTGTATAGATGCTATGTTTTTCGTATATTATCGATTAGATTGGTATGTGTTGACTATGGATTTAAATTATGCAGATTACGTACACCTAATTAATAACAGTATACTTTAGTAGACATTGAATGCTACCTTCCCGTAATGCACGGGAATACTATAAGGAATAAAGATACAATCATAAATGGGGTACAGTCAAAAGTTCTTTACAGTACCTAGGGAAACAGTCCTTGGGTCAGAAGAGGTCACGCGCTTCTGGGACAATAAAAGAGCACAATGACCATCCGCTTTTACTTTTCCAGAAGGAGACCAAGGGTTAATTTGGATCTGAATGAACATGGGGGCTTCAGTTGAGGTCAAGCTTAGAATCCCTTAGGTAGGACGTGAGTGTTGAACTAAGGCAAGTCTTTGTTACTATTGTTAATTTGGTATGGTAGGCAGAGACTTAATACAAAATATAATATTGACCAATGGTCAGTCTCACTTTATAAGAAATATGTGTTACAAGAAAAAAAAATTCACTGTGTTAACTCTTTCTCTCCTAACTGACGATACCAACGTTGATTCCAACAGAATGTGGTAAATAATTACGGAGAGAAAGAGTTAAATATCAGATTTGATTACGTCTGGAATGATCTGAATACCTTGGTGTAACGTCACAGATCCAAATTCTTCGAAACATTTGAAACCAAAAACTGATAAAAGATCTCTCCACGTTTCAATAGAATGCGTTAAACAGAATCAATATCTGAATAGATTTAACGGACATACAACCTTCAAACGAATAAAAAATAATAATTAAAAAAGGCAGCGGAAGATTTGCTACAATGTCTACAAGGGCATTCTTTCAAGGGCTCATAAGTCTACACACATTTGTACAACAATAGACATTAGATGCTTCTAAAGAAAGTTCGGACTCTTGAAATATTAGTATTCTCTTATGCTAATAATAACAAAAAAAGTTTTAGGGTGTGTTGACAACACATAAAAGTTGTATTTAATAACCCCTCCCGAGATCCTCGCGTTGTAACTGGTCAGAAGAAAGCGAGTCAAGTTTGACGTTTATGAGCAAGAGAGGTGCGCCTCACTAGCCGAGACTGCCGTCAAGTTGTTCTTTGCTCTCATTTTGTAACAAAACCCAAGTAGCGGCCATTGAACTGAACACATAAACAGTTCACTGAGTAGATCTTTTCACCCTGAACTAACCCCCCAACAGTAGAGCTACAAATGTCAAGATGTCTCTGGGCAAAGTCTCAGGTAGGATCTATGGGATTGGGAGAGGAGGTGAATTATTTTCTTTTAATAAAATCGATGATCTGATTACAACGCGATAACCTGTTCTTTGTAAATACACAGTTCAACCATAGGATACGCGTTCAAAAACGTAGGCAGGTAGCCACGCGTAACCTCAGTGCACTTGGTAAGGTAGCAATTATTTCTTTTCCATGGCGCTCTCTTCTTTTGCTAGCCAGCTTTATTGCTGCTGAGCTGTCAGCTCTTTTGCAGACTGCGCCAAGGAAAAATAGGTGTGCTGTTTTCTTCAGTTGTTCAGCAATGCCTGTACAGGGTGTTGGTTATGTTGGGCTGGAGTGGTAGTAGGGTCTGCCTAAGGTGGATTAGGAAGGGGCATTCAAAAAGGATGCGGCTTACGGTTTCATAAGGGTGGGCGCAGTGTCTACAAAGGGGGAGTTGTGTGGGATTTATTTTATTGAGATGGTAATTTAAACAGAGGTGTGTGTCCTGTCCTTAGTTGGAAGATTGTAGACTGCTCTTTGCGGGGGAGGAAGTTAATACTGTCCAGTTTGTTAGGCATGTTCATTTCTTTGTGCAAGGCTCTGCCTGTGTTTCCTGTTGCCCATTGGTTGAGCCACTCCTCTTTGTAGTTGTTGATTAACATTGACCATAGGGTGAGGTCAGGTCTGGTAGTTCCATAGATCCAAGGCGCTCTCAAAACGTATAATGAAGCACACAGCGAATAAAGTAGCTGGTCAAAAGTGCTAAGTGGTCCAGTTTACTTTCACCTCTACAAGGACCGTCCACTTAAAAAGCAAAGAATTATTAGCATCTACAGTGGGTGTAAAGGTGAGCATGTCACGAGACTGAAAAAACTTGTGCTGTAGTTTTACTTCTGAGGGCTACCGTAACTGATAAAGTGACCAAACTTAATGCTACCGGATGTGACTTTTGTATTTACAATACCTCTTCAATTCTGAAGGTTGAAACTTGTAAAACTACAAACAAATATCACTTCCTTTTTTTTTCCTTCTTCAGAAATGTGTAGAAGTCCTGGAGATGGACCATAGGATAACCCTGACCTACATATCCCTCGAGACCAGCACGTTTTCCTGTCCCAGTTATATGTTTCCTTTTATAACACAAGGAGGATTCCCGTGACTAAAAAGTGGAAGAAAAACAACTAAACAGGCCCTTGAGGGCCACAACTGAGTTTATTACATGTGAAAGAAAGTTTATATAATGGGGTTCTAATCAGTCTGTGTATTTCACTTTAAACTCTTTATTTCAATATAAACTCTTTACTTAGGTAATAACTCTTTACCTCAATATAAACTCTTTATTTCACTATAAATTTCTATCATCCAAATTAAAGCTAGCATGAGCTTATATATATGTATGTATATATGTATATGTATATATATATATATATATATATATATATATATATATATATATATATATATATATATATATATATATATTATATATATATATATATAGAGAGAGAGAGAGAGAGAGAGACTTTTATAACCCAATCTGTACAAGTATAACATCAGTGGGATATTAACTATAACAATAACCAACAATATCTTTAAGTCTGTGTATCTGATGTTAATGCTTGTCCGTGTGTGTTTTGGATGTCATCATTCCAGTGCCTGTGTGCGTGTTAATGCTTGTATGTGTGTGTGTGTGTGTGTGTGATGTCAGTGCCTGTGTGCTATTTTTTTTTGTTGGCTTAAAGATTCCGGTTCGTGCTTGTTTTTCTTTGGTGCGAATTTAAAATGGACGAAATATTTTTCATAACTGCGCAGCATGGTAAAAATAAAAGGGCAGATCAAGAGTGTCTGACTTAAGGGCTGGGATCTGATGGGACACCTTGGACAAGGAATGCTGAGAACGAGAAGAAGACAACTGGGTCTGTGTACAAACAACCCAATCATAAACTTGGACAACCATCCCGCCAAAAATACCGCGCCAGGATTTCCCAGGAATTAGCTCTTCAAACAAGGGGATGTAACCAATGCAAAGATGCAGTGGGAGGACTTGTGCTGAAGGGAAATTTGAAATTCTCTCAAATTTTTTATTCCGTACGCTATTGTAATATACATGCATTTGTAATGTGCAATTTCTGTAGGGCTATGAAGAGTCTACATGTGAATAATAAATCGATTTAATTGATGTAACTTTATCGGTTACCCCCACACTGTTTATTTTAAATGTACCTCTTCGGTTTTAATTGTGTCTCTGTAATATAGTGTACCAGAAAAGTCAAGAGCTATTTCTCTTACAATAGAGTTACTTCTCTTACCACGGAATACATTTCTCTTACTACTGGATCTTCTTATCTTATATATTTAAGACGTTACTTTAAAAAAGAAGAGAATTACGCCCTACGTATTTCATGCGTCAATCTAGTCATGCATGTTAATCCATGACTTAAAATCTGCTGATTGAGGCAACCCATTCCATTATCGAATGGCGCTAGGGAAGAATGAGCACTAGTACTAGTACCAATTCTTTTACATAATCAATTCTCTAACAACAGACTTATTTCTATAACAACATACTCATTGTTATAACAACATAATAATTTCTATAACAACATAATCATTTCTCTTGTAAAAGACTCACTTCTCAGTGTTATTTCTCATGTTTAGGTTTAATTAAATAGTTAACTCAATCTCAAAAGATGCTGTCATAATAACAGATTCACCATGTAACTTACGCCACAGGCTACGCCCGTATCTCGACCATATTTCTGATTATGCTGTCCAGTTATTTTTTTCTCCCCATCTTTCTATCTATCTCACACACAAACACACACAATGTTCACACACACACACACACACACAGACACATGTGTCTTATATTTTAAAAATAAATATAATAGTAAGGGTTCGTCTTCGAGACCGAAGACTAACGAGGAGTACAGTAAATTAATTACGTGGCTACCCAGTCCCAGCTTCGACCTACATGTTTTGCCTCAGCCAGAGCAGTGTTATCTAACTCTGACAGATAAAAACTTTTTTTGAAAAAAATCTAAGCTACAAAATCTTGCAATGCAATAAAATCTCTGACAAAATAAAATAAATTTGCGTAAGTATAAAAACGATTAAAAAAAACAACTTAAAAAGAAAATATGTGTGGGTTTATAAATTGTATATGTGTGTGAGTGTGTATGCGTGTGTGAGGCTGTATCTGTGTAAGTGTGTATGCGTGTGTGAGGTTGTATGTGCGTGCGAGCGTGTGTGAGTATGTGTGTGAATGTTGAGATTGGTTCTAAGCAACTGAACGCTGTTTTCTTAAGAAGGCTTATTGGTGTGACTTTGATATACTTGAGCAAACAAAGAGAAGTTAATAATTAATATCTATGTATATATATATATATATATAATAAGAGTTTGGACAAGAAGTAAAGGAAAGATCATTTTTTTATTTCTATTATTTCTTTTATTTTTAAAGATCACTCTTTTTTTTTTATTTCTACCCACGTAGTTTTAGCGGCGAAAAAAATAGGGGGGGGGGTGAGGGAGGAGTAATCTACTCTGTATTCACCCATCACTAAATAGCAGGGCCGGACTTAGGGTTAGGGTTGTGGGGCCCTATGCGAAACGGATTTCGCTAGGCCCAGTTTGGGTAGGGATTATAAGTGAAAATTAAGAGTTTATATTATAAAATACATTCGTCTTTGCATTTTATTCATTCTTTACTACGTACAGAATTATAGCAAAGTCATACAGTATATCATAAAATTCTATTTCCTACATAGATCACGTTCAATAGCAAGAATTACCAAATGTTTCAATCTATCTACGAGAATTGTTGACCTCAAGTAAGTCTTCATTCGTTTGAGGCGCGAGAAGCTTCTTTCACCAGATTCCAAAATTACGGGATAATGCCGTTTTTTTTTTTAATCGAGCGTAGGATTGTCGTTTTCCATATTGAATGCCACACCAAAAATGGCAATTTTTGTTTATATATTTAAGGAGATTTGTATGAGTTGTCTAAAGATTTTAATAATTTCCGGAGATTTCCATGACTTTTTCGTATATTTTGCAATTTCAGGAGATTTCCAGGAGCTCCTGGTAAATCGACACGAGGCCGCGGGAAATCTGTTATAAGTTATAAAATGGTTTAACTTAATAATTTTTCATTCACACCAAATAGCGACAGTTTCCTGTTACGCTACAAAATCAATTGCTTTGTGTACTTATTGGCTGTCAAAATGTTTCTGAATGTCTTCAAAATCTAGGAATACTTAAAAAGTAGTCTTGGGGACAAGGTCAATGTTGATAAAGATAAAAAAAAACAACTTAAGATTGTAATTTGAAAACAGATTGAGTTGTACAAAGACGACCTTCACCTTATCAGAATGCAGTTTAAACTAAAAAAAGAAGGCGACGAAATTCAAGGAAAAAGAATTCTTTGAGATAAAAACCAAGCACGGTTGTCGAACAAATAGACAACAAAATTGTAAATCGAGACAATCGTACTTCAAAGTCATATTTTTCCTGGTACATCAAAACAATTTGCTGTAAATTTTTACGATAATTAGACAATTTTAAAAAAATCTTTATAATGGTATAGGATTCACACGTTTTTTTTTCTATATAAAAAAATAAATTTTATTAAAAAATTTTAATGTCTTATATTCAAATTTTACTGATACGAGATTCACGACCCCTTGACACCACCGCCGTTTGAGAAACTCTAAAACGTGTTGGTATTATGGTCTTATTATTTGAATCATGAAATTAATTCACAAAGGATTGACTAGAAGCCTCGTTCTGGTGACGCTCATAAGTTGACTGCTAGTTTAAAACCAATCTTGATACGTGCTACATTCACAAACTCTGACACAGAAATTTAATTCTTTTCAAGAAATCTCTAACACAAATGTATCTGCTCTTAAAGTAAGAATAATCTCCGACTCAAAATGTGAATGCGTGAATCAAAGCACGTCATTGGAATGTGGTGAATCTCGCAGATCTACAACAAAAAATGGGTTTCGATACGTGTCGACGCGACCCAGCCCCGCTGCACTGGTGTCACCACAAAACACCGCTAGGTACACCAATACACCTGTCTAACCAGGTAAGAGAACGGAAGAGTGGGGGGGGGGGGAGACGAGGGGGTCACCGCTCGTGCATACAAACAATGTAATGTTGATTGTGGAGTGTTATGTGATGATTGTATCAAGAGATCATCTATTTCCTACAGCAGCGGTTCCAAAACTGTGTTGCGCGGAACCCCAGCGTTACGCGAGGACACGAACTTCCGGAATAATTAACTAGTAGGCCACCACGAGAATTCATCTCTCTTTAAAAAAAAAAATCAGTGTTCCGCTAAGTAATTAGAATGTGCGAAGTGTTCCGTTACGGAAAAAGTTTGGGAAACACTGTCCTACAGCACAAAGCCAAGCCTGATGGAACTTAAAAGGACTTCCGCTTAGAAGAGTTTCGTGAAGAAGTATCAGACGATACAGTCGCGCGCGTTGATTCCAGTTTTTGTTTCATACCTGAGGAAGACGTGAACGTCGATATTGTGTCTCGTGCTGATGTATTGATCTCAAGGTCTCATTTACACTGTCTCTTTGACCTTTGACCTTTTCAGCAGACGAGATTGCGGCGTGTTTTGATTTGTAACCGTGTCACGTGTGTCATAGTTTTATTACAGACTTTACACATTTAGATGCAATTTATAAACAATAGGTGCATTGACTTTAGTTGGGGGAAAGTAAAGGCGGTTGGTCAACGCGCTGGCCACATGACACCCTGCTTGTTAACGCTTGGGCAAGTAAACAGATGACCTTAATATCATCTGCCCTATAGATGTGAAGGTCTGAAAGGAGAACTTAAAACTGAAATGAGGTTTATATTTCAATACTGAATAGATGGCGAGGTTTAGTGCAGCAGAAGTAACAGAAGCTGCTCTTGCAATTGACAGGAAACATGAAAGATGATGTTTTAAGTATCTAGCTACAAGAATCCATGCAGCTCTAAGAACTAGATGATGTTTTAAGTATCTATCTACAAGAATCCATGCAGCTCTGAGAACTAGATGGTGTTTTAAGTATCTAGCTACAAGAATCCATGCAGCTCTGAGAACTAGATGATGTTTTAAGTATCTAGCTACAAGAATCCATGCAGCTCTAAGAACTAGATGGTGTTTTAAGTATCTAGCTACAAGAATCCATGCAGCTCTGAGATCTAGATGGTGTTTTAAGTATCTAGCTACAAGAACCCATGCAGCTCTGAGAACTAGATGGTGTATTAAGTATCTAGCTACAAGAATCCATGCATCTCTGAGAACTAGATGATGTTTTAAGTATCTATCTACAAGAATCCATGCAGCTCTGAGAACTAGATGATGATTTAAGTATCTATCTACATGCAGCTCTGAGAACTAGATGGTGTTTTAAGTATCTAGCTACAAGAATCCATGCAGCTCTGAGAACTAGATGATGTTTTAAGTATCTAGCTACAAGAATCCATGCAGCTCTAAGAACTAGATGGTGTTTTAAGTATCTAGCTACAAGAATCCATGCAGCTCTGAGAACTAGATGATGTTTTAAGTATCTAGCTACAAGAATCCATGCAGCTCTGAGAACTAGATGGTGTTTTAAGTATCTAGCTACAAGAATCCACGCAGCTCTAAGAACTAGATGGTGTTTTAAGTATCTAGCTACAAGAATCCACGCAGCTCTAAGAACTAGATGGTGTTTTAAGTATCTAGCTACAAGAATCCATGCAGCTCTGAGAACTAGATGATGTTTTAAGTATCTATCTACAAGAATCCATGCAGCTCTGAGAACTAGATGGTGTTTTAAGTATCTAGCTACAAGAATCCATGCATCTCTAAGAACTAGATGATGTTTTAAGTATCTAGCTACAAGAATCCATGCAGCTCTGAGAACGGCGGGGTAAAGCCTCTGCAGTGTCACGTGACCTGTGTGGGAGCTACAAAGCATTACGCCGAATAGCAAAGTTTTCCCCCATGGCACTACGGGAGGCCTAAGCCTTCCTGTCTTGTTGCCTCTCGGGAGTTCATCTCTGCTACAATAACCTCCAGCATAGGCAAACCCAGGCGGCTTATAACTATGTATACTGTCTCGGAATAGGCTAGGAAGAAGCCGTGATATCTGATTCAAGGACCCCAAAATTATGAAAGTCAATATGTCTTTTGTATGTGTGTGTGTGTGTGTTTTAGATTTTACAAAGTTAAAAAAAAAAATTATCCAAAAGGCAACAAATTTTGCGAAAAATACCATTAAAAAGATAGAGCATGAAAACAATTTTCTGGTCGTGCGGTTTGCGCGCTGGACTGTCGTTCACATTTATCGATGGTCGAGGGTTCAAACCCTGCCCGCTCCCATCAACCGTCGTCCTGCGGGAGGTTGGGACTAGGAAGTAATTATCTTCAACTCTGAAGGAACATCCGAAACATGTAAAACAAAACATTTTACAAACATTTTACCATTAAAAAAAAAAGGTCACATAAGATGCTAGAAAAAAAACAACAACAACAACAACCCAGCCATTACTCAAGATGAAGAAGGAGACTGGGTTATGTACCTTACTTCCATCGGTCACTGTGACTGTTGAACCGTGAAGATAGGCCAATATAAATATTATAGCCCCAGGCGAGATGGCAATATGTCCACCCACATACACACATACACAAACTCGTTGAGAAACTTGTAGAAACAAGTTGTTAGGAAATTTTATATCTCTTTGTGTGTGTGTGTGTGTTCCTGCCCTCGAGCATGGCTGCACATTTAGCTGCCTCATCAATTTGATGTCAAATAATAAGCCAATCAAATGATTGATTGTGTAGCCCAAAGAACAGACCATTCGAAACTTAACATTTTTTTTGCACATGATGCAGCAGGTCTAATGGCTGTGTACATTTAGAAATAAATTCTTGTGCGAAAGTGTGACGTCTCATAGCCTAGGGATAAGCTTATCTGACTAATGAATATCTTTGACACTCAGAAATGCATCTGCATAATTTATTTTTACACAAACAAGTCAGGCAATAGAGTTTAATAAGCTTCAGTAGAGCAATATAGTTTGGTCAGCTTCAGTCTAGCAATATAGTTTGGTCAGCCTCAGTCTAGCAATATAGTGTGGTCAGCCTCAGTCAAGCAATATAGTTTGGTCAGCCTCAGTCAAGCAATATAGTTTGGTCAGCCTCAGTCAAGCAATATAGTATAGTTTGGTCAGCCTAAGTCAAGCAATTTAGTTTGGTCAGCCTCAGTCAAGCAATATAATTTGGTCAGCCCTCAGTCAAGCAATTTAGTTTGGTCCGGTATTAATTTGTAGTAGCTAAAAGTTAGGCAATCAACTACTGAGTACCGGCACCTAATCACTGAGTACCGGCACCCATTTTTTTTTTTTTTTACAAAAAAAAGCACAGTTTTGTTTTTTTTATTTTGACGATTATGGTTCAGTGTTTATGTATAATTGTTACTGTCTAAAATGTTTCTAAATTTAGTAATTTTACTATATATATATATATATATATGTTTTGCTTGTTCAGTCTATGGAACAAAGATTCGGAACTCGCTCGCTGTTGAACACAGTCAGATCGCGTGCATCGTTACGTTACAGAATAACCAGAAATCTCGGTTCAAATTGAAATTTCGCACAATTATTTCTTGTAACTGATAAAACAAGAATCAATAAATTTAAAAAACAAAATAGTTAATTAACTATTGGGAATTTTTTGTTGTTGTTTTTTGTATCAAACTCGGGAAAGAACTTGTATTTGTTTTTCTAAGTTGAGCCCTCAGTTGGAACCCAAGTGGTACGGGAGCACTGGTATTCCATCATAGAGAGAGAAGGTTTGGCTATCGTATTTGCCATTAGGAAACTAGACAGATACCTGGCTGGCAGGAAATTTCACATTCAGACTGACCACAAGGCCTTGGCTTACCTTCGGAGCACGAACTTTTACGAACCACCGTGTTACGAGGTGGGCGCTGATGCTTCAGGACTACACCTTCGACGTGTGTCACATCAAAGGAGAGGACAACATACTAGCGGACTTGTGTTCAAGACTAGTGTGATGGCGTAAAAAGACTATTTCAGTATAGTTATTGATATGTATTTTGTAATATGCCTATGTAATATGTATTAATTGTTTTATTATGCATTTCAATGTTGTAATATTTTTATGATGGATGTTGTTCTTTGCGGAAGCATCCGTGTGAATAGATATTTATTATTGATTATCTGAAGTTTGTATCTCTGGCTTCAGGTCTTGACATGGTTCCTAAATTCTTTTGCCTATTCCAGTTGTTTAATACTTAAAGTTTTCAATGTCTCTTTAAAGACTGGACTAGCCTTCGCAAGATCCAGTTATGGGAAGAAAACACAGAAGAGAAACTCTCACAAGAGATCCAGCCTCAGCACACAACAGAAGCAAAGCAAGGAGACAAAATGACATCAACAAAGGCGCGTTCCTAGAAACCAAAACTCACAATCTCTTATGGTGCACCAAAGGGAAAAACCAAAAGAAAATGCGCATGACACCTACTTCCAGTGCTTTTTTTTTATTAGGAGCCGGTAACTTTTAACTACTAAAAATTAATAATACACTGTTGTAACTCGGCTCCCGCGCCACACCGATGGTGCGCATCAGAGCACTATTAAACACTAGTAGTGGGGAAGACATGTTGATTCTACAGGAGGAAGGACTGTTGTAGATCCGGATGAGTTATGGGAGTCTGAACAGTCTGGGGCTAAGTTCTATCATGTGTGATACTAGTGAACTGTTTGGAAGACCTGCAGCGACACTGGGAAGTGTGTCTGTCGGTGGGTCTGTTCTGCTGTTCTGGTATTAAGTAGGACTCTTAGAACTTAAGGCATTAGCCTACTCCCTGTGACTTTATAGCGGAAGTTTAAGTCTAGGGAGTGAGTTTATAGCGGAAGTTTAAGTCTAACTATTTGTTGATTGCTTATAATAAAGACATTGTTTATTGTTGGCTGCCCGCCTTTCATTGAGTGCTTGTCCTAGATTTACAACAATGCGTTAAAATACAAGAAAAGTAATACTTTTTTCAAAAAGGTGCCGGTACGCCGTACCGGTGCGTACCGTCAAACAAACAAAAAAGCAAGAATAACGCAAAATAGAGCAGTGAGATTTATAACAAACGAATATTCACATTTGAGTAACACCATTAGTAAAATCACTAAATTTAGAGACAATTTAGGACAGTAACAATTATACATAAAACACTGAACCATAATCGTCAGATACAAAAACAAAACCTAATCAAATACTCAGAAAGACACAAAGATGACGGCACATGTCTTGTTCCCTATGCGAAGGATAAATCCGTACAAATGCTCCTTCTTCCATGGTGACATTTGAGAATGAAATGGGTTGCCCAAGTCTGCCAAGAAAACCATCGACTTAGCAGGGTTTAAGTCACTAATTTAACATGCATGACTAGATTGTCACATGAAATACGAATGACGTAATTATCTTCATTTTTTGAAGTAACGTCTGTAATTTATAAGATAAGATAAAATAACTAATAAGTGTAGTACTAATAAATCTTGATCTAATACATAAAATTAAAACATTGAACCATAACTTATCATGTTTTAACTCTGGAGATAGATATAGATCTACTCATCATCAACTAGTTCTAGAACTAGATCTAGATCTAAATCTAATATATAGAGCTCTAGTTTGGATTTAGATTTGGAATTGAATCTTTCGTTCTCAACAGAATACGCCTAACCTGAGCTCCGTGATGTAAATTGTTAGATCGAACTAAAATGTCTCCCTCGCCTGGTCCTCATCCTTTATCTTTCCCGTCTGCTGGAAGATCTTCATTTTTTTTTATCTTATTGATCTTTAAATTTAGATATGTTAAAGGCTATATATAAAGATCTAGATCATTATATATAATATATATAGATCTAGTCTAGATATAGTCTATATATCTAGATTTATCATAGACTTAGATCTATCAAAAATAGATTCTAGATCTATTATTTAAACACAAAAAAGCAAAAGTCAAACACCTGGCTCTTACCTTTGTAATTGATACTCCCAGACCTGAGAAGGTGGACTAGTGATTCTAAATAATCCGCACCAAAGAAAAACTATAGATCTAGGAATGAGCACTATAGAGAACAATTTTTGAACTAATTCTAGACTCCAATGTATCCAATAAGTCAGAAGCGAATACACAATCCTAGTAGATTATTTATGGAAAGCAAATCTAAAATCCAGATCTATAATTTTCAAAATATATTCCAAACACTGAATCTCTCTGCTCTATTAATAGATGTACACAACTCTAGTAATTAGTCGATATGATAGTTTTAATAAATAAAAAAAAACAGCACACGAAACTATATAAAAACACACGCAGGGGGAAACCACTCTTTGAGCATAGGGTTGACGTCTGCTAGCTCTACACGTTCAGTGAACACACGACACAGCCAACTGCTTCCTACCTGTCCGTTACAAAAACCGGTAGGTCGCGGAGGGGAAAAAAAAAAAAGGAGGCAGGGACACAGCAGACGTCGCCGTGTGTCAAGAAGCGTTTTACAAAGGAGAAGGGACGCTGGGGGTTCATGAGAGAGCAGCCATACGATCAGCACGGTCGTGTTTGTTGACAACAATGGCCGAAACGATACGGGAAGAAAAAAAGGGGACGCGTGTTATCAAATAAAGAAGCAAGAGTTGACCTTGACAGTGTCCAGAGAAAAAAAAAAGGATGGCCAGTTTTTAACTAAAATATTTTCTGAAAGATGAAGTAATTAAAAAAAGGGACACGTGAAATGTGTCAATCAAAAGGAGTCATTTTCATGGTTCATCAACAAAGGCTGCCTCCCTCTGATAGATCTAGGTCTAAAACATGGTCTAAAAATAATCAGCTAATTTTATTGGTTTGTTGTTTTTAAATATGAGACATTTTTTTTTTATTGTATGATTTTTTTTTTTATTTAAATAGGACTTCAATTCAATAAGAGATTTCTAGATAACTTTCCCCCCCCCCCTTTTTTTACAGCTTTGACGTCGCGGACAGATTTAGCAGACGATCTGTTGCTAAGTGTGAGGTCCGATGAAGCGTTTTGGATACATGGTGTGTGTGGAGGGGGGGGGGGCTGTGATCACACTGTGATTCTTTTTTTTTTTTTTTTTTAAAGTCTATCGCAGGTGGTCTCGTAAAAAAAATATTTTATTTTGGATGAATGAGCACATGTTCCCCTAATCACAGTATAGTAGCGGATGTGCGCTCGTGAACGCTGAAAAGGTAAATCTAGATTTATTGTCCTTTCGATATATTCAAATTGGGTCAAAAAAACAATGAATAAAAACCGATTTGATATTTCTTTTTATTTAGAGAACAAAAAGAGAAATGTAGAAATGGGAACGAGAATGTGTACAAGTGACTAACTTTTTTTTTGTTGGCGGGGGGGGGGGGGGAGGGGGTGGTATCGGATAAGTAAAAGTGCTTCTAAAATTGATGGGTTCAAAATATTAAAACGTGTACGTGTAAAGGGGGGGGGGCGGGGTGCATTATGAAGCGGGTTTTTCCAAATCGAGTCAAAAGTCTATGTGGGAGAAATTACGATGGGGGCCAGGTTTTTAAAAAAAATGGTGGTTCCAGAACGCGCAAGAGAGAGAGAGATAGAGAGAGCGGCAGAGAGAGCGGGCCATAAAATTTCATTGTAACAGATACACTAATTCACGGACTAAAAAGTTTGTCAGGTTGATCGTTGAAATGTGGCCCGTTTATTAAAATAAAAAAAAAGAAAGAAAAGAAGACGTGCTCCGACCATAATAAACAATATATTAAGTCTGGGAACAAATCAACGGGCCGTAGCCGGTGTGTGTACTGCTAGTATTTATATCAGGTCGAAATATTTGAAAGTCCAAGATCCATAGTTTGATATGAGAGTTACTTGACTTAGATGTCTTTTACTTCAAATTTTTTAAAATAGTTTTCTTAAATGTTCTAAATTTAAACACTAAATGCTTCAAACTTGTAAAATGTTTGTAAAATGTTTGACATGTTTCGGATGTTCCTTCAGAGTTGAAGTTTACTTCCTAGTCCAGACCTCCCGCAGGACGACGGGGGGATGGGAGCGGGCAGGGTTTGAACCCTCGACCGTCGATAAATCCGAACGACAGTCCAGCGCGCAAACTGCACGACCAGGCAGCCATCATGTTGTACAATCCGGGGTGTCTCTTGGAGATAAAAGTGCAAACTATTTATTTAATGTATTAAAAGTTAGTTTTATAATCCTAGAGAGTTATGCAGTTATGTGACGTCTGTGTAGCTTTTGTCTAGTCCTTCACTCTTTGGTCATCTTTGCCTTAGTATTGTCAGGCACTTAGTATAGAGACGCCCCGTAGTTGACTTGTTTGTTTGTAAAATGTTTCACATGTTTCGGATGTTCCTTCAAAGTTGAAGATAATTACTTCCTAGTCCAAACCTCCCGCAGGACGACGGGGGATAGGAGCGGGCAGGGTTTGAACCCTGGACCATCGATAAATCTGAACGACAGTCCAGCGCGCAAACCGCACGACCAGGCAGCCATCCAGACTTTGAACTCAACGTATAGTAACGTCACGGATAGTGAGGCTTAGCTTGTTTATTATGTTAGTTATTATTCAGTTGGTATTAGGACTTCAAGGTGACAACATCTTAATACGGACAGAGACTCGACTGTGGCCTATATAAATTTAAACTTAATTCAAGTATCTAACGGTCTGGACTTGAGTCCTTCGTCTTGGTTCTTTGTTTATAAAATGTTTTACATGTTTCGGATGTTCCTTCAGAGTTGAAGATAGTTTACTTCCTAGTCAAGACCTCCCGCAGGACGACGGGGGATGGCAGTGGGCAGGGTATGAACACGTGACCATCGATAAGTCCGAACGACAGTCCATCGCGCAAACCGCACGACCAGGCAGCCATCCTCAATTGTTATTGTTATAAAGGCGTTGTACTAGTACAGCGGTTCTCAACCTTTTAAGCTCGGCGACCCCTTTTTACAATCCCCCACTCTGACGCGACCCCCCTCCACACACACACTCATACAGCAATAGAAGAATACACAATAACAATCCATATTTTCGATGGTCTTAGGCGACTCCTGGCAAATCGTCAATCGACCCCCAAGGGGGTCGCGACCACAGGTTGAGAACCCCTGTACTAGTAGTTTTTAAACGAATCTAATACTCCAGCACAAGAAGCTCAGCACAAGAAGCTCAAACATCAGAGTAATCTGTCTAAGTCAGACAGCCAACATACAACAACAAGATCGAGGCCTATAACAGTATTTAGTTTCCATCTATTTGTCATGGGATCAATTCTTGATATTCCGATTTTATTCAAATCAACGCACACAATATTTATATCCCTAAATGACTCAATTATTTAGAAGTGAAAAATGTTCTCTGTATGCGATCAATTCACAAACAGATGATTTGTAATTTTCTATTATTGTTTGATTCATATTCGTCTTCTTGGGGTTAAAGTTTAACTATACATAAATGTTAAAGAATAGTTTTTAATCTCAGACCTGTTAATAAATAAATGTATTTCAAAGGTTAGCTTATCTCTTGTTGTGGTAAATGTTTGTGGTATGTCTGATGTATTGATTGTCAGTAAAGTAGAGCCGTTGTATCAAAAAGTAAGGGACGTAACTTAGAAAACAATTAGCCAAAAGATTAAGAAATAAAGTTGTCTTTCTTGTCTGCAAAGAAATACGAATATAGAATGTATGAACTAATGGTTTCCTGGTTGCCACTAGATCCTAGAATGAGAACAGTTTGATTAGTGATTTTTTTTTTATTCAAATAAATGAAACTATTTATAAATCATACAATGTTTTAAAATTATTTTATGCTATTTTTGTCTTTCAGATTATCCAAAACTGCAAAAAATGATCAGATAATTTTCTTGGCGACTTCATTGTACGCATTGGATCGTGAAGAGGAATGAGGAATATACGTCTTATCTTATACATCTTATAAATTACAGACGTTACTCCAAAAGAGAAGATAATTACGCCCTTCACGTATTCCTGTGTTAATCTAGTCATGCATGTTAACTCAGTGACTCAAAAACTGCCCAGTCATTTGGTCTTTATTAATAATAATTACAACAAAACTGTTGGAAGGAGTAGCCGGGATAGTGTGGTCAAGAAAAAGTGATAATAGAGGGAAAAAATATGACGTACATTCTAGAAAGTAAAGATGGTCAAGCGTCTCCCCCCACTTTTAGTCACCCGAAGCCACTCCACATAAACACACACCACACTCACACAGGCACGTGCAGATAGCACACACACACACGGATGAGTGAAGTGTTAATCCAGTTGAAAAAGAAACACCAAACATTTCCCCCCCCCTGCCCCCCCCCCCCTTGACTGGACACCTGTGTTTCCCGATGGCTTAACGCTGGACGCTTAAAAGAAAGCGATGATACCGAAAGGTCAAAGGTCATGCAAAATGTGTCAGGTCATTGTTACCGCCCCATAATTTATTTTTAGAGCCATGTTTGTCAATGTTTACATACAAATGCTTCCTTGTTGCTTGTTGCTAAGGAGATGTGTATGTTATCAATATCAATGAAAGTAAAATGGCGGGGTAAGGGGAATTAATTTTCAAGAAATCTACTTCTGTTCTTCCATTTTTTTCCCTTTTATTCTTTGTCCAGTCCAGTAGGAGTTGTCTGTTCTTCGTTGTCACGTGATTCGTATAAAGAAAAAAAAAAAAAAGGGGGGGGGGTATCGTTATTTCTAGACTCGGCACAGGAAGACGTCAAATTTCTTTCAAAGAAAGATCAGGAAAAATGTTTTAGTAAATCAAAGTGTCAAAGTACACATAGACTCGTATAGAGACAGGAACCTTTTTTATAACACAAAAAAAATCTTTAAACTATAGAAGCAATTCAAACTATCTATGGCGAATTATATATAAATATCATTCATTCACCGAATTCTCAGAACATGAAGTGCTCACCTAGTCGTCTAAATGTCAACAAGTCAACTGCTCACACTACCAAGCTTGTTCCACTTACCTGGTGGAGGCACTTCCGGCCCAACTGCTTCGTGCACGCAAATCCATGGCGGCGTCCGAAGGTAGGCGCTCGGCGGCACTTCTTCTTACGGACATGACTGAGAGACATTGACTGCAGCAATTAGGGATTGCTTCCCAGTTCCTTGTCTGCTGCCAACACAAGAGCCGCTATATCCATCCGTGAGAAATGAGCCACAAGTATCCACACTAGAAATCCATTAAACTACCCACCACTATATCCACAATATTATCCACAAAGTTTCACCAGTAAGTAAAAAAAATATATGCACATCCATTTAGTTACTATCAAAAGAGCACTGAATTCACAGTGTAAACTCGAGTTGAAGCTCTATTGTTTTTGAGAACATTTGATATTGTTGTATGCAATACATATTGTGTAATAATGTGTAATATAACAGAACACTTTATAAGGCAACTGTATCCCTAGGGATATATCTCCAATTTTTTTTATCCTTAATGTTTATCCTCAATTTCTATCCTAAACTCCTAAGATAATTTAGCGCAAAGTTTAGCGAATTACCTCCAAAGAAACAGGAATCGAAGTAGATAACAGTTAGCACTATCACCAAACGCTAAAATTTAGAAAAGAAAAAAATACTATTGAGCTATTAACTCTTGCTCTCCTAACTGACGATACCAACGTTGATTCCACCAGAATGTGGTAAATAATAACGGAGAGAAAGAGTTAATAGAATAGCGTATTAATTTCTTAGTGCAGTAAATGTGAAGTTTTCACCGCGCAAGGAAGTGGACGAGGTTTGTGAAGTAAGTCATAATATGCAAAGTTGTCGATCTTTGAATGTCTGTCCAACTATACAGACGATAGGAAGGGGGGCAGGGGCGGGGGAGGAGAGAAAGTGTGTAATCTACCTGCTGTCATTTATCAACATGCACCAACACACAAACACAAAACTAGCCCAAGAATCGTGGAAAGAGCGCGAAAGGCTCAGTAGCAAAAGTCAACACAATTTCAAACACGATTTCTCACGTCTGCTCCGAGCAACATTTTTTGTTTTCCTTTTAATAAGAGTTATCGACCTTCTCATATGTACAGCATAAAGAGAGCAGGAAAGTGGAGACATCTTGTAACAAGTGGAATGCTTTTGTTAGGGGAAGAATCTTTTTGTATGAAGATCTCAATTCAAGATCTAAATATTTAGATCTGAATATGTGTGTGCGGTATATTGAAGCAAACAACAGAATCTGGGAATGTATGTTTTTCATATATGAGTGTGTGTTGCTGTTGTTACTAATGAATGTGGGAGAATCTGGGAATGTATGTTTTTCATATATGAGTGTGTGTTGCTGTTGTTACTAATGAATGTGGGAGAATCTGGGAATGTATGTTTTTCATATATGAGTGTGTGTTGCTGTTGTTACTAATGAATGTGGGAGAATCTGGGAATGTATGTTTTTCATATATGAGTGTGTGTTGCTGTTGTTACTAATGAATGTGGGAGAATCTGGGAATGTATGTGTTTTTTTCTATATGAGTGTGTGTTGCTGTTGTTTCTAATGAATGTGTGAGAATCTGGGAATGTATGTGTTTTTTTCTATATGAGTGTGTGTTGCTGTTGTTTCTAATGAATGTGTGAGAATGCATTGGTGTTTGTCACTATGTGTGAGTAGCCTACACTTAATATTCAATGGACCAAACACTCAATAGACTGTAGATTCGATTCTTTGGTGTCTTTTTTTTTTGGGGGGGGGGTTTAAAATCAAGTGCAAACTATTAAAATGTATGCTACAGTCAAATATTCAAAATATTTATACCTTAAGGAGCAGTAAACATGTAACTTGGTCATTTTTATTCCAGTGCTACCTCTGTAGACTTGATATAGTGTCTTTTAAATAGTTGACTAAGTTAAGGCTTTTGTGATATATAGTTGTTAATTATGGAGGACTATCTCATCCCGAGAGTCTTCCTTCATGGGTAACTCTCGACTGAATCAAGAAAAACATCCATTACATGGATGTAATCATACGGGACCTCAAAGCAGTGAACGACACTACTGACCAGTGTAAATGAACACAACACTGAAAATAATGACCAGTGTAGATGAATACAACACTGAAAATACTGACCAGTGTAAATGAATACAGCACTGAAAATACTGACCAGTGTAAATGAATACAACACTGAAAATACTGACCAGTGTAAATGAACACAACACTGAAAATAATGACCAGTGTAGATGAATACAACACTGAAAATACTGACCAGTGTAAATGAATACAGCACTGAAAATACTGACCAGTGTAAATGAATACAACACTGAAAATACTGACCAGTGTAAATGAATACAACACTGAAAATACTGACCAGGGTAAATGAATACATCACTGAAAATACTAACCAGTGTAAATGAATACAACTCTAAAAATACTGACCAGTGCAAATGAATACAACACTGAAAGTATTCACCAGTGTAGATGAATACAACACTGAAAATACTAACCAGTGTAAATGAATACAACACTAAAAATACTAACCTGTATAAATTAATACAACACTGAAAATACTAACCAGTGTAAATGAATTCAACACTGAAAATACTGACCAGTGTAAATTATAACACTGAAAATACTGACCAGTGTAAATTATAACACTGAAAGTATTGACCAGTGTAGATGAATACAACACTGAAAATACTGTCCAGTGTAAATTATACAACACTGAAAATACTGACCAGTGTAGATGAACACAACACTGAAAATACTGACCAGTATAGATAGATACAACACTGAAAGTACTGACCAGTATAGATGAATACAACACTGACATTAAGAAATACTTTGAGATTTAAACTTGAAAACAAATTCAGAAAGAAATCCCAGATTGTGACATGAATTGATAGTTCGTGGAACTAGATAAGAACTTCTAGAAGTTTCAATTAAAACGAACACATATTAATGATAAAAAAGCATACGCACACACACACACATACCTTGTCTTAGACTATGCATTGTCAGCAAGTTCAAACCTATCAGGGGAGTTGTGTTAAAAAGAATCGAAAATGAAGGTTTTAAAGTCCAACCATATGGTAACACTATTCCATTGAGGCGACTAAATTAAACCGAAGAGGGAGAGAGAGGGGGGGGGGGGAGAGAATGAAGAGAGAGAGACAGAATTAACCAATCGCGAAAGGAAGAATTATATACTAACAGTTGGCAGCAATTGACAAATGAAAGAGAGAGAAAGAGAGAGAGAATGAGAGAGATGAGAGAGAGCGACAGAAAAAAAAAGAGTATGGGAGAGAGGAAGAGGCAGTGAGAGAGTTATGAGAGGGAGAGAAAGTATTAGAGTGTTTGGAAGAGAATGAGAGAGGACGAGATAATTAGACCCTAAGTCCGTGAGAACACGACACGACGACAGGAAGTTATGTGTAACTCCAAGACTGCTTTCACTTCATAGTCCGGGAAATTCCGTTAAGGATATGAATAGACATAAGCGTGTTTACCGATCCGGCATGTTGGTACCATTAGTTAAGTCAACATTACAGCCTTCAAATCGCACTGAGAGTGTCTGGCTTTAAAGGTCATAGACTTTATTACCTACTTAAAGTGTTTTCATTGGTCAGTGACATTGTGTGCCGAACTGGTCCCATAGCTTTCTCATGTTGTTATTTTTTCTCTCCTGAAATTGCTTTATTTAAAATGTGTTCCATTCTGTGACATTGAAAATAATAAAGAAAAAGTAAATATATCTTATCTTATCTTATCTTATCAATTACAGACGTTCCTTCACAAGTGAAGATGTTTATTAGAGTCTAAACTCTGCTAAGCCATTGGTTTTCCTGGCTGATTCAGGCAACCCATTCCATGCTATTTTCGCACTAAGAAAGAAGGAGCACTTGTATGAATTTCTCCTAGATTATAGAATAAGAAGTGTGCCTTTATCTTTGTGTCTTTTTTTCGATAAACAACAGCACCAACACATATTTAGTGAGTTCAGGGATGTAGCTAGCCCGAGAGAAAGGGTTTGAGACTCGTCTTTTAGCGCTACTTCATGATTTTAGCTTTCTCAATGCGCTATGATCCTATCACTTGTCTGGACCAGTTGGGAAAACAGTGTATGGGTTAAAGAAGCAGGTATATGTGAATGTTGCCGTGATCGCTTTTTAAATGCATTTTAAAAATGTACAACTTGGGTTCGAACTGAGGGCTCAACTTGTAAAAACAAATACAATTTCTTTCCCAAGTTTGATACCAAAAAAAATAAAATAATTCCCAATAGTTAATAACCTTTTTTTTTTAAAAAATTATTTATTGATTATTGTTTTATCAGTTACAAGAAATAATTGTGCGAAATTTCAATTTGAGCCGAGAGTTCAGGTTATTCTTTAACTTATGGTGCACGCGATCTGACTGTGTTGAACAGCGAGCGAGTTCCGAATCTTTGTTCCATAGACTGAACAGGCAAACCAATATATATATATATATATATATTTATATATATATATATATATATACTGCTAGATTCATTTCCCATTTTCGATATCAAACCCAATAAATAATCACTACTATTAGTTATAATTAGTTTCATGTTTTGTAAGTATAAGAAGAAGTCGAAACGAGAATTGCAGTGCGATACAGCCACAGGCAGGCGGAATGAGTACTTGTGAATCAATGCATTGAAATAAACACTAATTCGGTTTGCGTTAAATGAATAAATTTTGCATTTATTCCTCATTTCATTCTCCCCCCCCCCCGGTCCCACCCTAAATTGTTCTAAATGCTTCAGCAAACAATTATACTGTATCACGGCCTGGGTTCTACGGGCCGAATTCAGCCCTAGACAGTTGTAGCCTTATATTGTTTTAAAAGCAAACACACACACACAAACTAATGTTATAAAACAAAATGTATACGAAAAAAAAAATTAGGAGTTGATAAGTTGTCTTGGCCTGCTAGTTGGTTATAAGTCTAGTATGTCCTGTGTGGGTCCGATAGAAGAAATAGTAGATCTAGAACTAGACCATGTGAGAAAATTTGATTCCTTGATCATTACGCCCTATGACCTCAGTGCTCTTGACACACAGATATGGTTTCCAAACCGACAGACTCGAAGTGTTTGCTTAGAGAGTTTTGAAGTTACCGCCATAGAGCTGTTTTAAAAAAAAGGGGGAGAGAATCGAATCAAAGAAAGTGTTTGATATTTGCAGAAGTAAAGGAAATGTTCACGCTAAGTGTCTTGCAGGTGTTTCATTCCTTGACATAGTCGCTGTCGATGTCGACTTCAGAAGAAGAGGAGAATCGTGGAGAAATAAAAATAGAACAAAATATGTCGTTACTAGCTCACATTTTCAATAAACTCAACAATTTGGTACACGCATTGAATCACGTGACCTCCAGGTCGTTGTTAATGGTCTATTACAGCGGTTCTCAACCTTTTAAGCTCGGCGACCCCTTTTTTTACAAACCCCTACTCTGCCGCGACCCTCCTCCCCATACACACATACAGCAATAGAAGAATAGACAATAACAATCCACATTTTCGATGGTCTTAGGCGACACCTGGCAAATGGTCAATCGACCCCCAAAGAGGGTCGCGACCCTCAGGTTGAGAACCCCTGGTCTATTGCAATGCTTCAAAGGCTTATTTTTGGGCCTAATACAATTCTACAGTTCATTAAGTAGAGACGTATACTGAACAGCATTGACGCCGTGGGATGCCGACATTTAAACCATTATCGTATTTCTTTAAAGCAGTGTTTCCTAAACTGTGTTCAGTGGCACCGTAGTGTTCCGAGAGTCCTGAATAGGTGTCCCAGGAACTAGTGGAATAGTTAACTAGTTGGCCACCACGTGAATTAATCTCTCTTCAAAAAAAAAAAATAAAAAATAAACAAAGTGTACCGCTAATTATTCAGAATGTGCAAAGTGTTCCGTTACGGAAAAAGTTTGGGAAACACTGCGTTAAAGGAAAAAGAAAATTGAGCGTAGTCTCCCCTCTAATGTTTGAGATATCAAACAATCCGATGAAGTGGCCTTCACGTCTTGATTAGTGTGACTTAGATACAAGAATTCTGACAAAAATGGACGTGCCATAATATGCAAGATCAACATACCGTGATTACAACATTGACTTGGTCAATGACGCTCAATTTCAGGACCTGCTTTTCATCACAACAAAAGTGACACTTAGTCTTGCACAACTTTTAAATACTCCGTAGACTCCATCCGCGGTTCCAGGTCACTGGCGTATCTAGGTTGGGGGAGGAGTGGGGAGAATTTGAAAATCCCCCTGGGCCCCCACTTGAGGGGGGGGGCTTACAAATGAGTGTTCAAAATTGTTTTTTTTACATAAAATATTATGCAAAATGCAGGGGCCCTCGAAGAGGTCAAGCCACCCGGGCCCACAAATGATGGCAAATTCCTAGCTAAGCCACTGTTCCAGGTCAAGTGCTCAGTTACAGTCTGTACTGCTTAGCTATGACGACTGCAACAAGCCGCAGACAAAAGGCTCAGAGAAAAGCAGGCAGGCTATCGTAAAGTCAGATCATGCACTGAACAGATTTTCATCCCGCGAACTATCATCAAGCAAAGCCTGAAATACAAATAAAGGCTGATAATAAGTTTTGTAGATTTCAAAAAATCCTTTGAAAGCGGACATCGTAAATCATTCTGGAATATTACAAGAGAATATGACAGCTCTCAAAAATGTTGTCCAAATGTCTTCAAAATCTCTACTGCAAATCTAGAAAAGATGATGGAATAAGTGAGTTCTTCAACATCAGGTCAGCTGTGAGACAAGGATGTATTTTCTATTTCTCTTTCTGCTAGCCATCAACGATGTCATTTTAAAAAAAAAACATTCGGTATCCCAAGGGCATGAACTAGCCCGACTGACGGACCTGAATTTTGGCAGACGATATAGCAGACGATATAGCATCACTCGGGAATACGAGTAAATTAATGCAAAAGATTACGGAGAGCCTGTATAGAGACGCATTTAAAAATCGGCCTCTGAATAAATCTTAATAAAAACCAAACTTATGCGCGTGTTGGCTAGAGGTGATGAGGTCATCAAGTACCACGTCATCGTTGGGCATACAGACCTTGAACAGATAGAACAGTCTATCTAGACAGCGATATCACAAGCGCTGGAGATGTATATTACTATGCTGCATGTTGGACAGCGAAAGCAACAGCCGTCTTTTAAGAAACAAATCAGTCTGAAGACCAAGATCTACCTCTTTAATACAATCATTGTACAAAAGGACACACCTACACTTGCGAGAGTCATCCATAGCCGTTGACAAGAGACTAAACGTGGGCACGGCATAAAGTAGTGGTCATGGCATCAGGTACTGGGCATGGCATCGAGAAGTGGGCATGGCATCGAGAAGTGGGCATGGCATCGAGAAGTGGGCATGGCATCAAGTAGTGGACATGGCATCAGGTACTGGACATGGCATCAGGTACTGGACATGGCATCAGGTACTGGGCATGGCATCAAGTAGCGGACATGGCATCAAGTACTGGGCATGGCATCGAGAAGTAGGCATGGCAAAAAAAAAATGGACATGAAATTAAGAAGAGGGCATGACATGTGGGCATAAAATCAAGAAATAGATATGACATCAAGAAATAGGAATGACATCTAGAAATGGACATGACATCTAGAAATGGACATGACGTCTAGAAATGGACATGGCATCTAGAAGTGGACATAACATCAAAAAGTTGACTTCAGTGTTTGAAAACAAGTCAGATAGTTTGAAGTTTTGACAGAGTCAACGTTGATATCCCCAAAAGGCCATTTTACATGGTCACAGAGAATGTACAGTTAAAAAGTAAACACATGAAATAATACAATCGCTTCTTTGTAACACCCCCCCCTTTTTCACCCCCCCCCCCCCACAACTTGACCTGATATCGAGGCTCAAGAAAGGTCATATCATTCGAGTTATTCAGATTGTCCTGACCTTATGCTTTTATGTCATGTGTGTGTGTGTGGCAACATTTAATTTTCTACAGATGGGTTCACACAAAACTTACTCATGCGAAACGACGTAGAACCCAAAGAAAAAGGTGGGGGGGGGGGGGGGGACTATGCTGCTAAGACGAAATCACGGAGTTACATGAATCAATAGAGTGGAAAGTGGGTGACGAAACAGACAGAAACAAACATTTGTTGGTTTGCTAAAAAATACATATTAGTCTTTTCATGAAATGCTTCACGCTATCAGCCCTCGAGTAATAGGCCTCCGTCTTATGGTCCTCTAGGAGGCAAAGGTTAAAGTGCACCGCTGAACAAATTTACCGTGCAGGAGGTGGAGAGGGGGGTGGGGGTGATGTTTCCGCTGCACAATATTTTACACACGCGATCTATAATCAAAGTGTGTTTTTGTGCGCCCCCCCCCCCTTTTTTTTCCCAAATCACGTGATCTATTCTTCTCATTCTACTCTCTAACACAAAAGTTCAATACAAAACACGGCGCCATGGCTTCGCGTCGTGACCCCGTTTAATAGAAGACGTCTGAATGTCTCACTTCCGGTTGGGTGGCTGCATTAAAAACAAAAATGTTTGTTTAGTTTTGTATTCAAATTGTGTAACATTTATTTTGATAGCCCAAAACATATTTGTACTTTGTAGAAGAAAGACCATCAAAACGGCGCACAGCACTGACCTATATCATGTTACAAGGTTTGGATACGTCCTGATTGAACGCTTCACTGCAAGACGACCTCTATATTTATTCATAACATTATTCACTTAAAGAATATTTAGCTTTTCAAGAATATATAGTTTCCAAACTTACCTTTCCTCTTGATATGGAGAGGCGTGTTTTTTAATTTGCGTTCCTCTCTCACCCCCCCCCCTCTTTCTGAATGAGATGGGAACGCCAATGAATCAATCAACAATCATAGAAGCTGGTCTCGCATGACCAGATCGATAGTTAGATAAAAAAATATCTTCTCGATTAAAAATAAACCTCTCGAAGAGAAAGAAATTGCTATGTTACTGTCCAGTAACACATTTTTGGAGATTCTGGTCTGCATAGAACAAGCGATATGCAGGAAGAACATGTAGAAATTGTAAAAAACAAAATATAGGTGAATATGTCACAGAATAATTTTATTTCTTGACTTGATTGAGCTGAACAATCGCAGGGCCTGTACTATCAATGACCTTCTTCCTATGATTATTTTTTTCAACGTTTGAACCGGATTAAATAATCGAAACGGATTAAATAATCGAATACAAGAAAAAAAATAAGAAATCGATTACAAGAGTCCAAACTTAGAGCAGACGTGGAAAATGTTCAGAAAACGTCACGTCCTTTCCCCGGGCTGTAAGCACACATTCGATTGAACTCTAGTGGGCAGACCTTTTTTTTTTTTAAATAAAATTCCTAATTCAGTAAAATGCTGTTAATTAAGTCGGGAGTGGAATGCATGAGCTGACAGACACCACGACCTGACGGCAAACAATCCCTCCCCCCCCCTTTTTTTCCCCACCATATTTTTTTCTTTGCTTCCAAACAATGAAAGTCATTTGAATTATAGGGAAAAAAATGAAAGATGTGTCCCAAGACATAACATCTCGACCCCCATTGCGCTAGACCCCATGGCGCTGGTAATACAAGAGAAATCATAAAGGTCTAGGTCCCGAGACATAACATCTTGACGCCAGGACGCTCGCCCCCATTGCGCGAGTAATGGAAGAGAACTCATCGGTGTCTAGGTCCCCAAACATTGCATCTCGACCCCAGGTGTCCGCAGGTCGCAGGCAGAACTCATTTTTCAAGCACTGAGAAGATTTTTTTGTTTTTATTTCTAAGCCTTAAGCTTCAGTTACATCACAAAATCATTGAAATTATTTCACTCAAAAAATTTATCAATCTAGATTCTCGAATAAAACACAAATTAATCAAACTTGTTTTGAAACAAACAGTCTCTAGTTCTTGTCAATGTCAAGGGCACATAGTTAATGTTTAACTGACAATTGGATTTAGAAGCTAATTTTGTGGAGCTTCTGTAAATTATGAGATTAGAGAGACAGGTGAGAGAGAGAGAGAGAGAACGAAGGAATAGGGTCAGGAGACTAGGAGGGGAAGCAACAAGGTTTGACTTAGAATGATGACTTTGTGTTTCAAGCAGAAGAGAGTGATAATAATAATGACCAAAGATACGAAACTATACATATCTATCAGCAGCATGGAAACATTCTGCATAGAAGTAAATAAGAAATTACAGACAAAAATCATGTTTGAAAAACAAAGGAAACAAAGTTTGTTTCAAAAAACGAACAAATCACTCAGTCCACTGTTCTACACCAATTTATCTGGACAGTATAGACTGACAGGTAAATACCCAGGTAGGTTAGTAGAGTTGGTAGATCTATAGATATTCATATCAGCCTGATAGAAACAGTGATTGATAGTGATCGATTGATGCGTATCGTTTAATTTCGAATGGTCTGACATCCCATCATGCAGTTTTCATAACAAAACAACGAATTATTTACTAAATACATCTTTTTCATTTCTCATGATAAAACCCAGATCTCCTTAAACAGAGTTGCTTACCACTTCACACGTAGAAATAATTTAGTAAATCCACTGAGAAACGTCAAGAAGAATTCACATGAGTCAAAACTAATCCATTCTAAGTCCTGGTCTGACACACAGGAGGACTTAACGACTAGCAGAAGCAATCAAGTCATACACACAACTACCGAGCTGAACACAGGCCGAGCATTCTCACACATTGAATGGGCAACTAAGGGCAAGTCAATGCGTCACGGACTGCAGTGGCGATGCAGTCTGCACCCAAATCTAGAGTTGCTGTCCCTGTGTGCAAGGATGCGTAACTGCGTTATTACTGGACAGAAAACAGAAACCAAACATGTTTTTTTTTCCCACGCGTGGAGAGTAAGTCTGGTCCAAGTATAGAATATCTTAGTTACAGACGTGGGAAATAAGGAGCCATCAAAAGTAGTCTGTAATTGGTATCTCAACGGTTCAACACCAGAACTCTGCGGTATGGAGTTTTAACTTATTCTCCCCTAACTGACGATACCAACGTTGATTCCACCAGAATGTGGTAAATAATTACGGAGAGAAAGAGTTAATAACGAATTTTGGCTTTTCTTTTATCTTATCTTAAATAATACAGATGTTACTTCAAAAAAGAAGATGATTACGTCCTACGCGTCATGCATTTAGTCATGCATATTAAACAATGACTTAAATTCTGCCAAGTCACTGGTTTTCCTGGCTAGCTCAGGCAACCCATTCCATGCTCTAATAGCACTAGGGAAGAAGGAGTATTTGTACAAATTTGTCCTAGCATATGGAATGAGGGCTGTGCCTATATCTTTGTGTCTTTCTGAATATTTTATTAAATTCTGTTTTTGTATTTGAAGATTATGGTTCAGTGTTTTATGTATGATTGCTACTTTACTTTTGAGCCTTCTGTCCTGAAGGCTTTCTAAATTTAGTGATTTTACTAAGGGTTTGGCGTCGTTTAACTTCCATTATTACTTAGAAAGTGAGATTAAAGATGTAATGAATAAAATGTAATAAACAGGGACGGTTTTAAGCGTGTGGAGGCCCGGGGTAGATATTTTTGTAGAGGCCATACACTTTTTCTTTTTTTCGAAAGCTTTAATAAAAAATCCACTTATGAATAAATATATTTAAACCGGTATCTAAAAGCATGCCGTCTTTTAGACAAAAAGAAACAGAGTACTTGTACATTTAAAATCATTTTCCTTTTTTTTTTAAAAAATAACCAATTAGTTAATTAACTATTAATAAACTGCTTTGTTTGGCGTTTCAAACAAGGGAAAGATATAGTTGTTTGATACCGAAAAGGGAAATAAATCTTACTGTATTGAGAAGTATGGATGTAAATGTGGACTCTACCCCTTAGATAAGTTTTGTAGTTGTTTTTTTTTTTCTTTGTAATTTTTTTATTTATTTTTTTTTTTTTGGGGGGGGGGGTATTTTGCTAGTTTTTTTTATGTTGCTAAGTTTGTTGGGACTTAGTTGAAGGAGGTAATGACGCATTCTTTGCTGTTTGGGTTTTTGTTACAGTTATTACATACCCATAGTAAATTTGATCTTGACCGACTCCCCCCTCCCCCCAACTACTTTCATATCCCTCCATGAAGCGCGGCGTAGAAATACTGAATGATCACGTGATCGCACATGTAGACGTGAGATGTAGAGTACGTGGGGGATCACAAGACCGTTTAGAAAGGGACGTAACCACGAGAATGGTTAGTAAAGGGAAACAATTACAGGACCAGTCAGTAAAGTACGCAAAATAAGACCAGTTAGCAAGAAAGTAATGTCTAGAAATTTTAATTGTCATATATTTAGATAGTTAAATCTATCTAGTAGCTGCCAAAAAAAAAAAAAAAAAAAAAAACGCAACGAACAATGTACAAATATCCATCAGAAAATAGAAAACAGATCTGTCATTATCTAATTTAAAACTAAAAAATTGAACATATACATTTTTTTCCGGGTGATTTTCCACGCCGGTGGCGGTACCAGACTCTGTTCCATTGTGATAAGATCCAAAGGAGATTGAGACCCCTTGCAGTTTGGGGTCAGGCGGCTTTAAGAGTCTGCAGTGGTCTTATGACTGTTCCTCCACAAAGGGGCTCCAGGAATCATATTTTCTGTTAGGGTTTACTCCCTTAGACTAAGACATTACTAGGACTCACAGCAGTGAGGCTATTAAACTGTTTGCACTCTTAGCATCACTTCATATTTCATCATCATCATCATCCCCATTATCATCATCATCACCATTATCATCATCACCATTATCATCATCATCATCATCACCATTATCATCACCATTATCATCATCATCATTATCATCATCCCCATTATCATCATCATTACTATTAGCATCACCATTATCATCATCATCATCATTATCACCATCATCATCATTATCATCATCGTCATCATCATCATCACCATTATTACCATCATCATCATCTCTCTCTCTCTCTCTCTTGACTTTCGTTGTAGAAGTGCTTTGACAGTTCGGGTTTCCGAATCCGTCCATTTCCCCCGGTCAGCAGCCATTCTGTTACGTTGTCCAGCTAGCTTTCCTTAGGATGACCATTTCTTCGCGCTCCTTCCTCTGTACTTCATAGTACTTAGTAAAAGTTGATTCAATATATTTCATTATACATATAGCACTAGGTGTATACGTGTGTCTGACAGTTTAAGTATTGAGACTTTTCCCTTTGAATCTTCTCGTCTGACTAAAGAGAGCAATTCTTGATGGTACACCGCGTAAGTATTTCATTAAATTATTACGTAGGTTTTCTAAGGCATTTTGATTTAATAATAACAAGGTTACAAAGACAGTTTGTGTGGAAACACAAACTCAAAATCGTCCCCCGCAGTGGTCCACCAAGACAGGAAAAAGGGCAGGTTTCAATATTTTCAGAAAGAATATCAGAATGAAATTCTATCAAAGGCAAATGACAGAGAAGAATGAAGAAAGAAGGTTGACCGATCCTGTGTGGTGCCCCAAAGATCCAACAGACCAAGGGATATGTGAAAGTAAATGTGAAGTTAGATGTGAACCTGGCCTAACTGATGTCTTATAATGAGTATCTAATTGGTCTAATTGTTTTGTAAAGGGTCAATCTCTTATTCAAAGCCTCAGAATTTTGTGTTCGATGAATTTGACAGCACTCTGCAGTTCACGCGATAATATGAAAAACTACTTATTAATTGTTGTTTTAAATTATGTCCAACTTATTTGAATAGTACATAGATTTTTTCTCTTTAAAAAAGAAAGTTAGCATTTATTTTTTGTAAATGTAGTATTTAGTATGACAGAACTTTCATAACTTAGCAATACAATTGCAAAAAATAATATTTTCTATAAAAATCTAAAACCATTTGCATAAATGTGTTATAAAAAATGACAAGGCGTATCTTCTCTTACTAAAACGCCTCCAGTGTTTGTTACTTTTAAAAGTGAATAGTTGTAAAAAAGGTGTATTTTTCCGAAAAAACTGCTTGCATAATTGATTTTAAAAATTAGAATTTTAACTTTCAGAAGAGAAAAAAGTAGCCGTTGCATCAGAACTTTGAATGATCTAAAATATCATGATGTCCGATTTTCATGTTCTCTTCTAGTTTCCGAGATCTAAGCGGGACGGACGGACGGACGGACAGACAGACAGGTCACACAAAACTAATAACGTCTTTTCCCCTTTCGGGGGCCGCTAATAAAAATCATCGTAAGAGCAGCAACATAACCCAAGGGAGACAACAATATTAAATCGTCTTGGATTAATTCGCCTTGGTTGTCGGTCGCAATTTTTTTTTCTGTCACTGCAATAAAGACAACTTTAAAAAGTAAAGCTTTAAAAAAAAGCTCTCCATTCAGATCTTGCGATCTATAGGACAGATGATGTTAAGTTCATCAAAGCTTTTAGCTAATGAATAAATAATCGTAGATAATGGAATATTTATATGAGTTTAAGAGTGAGGAATTTATCGTGACTAGAATGTCCAGATGTCGCCACATCTGATGCGGATGAAGCCGCTACATTCTGAATGCCCAGATGTCATTGTCATGACTTGCCATGTCAAACTGACCTCTATGCAGACATGGTTACATTATTTATACTATGTATGTGACAGTGTTATATAGGTCAGTAAAGGTTATTGAAACAACAGCAAATCTGTCAATAGGAAATCTTTGGAATATTTTTAAAAAAAGTAAAGTCCTCAAATAGAGGAAGAAAATGTGAGATTTGGAGGAGAGGAAATGTGTGGAGATTTGTGAGGAGATGTGTGGAGGGTGAGGAGAGGAGATGTGTGGAGATTTGGGAGGAGAGGAGATGTGTGGAGATTTGGGAGGAGAGGAAATGTGTGGAGATTTGGGAGGAGATGTGTGGAGGGTGAGGAGAGGAGATGTGTGGAGATTTGGGAGGAGAGGAAATGTGTGGAGATTGGGAGGAGATGTGTGGAGGGTGAGGAGAGGAGATGTGTGGAGATTTGGGAGGAGAGGAAATGTGTGGAGATTGGGAGGAGATGTGTGGAGGGTGAGGAGAGGAGATGTGTGGAGATTGGGAGGAGAGGAAATGTGTGGAGATTGGGAGGAAATGTGTGGAGAGGAAGGAGAGGAAGTGTGTGAGAAGGAGTGAAAGAAGTGTTTAAAAAGTGTGGAAACGGAAAGGTCAAGGAAAGTGGGAGGATAGTTACATATGATAAGTAAATGATGATAAGTACATGATCTTTCAAAATGTCTCTAGTAAAAGTTTGTTTAAATCCCCCCTTTTTTTTTTACAAATGTATTTTGTAAGTGTTTCATCCATATTGTGCACTGAGCTTTTCAAACAAAAATGTTTTTGATCTTTCAAAAGACAAAAATCGGTCCATGTCAATAATCAAATCGGTCCTCGTTCTTGGCGATTGAAACTAAAACCTGAAAGAAAAAAACCTGCAAGCCAGCCACTGGGCTTTGCTTTACAGAGAGCGGAATTCCTGCTTTGCTAATGCCTTCTTGCGCAAACCATCATATTTGATATCCCAACCAATGGGACATCACTCTTGTTTGCAGTGGTCTCCCTCAGCTCGTGGACACCTTCAACTCTGCGCCCTCTAGCGGTGTTTATCCTTTTTAATGGCCATAGGAAACAATGGGTGGGTGTTCACACACACAAAAAAAAGGTTGTTTTTTTCTTTTTCTCTTTCTGTTTTAGACCAGAAATACTCCCAGGCCTAAGGCTTAGGGAGGAGGCAACATCGTTTAACTTCTCTCGCTCTCTCTCTCTCTCTTCTCTCTCTCTCTTTCTCTCTCTCTCTCTCTCTCTCTTGGATGTTTTCATTTTACGATAACTTGAAAAATTAAGAAAGTAAAAATGACCTGCTAAAGTATAAGAAAGTAAGAATGTCCTTTCATTTGGGGAGGGGAGGGAGAATTGTAATTGTAAAATTAATTAAATAGAATTTATAAGTCAACAAATGTTTTAGAAGAAACCTGAACAGACACAAAATAGAGCAGTGAGATTCATAACAAACGAATATTCACACTTAACAAATACACCTTTAGTAAAATCACTCAATTTAGAAAGCCTTCAGGACAGAAGACTCAAAAGTAAAGTAGCAATTATACATAAAACACTGAACCATAATCTTCAAATACAAAAAACAAAATTTAATAAAATACTCTGAAAGACACAAAGATAAAGGCACATTCCTCGTCCCATATGCTAGGACAAATTTGTACAAATACTCCTTCTTCCCTAGTGCTATTAGAGCATGGAATGGGTTGCCTGAGCTAGACAGGAAAACCAGTGACTTGGCAGAATTTAAGTCATTGGTTAATATGCATGACTAAATGCATGACGCGTAGGACGTAATCATCTTCTTTTTTGAAGTAACGTCTGTATTATATAAGATAAGAAGAAGAGGTGTTTTGAAGTGTGTGTGTGTGTGCGTATTTCTATGGTGATGGCGGGAAGTGGTCAGCTATGCAGTGTGAATGATGCAAGATAAGTGGATTTGTCGTCAGCGGTCTTAGATAAGACAGAGGGATTCCAGAACGCCAGACTGAAAAGACGTGTTTTTGTAGTGAGTCAGATTTTGTTCAGAATACCATTTTATATTGTTACTCAAGTCTTGTACATTGATTTCATTTTATCTGAAGTTTAAATTTGTCTATATTGTAATCAAATGTATATTTCGTTCTGCTCACCAAGAAGTTAGTCAAGCTATTTCACGCTCTACAAGTTATAATAAGCCTTAAGCCAGGGGTTCTCAACCTGTGGTGCACGATTTGCCAGGGGGCGCCAGAGCCCATCCAAAAAATGAATAGTTTTGTCTATTCTTCTATTGCTGTGTCCGAGCCGGGGGGGGGGGGGGGTCACGGCAGAGTGTGGGATTGTAAAGAGGGGTCGCCGAGCTTAAAAGGTTGAGAACCGCTGCCTTAAGCGGTTTAATTGTCTACCAGCAGTTTGGTGCTACAGGCCAACGGCCGTCCACTACAAGAGAATACATGAAATATCACAAGAATCAAGCTTAAAAAAAACTTTCATATTTTAATTATTATTGATATTTTTTTTTAAATGAGTGTATTGTCACAGCTTTCCTATTACATTTATAATTATAACTCGATAGAATCAACCTCAGGTCTCGATACGTCTAGGTGTCCCTGGTTCAGTTCTAGTTAACGAAATAAAACAATGAAACCACTAGATCGAACACATAAACTTTTAATCAGCTTTACTGCATATCACACACAAGCTGGTCTCTCTCTAACAAACAAAACATACTTCCGGTCATTCGCGCAGATTGTAAAAATAGATTATACATAGGCTACATACACACATTCATCCGTGACATGTATTTTATTTTACTCACCGCAAGACTGTAATAGTCAGGGTAGAGAATGCTGTATCCACTATATCCAAAGCTTGACCAACGTCCGAACAAGGGATGTCATTCACCCGTAAAACGTAATCCCCTTCTACAAGTGCAGAGTCACCGGCCTTGCCACCAGCAACAATCTGGAAAATAGATTAACGCACGAGACTTAAAATCAAGAAAGGCGAGCAGCTTTAGAGTTTGGAAATACAGTCTACAGTCGGATGGCTGCCCAGCTGTCGTCTGGATAGTTCCGGGTTCGAACCCTGCCCGCTTTCATCCCGTGGATTGATCTAGAACGTAATTATCTTCAATCCTGTGGGTACATTCGAAACTAACAAGTTGAGTCAGTCTAACCCGGATAATCGGGACACTCGCTTATTCGGACCAAATTCTTAAGTAAATAAATCCTATAATACAGTGGAATCCGGTTAATAGAGCAAGCCGGTTTCGTTTTTTTTTATTCAATTTTTGACAATGTTGTCACTTTCAAGCGAAATAAAATAATAAAATGCAATTGTAAAAGTCAAACATGTTGTTAAACGAGAACAAAAAACAAAATAGAAAAGACTTTCATAGTTTTTTTTATACAAGTTTTTGAAAAACGTACACTGCCAGGGTACATAGTAGGATATGGGTTAAGACTGAGACCAGAAGTGGCCTTAGGGGGCATCGAGTGGGGCAACCGCCCCAGGCCCCGCGTCTTACAGGGCAAAGCCATACAAATATTTTGTCCTTTTGTTACCGTCAGCCCATCGTACAAAATATTCTAGGCCCTGATATGACTCTTGCCTGGGGGCCCCGCACGCTGCTTAGGCAGACTTGTCCAAGAGGATCGTGGCCCTGAAGTGGTCTGATAAATTGGATTCGACTGTATCTTCAAAATGAAGCTCCTGCCAGAGCTCCATAATACTGTAAGCGAGATTTACGAGATTAACTAAACTATGTCAAGGAGACTCAATAAAACTTCAACATGGCCAACTAGAATCAAAAAGAATTCGCGTACTGAGTCTCCTTGAGATAACATGCGTAGGACGTACTTATCTTCGATATACAAAGCTCATATCAACTCACTCTGTCAGTCCGTCTTGTCTGTCTGGTAAAAATCATGAGGGTTAAGTCCCCTTAAATAATTGTTAACGCTTTCTCCCACACGCATTCTCCGATCAGGTTCATAATTTAAGCATATGGTGTACCTAACAAAACACGAATAATTAAAAAAAAAATAATTATTCAATTGGTAATTAATTATTTCGCTTGATATGGAATAAGGGAAATAACTTCTACATTATTGATAGAAATAGTTGTAAGGGAGTTCGTCACCTTAGATAAGCTGTGTTTTTCTAAGGATTTTTTTGTCACATAATGCAAAAAAATCCTTTTCAAAAAGAAACTATGTTTATCTATTTTGCAAGTTTGAAGTTACGTCTGTAATCTATAAGATTTTAGTTGAGGAGTGAAAGTCGATTTATTAATTTCTTTTCAGCTCTAAACTGTCCTCGTTTAATGTTAGGGAAAAGGCCTTGGCTATGTTTTATCACGCTCACATCTGCAATATTTTAAGTTTCAATATCACTGCCTGGTATGGCAATCTGAGCATTAAAAATAAAAATAAACTTTATACAATCCTTAATGCTGCTGGCAAAATCATTGGCAAAAAACAAACCCCATTTGGGCAGTTGTTTGAGACAAACATCTATAAAAAAGCTAGCAAGATCCTCGAAATAAGGAATCGCCCCTTGTGTCAGGATTTTGTGATTTTACCATCACAGAAGAGATACAAGACACCGATAGCAAAGACAAACAGACACAAACACTCTTAATTCCCCTGGCAATCAAATCATTAAATAAGAACAATCTGATATAAACTTTGTCACATATAAATTATGAGTGAGTCTGGTGTGAATGTACACTTTGGTTTCTTATAGTTATAATGTTTTGTTTGGTGTAATGCACAAATTGTAAGACAAATTTCCGTACGGACAATAAAGATTATTATTATTATTATGTTAGAAATGAACGAGTAGTCATTCTCTGGCACTGCCAGGGTCGAGTTTCGCTAAAGAGAAACAAAATTCATCGTAGTCCCTTTAACAGTTTCCACTGAGGAATTTTCTGGTGATGTGGCAGGTCTGCAGCAGTACCGCCCTCTGACAGGCAACGAAGATGTTCCTAGGAATGTTAAGGGCCTTGAAGGTGTCTGTGAGGTCAGTTGTTATTATCCCCTCGGTTGATATAACAATGGGGTATATTGTTATTTTGGACAATTATTATTATTATTATTATTTGTCTAACATCTTTAACCGTGTTGGTTCATGAAAGTAACCCATCAGACCTGCACTTAAATATCAACTTATTTACTTTGGCTTTCCCGCCAAAAAATATGAATAGATTGCCATGTTTGTTTAGAAACGTGGGAATGGGGCAGACGATCAGATTAACACACAAGAGGCGGCGAACACTTACTAAATGATACGCAGGTTTTAACATGTAAGTAAGCATTTGAAGAATTTCACCCTAGAGAAGAGGTTAATCTTTGAATATATGACGACGGTTCAAACCAGGAAATGTTAAGCATTGTGGGAAGGCCTTTTCATTGTCTGGGGGAGGGGAAGGTGTCTCAAGTGTTGGGTAAAGTAGAATCGAGGCTTTTAGCAAACAAAATGCAGGTCGGTTATTAGTTTTCACAGCAGTTCTCAGCGCCATCTATGCACTTAGCTCTTCATAAAAGAAAGTTTAAAGTTCTCATGTGTCGTCTGAAGAAATCAAATGATGACGCAATACTGGTTTAATTATGTTCGCATGGTGGAATTGTGAAGAAATGGTGCATAGGATATTCAGAAAGACACATAGATAAATAATTATAATAATGATAATAATAATAGTAATCTTTATTATCCGTGGGGAACTTTGTTTTACAATTGTGTATTATAAAAAAAACAGAACATGATTAGAGCAAAACATTTGTACAATAGCACACAAGATATACGTTCATACCCCAGTTTCTCTTGGACATTACATGCGAGTTGGCAACAGTAAGTTACAGTTTGTTCAACGTTTTAACTGCCAAAGGAACAAAAGAGTTCTGTGTCTACTCGATTATGTGGGTCAGTGTCGTATATCTTCTTGGTGATGGCCTATTTAGTATTCCATATGCCATTTTGCTAGGACAAATTCGTACAAGTGCTCCTTCCTCCTTAGCGCTATTAGAGCATGGAACGGGTAGCCTTAATCAGCCAGGAAAGACAATGACTTGGCAGAATTTAGGTCTCTAATTAGCATGCACAACTAGATTAATACATGGATAAGCGTAGGGTGTAATTATCTTCTCTTTTTAGGGAACATTTGTAATTGATTAGAACATTATATTTAATACATGGCGCATAGCTATTAAGGGTCGTTGAGGGACTTTAAGGGCGCACCAGACTCCTCCCAACTCTAATGGGTACCTAACTTTAGTTGGTAAAATAAATGCGGTTGGTCGTTGTGCTGGCCATATGACATCCTGCACGCTAACCGTTGACCAAAGAAAAAGATGACCTCAATTTCCTCTGCCCTATAAATCAGAATATCGGAAGGTCTGAAAGGAGAACTTACTTCAGTCGTAGAACGACTATGGCTCATTTCGAACACTTTTTCATGTGGCTGTGGGGCCCAATTTAGGAGAGACACTCCCGTCCATAAATATCGCAGGTTAAGGTGGCTTTCGCTTTGTTGGTAGAGGAGCTGGCCATTTTTCGTAATAGCTGAGGCCCATGTCCATAGCTTTATTGGTCACTGTCTCTCTCCAACTAGTGCGGTCTAGGGCTATGGGGGACGACCAATTTTACTTTTACGCAAGATGTCTGTACAGAATGATTTTCGGGATACGATTGTCCTCCATCCGGCGAACATGTCCGAGCCAGCGCAGGCGGCGTTGCCTGAGGGCTGTAAAGATGCTTCCAATAGCATGCGTCTCAAATAGCCTCTGACAACAAGTCCAACTCCTGGCCTTCACGTGACGTGTGGTTCAGATACTGATTCCGGCGGAACTGTTACCTGGTTATTAAAAGGGACTAAGGAGGTACCACGTGATATGTTTCACGTCAATGTTACTTAGTATTCTCTGATGCTTGCGATAACAATGTCTTATATCTTCTTATATGATACAGACGTTACTTCAACAAAAAAAGAAAATGATTACTCTATTCAAACACAAAAGCATAAAGAAGGTGTATCGCTTTTGAAGTGAGCTGAATGCACCAAGTGGAACAACACAAAACAATACAAACACACATACACAAACAGAAACAAACAGAAACAAACAGAAAGAAATAGTTTAAAATAAAAAGTAAAGCCCTGTGAGAGAGGATTGTTTGGGTGAGAGGGTCTCAAAGTACCAGTGAGCGGTCTCCAGGTACCAGTCAGTGGTACCCAAGTACCAGTCAGGTGTCCCGTAGTAAGGGATATCCAAGTATCAGGTCTATGTAGGAGTCGAGACCACAAAATAACCCAAATAGAGGCGTAGAAGTAAGAGGCGCGGCGGCTGAGCGGTAAAGGGCCTGGCTTCTGAACCGTGGTACCGGGTTCCTTGGGCGCCTCGGAGTCCACTCAGCTCTAAAGGGTACCTGAAATTAGTTGGGAAAAAGTAAAGGTCGTTGTGTTGTCCACATGACACCCTCGTTACCGTTGGCCAAAGAACCAGATGATCTTTACAAGGTCACAAGGTCTGAAAGGGGAACATTAATTTTTTAATACTTGAGAGACAGGAGACTGCTAAAACTGAACAGAATTAGGAAATGTAGAATGGCTATGATATCTGTAAATTAAGCTCAGCTAGGCCAGTGTTACAGAAGAAGAAAGGATCTAAAGTCGCTCTCTCTTACTCTAACCCCTTCGCCCCTCAAAATACATTTTGGAGATTAGATACTTTCTCCTTTGGGCCTAGATTTTAGATCTATATATAAATTGTTGTAGGTCTAGTTTGCTTCTTCTTCCCCTCGTTCTCATTGTTATGTTGGAGCGTTCAGATGATTAGACCAATTATGAGATGAACTGCGCAGTGGTTTCCAAATCAGGGAGCTCTCCATATAGTTTTCTTTCAATTGGGGTGTTTTGGGTTCATATCTTGTACGGGCATCTTGGTAAAGAGAACAGTTTTGAAATACATGATCAGCATTCTCTGGTGATACTCCACATGGGCAGGTTTCACTGGTTCCAATTTTGAGATTCCAGTACATATTTTGTCTCATTCTGTTGTGTCCGGTCCTGAGTCGAAAGAGTAGACGTTGAACTTGTCGGGATAGCTTTTAATAGGGATCATCTTTCTAGTGATTCGAATGAGAGCTTGTCCATTCCCCATTTATTTATTTTTTACTAATAATTTCTTCATTTCATCTGGATAGAGTGCAATGTCTAATTGTTTGTTTCGTTGTAGTTATAATTGGATGTTTTTAATTTATAGAAAAAAAAACGCATAGGGAAGGCCGCATCGACCTTTGCTAGACTCCGAACAAGAGTTTAAGAAAACCAGAAACTAACCACAGCAACCAAAATGGAGGTCTACAAGGCATGTGTTCCTAGCAAGCTACTGTGCGGCAGTGAGTCGTGGACTACCTACACAAAGCAAGAGAGAAAACTAAACTCATTCCACTTGCGCTGCCTTAGAAGGATCTTAAAAATAACATGGAAAAAAAGAGTGTGCAATACTGAGATCCTCGCGAGAACAGGCCTTCCCAGCATCTTTACAGTCTTCAGGCAACGCCACCTGCGCTGGCTCGGACATGTTCGCCGGATGGAAGACAACGCATCCCGAAAATCATTCTGTACGGGCAACTCGCGTCTGGCTAAAAAAAAACAACTGGTCGCCCCCACCTCCGTTACGTGGATGTGATAAAACGGGATGTAAAATCAGTGAACATTGATACTGACCATTGAGAAGACATAGCCTTAGACCGCACTACGTGGAGAGAGACGGTGACCAAGAAAGCTACGGACAGAGAGAAAACATGGGCCTCAGCTCTTGAAGAAAAGCGTGCCATACAGAAAATGGCCAGCTCCTCTACCACCAAAGCGAAAGCCACTTTGACCTGCAATATATGTTCACTAGAGTGTCTCTCCAAAATAGGGCTACACAGCCACATGAAATGAACCATAGTCGTTCTACGACTGAAGAAAACTAATTAGGCATACGCCGTCTGTTTTTCATTTATAGACCAGTGACATATTCTAGATTTTACAATTTTGATGTGGTAGACTTAGATCTGCATACCTCAAGCAAAAAAGTTGTCCCAGCTTTTGGTTTTTAAAAAGCTTCACGTTGCTCGAATTCCAAGTGGTGACTCTTAATTAAATTATTCACTAATAGCGATATTAACCTGTGTCAAGGCCATATAGCGTTTGTCCAACACATTGGAATGTTCGCGTTACACATTTTACATTGCACTAGGCGTGGCTTGATGTAGATAATGTTATGTAACTTTTTTTTCCCAATAGATTATCTCCCCTAACTAATGAAACTCTCCTATGCGATGTCCATTGATTATTTTTTAAATCGCTTGAAGTAGGCCTAAGGTTGAAAAGTACCCTCTTTTAACTCTTTCTCTCCGTAATTATTTACCAGATTCTGGTGAAATCAACGTTGGTATCGTCAGTTAGGAGAGAAAGGGTTAATTCAATTATTTTTTTAAGTATTCTTATTCTTCTTATTAAACCTGAGTCAATAGTCTCTAGCACACACAGAGCTGAGATTCGTTCAAGGAAAATGTCATTTCATTCCTCAGTTTCCGTTGAGGGATTCAACAAGTTTAAATTACTAAAGCCCATAACACTGGCAGCAAGAGAAATATCTAAATGATGTCATTGCACAATAGAATGTGTCTATACCCCCCGCCCCACCCTTTTTCTCATTGGTCTCCCTGTCTGCACCCCCCCACCCTCAATTTATTATGAATTACGACAGACCAGCTCGTGGTTTCATCAGAATCTCTTCAGCTTACACAACCAAAACTATCCGCCCACCTTAACTTATGGTTGCACCAGAAACGCACACACATTCACACCATACGGCTAACCTTGTTTAGTGGCCTAGCTAATGTTAGGCTCCCATTGCAGATTTAACCTCGAGACCTTAGGTTCAGAAGCCAAGCGCTTAATCATTGCTTAATCATGTGCTTAATCATGTGCTTAATCATATTTTTTTCGCGTGTATGTGTCTTTACTTTTTGGTCTCAAAAATGTGTCTTTAAAAAAATAGGTATAGTTGTTTTTTTTCCTTAGAAAAAAAAATTCATTGACCCTCGACACTCATCACTTAGGGAAAAAAACAACACTAAATGACCTTCGAAAAAATCCTCATAAAAACCGAGATGTCAAAAAAACATCCGTCCATGAAATATGTATGGACATGCGGCAAGTCAAACAGCGGCCGATAATCAAACATTAGGCCAATAGTTTGATCCCATACTGCGCATTATGACGCCGGACTGTGAGGGTTCGGATGAAAGAGAGCCGAGACTATTTGAGAACTACAAAAAGAAACATAAGCAGGTGATAAGCATAAAATTGTTATAAACTGTATATTGTAAAAAAAAGGGAAATAAATGGGAACAATTAGGAACCATAGGAATGGACTGAAGTAGATTTATAACGTGTTGCCTGATCGTGAGGTATGCGCTTTGGTCTGTCATCTCAATGGTTCCGGGTTCAAAACCTGCCATCCCCTGCCGTCCTGCAGGATGTTTTCTAAAGGAAACTAGGAAACTTATATAAGATACGTCAAATATAATTAGTAAGTCTATAGGATGTGGGTAGCACCATACAGACGTCATGTCTATAGGACGTGGGTATTACTACACAAACGCCATGTCTATAGGACGTGGGTAGCACCGAACAGACGACTTTATCTATAGAACATGGGTAGTGTCACAGAATTTTATGTGTACAGGACGTGGGTAGCATCACACAGACGTTATGTCTACAGGACGTGGGTAGCATCACACAGACATTATGTCTACAGGACGTGGGTAGCATCACATAGATATTATGTCTACAGGACATGGGTAGCATCACATAGACATTATGTCTACAGGACGTGGGTAGCATCACATAGATATTATGTCTACAGGACATGGGTAGCATCACATAGACATTATGTCTACAGGACGTGGGTAGCATCACATAGACGTTATGTCTACAGGACGTGGGTAGCATCACACAGACATTATGTCTACAGGACGTGGGTAGCATCACATAGACATTATGTCTATAGGACGTGGGTAGCATCACATAGACGTTATGTCTACAGGACGTGGGTAGCATCACATAGACTTCATGTCTACAGGACGTGGGTAGCATCACATAGACTTCATGTCTATAGGACGTGCCCGTCACTTGGATAGTACCACGCTGACGTAATTTTTATAGGAGGTGAGCAGCACCACACGGACGTCATGTCAATAGGACGTGGGCAGCACCACACAGACGTCATGTCAATAGTACGTGGGCAGCACCACACAAACGTCATGTCAATATGACATGGGCACCACCACACAGACGTCATGTCAATAGGACGTGGGCAGCACCAAACAGACGTCATGTCAATAGGACGTGGGTACCACCACACGGACGTCATGTCAATAGGACGTGGCTAGCATCACACAGACATTATGTCTACAGGACGTGGCTAGCATCACACAGACATTATGTCTACAGGACGTGGGTAGCATCACACAGACATTATGTCTACATGACGTGGGTAGCACGAATTCGTAAACAAACATCTTCATCTCATTTTTCTATGATGTTAGTACATTCAAAACAAGATCAGCTCTGTTCACCCTAGCCAGTACATCCATGTCGCTATCAGGACATATGTTATCAAAGCAAGCGACAACCTTGTTGAAGACCATTTTGCTAATGACCCATTTTATCAGATGACAAAGATACAAGCAAAATAAAAGTATTATCAGGTCACTAAGTGGGCAGAGAGGCCAGACTTGTGTGGGGCCTTTCTCATGAGTGCATGCCTAAAAGTTATCTTAGAATTAACAGACATTCTGTTAGTCAAAGAAATATAATTTACATATTAAACCAATGTCTGTTGTTTTCTTTTATAAATACCGAGATGAGAGATTGCTTTCAATTTGTTTGTGGTTTAAATATTGTTGTTTTTTTTTTTATAATATTTATGTGATGACATTTCAGTCACGGGGATTATTACGTGACAGCAAAGGCCCTCTGCACGAGGAAGCATTTAAAACTCGGGAACCTAGATTCGTCTGCTCCAGTGCAGACCTGAAGACCAGGCCACCATACTTCAATATTCCAGCATGCCTGGTAGAACGCCTTCAGTTAAATGCTTTGGAGCACAACCTATAAAAATATTCGTTTTCTGAACTCTGCAAGGATTGATATTTGTGTTACTGTTAAGTTATTTGTTGGATGGTTTTAATGTCACGATAGAACTCTCCAAAGGGAAAGTTTATTCTTTGTCGGCATTTGAAGAGTTCACTCAGCATTGTTTTTTTATTTTATAAAGAATCTTGTTCAGTATGTATTATTAGAGATAAAATCTACCAAATCAGGTCTACCTGATGGCTGCCTGGTCGTGCGGTTTGCGCGCTGGACTGTCGTTCGTATTTATCAACGGTCGAGGGTTCAAACCCTGCCCGCTCCCATCCCCCGTCGTCCTGCGGGAGGCTAGGACTAGGAATCTTCAACTCCTGAAGGAATATCCGAAACATGTAAAACATTTTACAAACAAACATTTACCAGGTCTGATCATGGAGAAATATAATGACCATACTATAACGTACTGTAAAAATGTTTCATTATTTTTACAACTCTTTTTTTGGGGCGAGCTTAAGGGTGGGTGGCGTAACAAAGGTGCCCACCCCCTTTTAAGCGCAATAAAGATAAACTCAGGCGCCATTTTGCCTTTACTGGCATACAGGAAAGTAGCTGGCAGCAGATGGCATCTGAAAGACACAGTTGCAGAGCTCTTACGAAAGCCGTGGTAAATACATTTGAGGCCCAAAGAAAAACCCTTGTAGAAGACATGCGCAGCAGACGTAAATAGACCCCCCAGCGGACAACAGTTTTGTCTGCATCAGATCTGGGAAAATGTGCAGATCGCAACTGGGATTGAGTGGCGATGTGACACACTGTCAATCCTTAATCTTCGGAATAAAGGCATTGCCATTATCATTATCATTATTTTATTTTACAACAAACGTGTAGAGATGCGCCCCAACTGACTGATTGATTGACATGCAAAGTTAGTTATATAGTATTGTATGTCTTACCTTAGATATATAAAGAGGTATTCCTTTTCCTCCGTTCAAAGCGAAACCCCAGGGGGCGCCACCTTTCAAAACTACGTCGAACGGCCTTCTGCCTCGGGAGAGCACTTTGTCTATTACCACTGTGGTGTTGGCTTGTTGCTTCTGTAGAGTTGCCAGGGCCGAGGTAGAGGAAGAAGCCAAAACAGAACGTGTTTTGGCTGGCTTCTTTCCTTCTTGGTTTTTCACAGACGGGGACTGCCCGCTGACCACTGAAGCTGGTGACTGCACACCAGCTTGGGACTGGGATTCTTCATGTAATTTATCGTGGTCTATTGATCTTTTGGTGGATGTCATCTTCTGACCCTCACCAGATGCTTGACCCAGAACGGTTTGCTGGAGAGATGTCTGACCTAGCTCCATTGGGCTCTGGAATCCGGCGTCTTTGGTCTCTTTTGACTGCGCGTGGCCAGCGATGTCAACACCACTGGGATATCCTGAGTCTTTGGTTCCATACTGACCACTAGTCAACTGATAATCGAAACATTTGCTTTCATCCTTAGCACTAAGTGCTTTAAGACACTTTTCCCTAGTAGAAGTGACCTCGTTTGTAGTTTCTGGTGGACCTGGGACTCTGCGTACATCCATGTGTCCCAAAACAATATCATCTTAGTTTAAGCCATCACGTCACTTGAAAACAAAAATAAATTATCAGTCAGTGAAAGAAACAAATAACTTACATCACAGAGAAATGAACCAAAACATTACATTGGTCTAGCACACTTAAACCTTTAACAACTCAACATCAAAGAGAGACTATATAAAGTAACCTTGGCCTTACACACTGAAAGCTAGGACAATTCTACACGGATTAGGAGACAGAAGCATATTAAGATAACACAGGGTTTGAATGTGTCAGTGGTGTGTAAATCAAATCAAATATCTAGCCTAAAGATCTCTATAGGGTACATGTGCCATGGCGTGGGTAGGGTGACAAGTCAAATCGGGGTCTTATTGAACTGACTCTATTCTATAGCGCCCTTTGTGTTTGTAAACTAGCGAGCTGTACGAATGTGTTTTTAAGTGGTGTGTATGTTTTATGGTTGAACTGTAAAGTCTTTTATGTATGTAGATGGGAAGGTACACTTTCACCCCCCCCCCCTCCCACCCACACACACACACATGACACGGACACACACACATGACACGGACACACAGACCGACACATAAATGTGTCCTTTATCCTTAGTCCTGTTCAACTTTTATGTCTACTAAAGGAATGGGTGGAAATTAAACAAATCAGAAAAGAAAAATAAATTGCGGGTGGTAATTAGGAATCCTATAAGTATTGGTAGAGAGAATCATCAAAGAGAGAGAGAGAGAGAGAGAGAAAGGGAGAACATAAGAGAAAAAAATTTGTACATAAGCCTACGTCATCATAAAGAATCTAACAGGGAACGAGAGAGAGAGAGAGAGAAACAGAGATAGAGGATTTGATGAAGAGAGGAGACGAAAGATAACAAGCGAGCGAGAGAAAGAGAGAGAGAGAGAGAGAAGAGAGAAGAGAGAGATTAAATGGATTAAGAGAAACTTCACATACTTACGTGTATTCTAGAGATTAAACAGATTAGATCAATCCTGGTGAAGGCAACACTAATCCAGCACACATGTGAGTTAAACAAAACAGACCACGAAATACAAATATATTAAACACACACACACACCCTTTACGTAGATCCGTAGGCTATATAAATAGAGCTGGTGTAGGTGGGTCACTAGATCAAATATAGATCTAGCTAGCAGACATCATCTTTCTCTCCAGCCCGCCAGGCAATGTCCAGAGTTTAATTTTGGTCTGAGTCGTGGACAAGTTTCTGGCTTCCAACACGCCACCACGCCACTATTTGACGCTGTCCCATGACACTATTATCTGACACTGTCACACGAAACTTCGTTCTGACAATGGCACATGCCACCATTGGTTCTCATGAGCATCCAACTCACTTCTGCGCGTTGTTTTAAAAAAAAAATTGTTTAAATCATTTGTTGGCTCAAGACATTTCTTAGCGTTGTGAAGCACTGATTAAAAAAAAAAAAAAACCTGCCCTGAATAGGATTGCCAGGCTGTAATCGAGTCTAGTCAAATAGCCCAAGTGTTAAGCCGATGGAGCCATATAGAAACAAAGTGTAAGAATTCGAAGGGAGAAAAATGAAACCAAAAAATGATTGAGATTGAGAGTTTACATTCATCTCCTGATATTTAGTGACCTTTTAAATACATCGGCGTTGTATAGCTGCCTGAGCCAAGCTTTTAACTAGAGCGTAAATAAAAGTCTGTAACAAATTTAATTAGCATATAATTAGCATGGCAATTACTTAAAGAGAATGTGTGACCCAAAAATGTAAGTCTAAATAGCTAAGTAGCTATAACACATAAAACACTGGACCATATAATACACATAGAAAAACAAAGCCTAATGAAATGCTCAGAGACACAAAGATAGAGGTATATTTCTTATTCCATACACTAGAACGAATTCGTACAAATGCTCCTTCTTCCATAGAACCATTAGAGAATGGAATGGGTTGCCTGAATCAGCGAGGAAGACCAACGAATTAGCAGAGTTTAAATCATTGATTAACATGCATGAATTAGATTGACATGTGAAATGCGTAGGACGTAATTGTTTTCTTTTTGAAGTAACGTCTGCAATATATAAGATACAGTGGCGTAGCAAGGTACCCGTGGGCCCGGGTTCAATAATATATTTCGGGCGAATGTAATGTGTGACAAAATCATCGAGTAATCTGAATGTATCGGTATATTTACCAAAAGACATTCCAATACAACTAGAGTAGAATAATCTTATTACGTTTGAAGCGGATCTCCAACACAATTTCTGAACAGAATGAAACGAATTAATGGTGTTTCAAATGTATACAGAAATGTTTTATGAGATCTAGTTCCCATTCTACACATTTAAATTCCTAAAAACACTTCAAGGTGTAAAACTTTGAAACATTGATACAAACTAGTAACGATTTCTACGTCTATTATTTAACTGTAAATAAATGGAATATTTATTTACTAACATTTTTCTGGTCCTTTTAAGTAGCAAAGTAAGAAACCAGTGCATCTATTTCTTAATGCGCGAGCGGTTTCTTCTGATGAAACAATGCCCAAAGACCATTCTAGTATCCAATCATATTGGAAGCACCTTCATAGCTCTAGCCTAGTAGTTTATTTAAGGATAAATGTGGATTTTTAAATTACAATTATGCTGACGTTTGATACTCACATATATGGAAACCTAGAAATGACAATCTAATTGCCATTTCTTTGTATGTTCCGTTATTGGAGATCACTAAACAGTATAGAAACAAAATAAAACTAATTTGATCAACTTTTTATTTGTCTGAGCGCTGTCACCGATGAAAGAGAAAAATAGTGCAGAATGGATGTTCAATATCAGGCCTACCGGCATTTTACAGAACTGCATTGCCCAACGGGTCTATTATTTCATTTTGAATCTGTGGGGTTTTCAGTTCCTGCCAAATGTCAATATTTATAACAATTTTCTGAGATTTGTGTATAAGTAAAGTAAAGTTCCCCTTTTCAGGCCTTGTGGTCTATAGGGCAGATGATGTAAAGGTCATATGTTTCTGTGGCCTACGGTTAACAAGGGTGTCATGTGACCAGCACAACGACCAACCGCCTTTACTTTTCCCTAACTAATGTCAGGTACCCATTAGAGCTGGGTGGACTCAGAGGCGCCCGAAGATCCCGAAATTAAAAATCCCAGTCTTCACCAGGATTCGAACCCCGGTCCGCGATTCGGAAGCCAAGCGCTTTACCGCTTAGCCACCGCGCCTCCGAGTTTTGTGTATACATATAGTTAACTTACTTTAGAGCTATGGACCAAGTTTCAACCAAATATCATGCATTGGTCAGCGAAAGACGCTATGCCATTCATTTAGTCATCTCTCTATCTTCTAGATCTTTGTTATAACCTTTCGCCCCAAATCAGTTTTCTCATTAATGGCAATGCAATAGCACAAACATATTTAAGTTTAACGATTCCTATGTAACACTCTGTAGTTTCTCTGGCTTAATAAATATTTAATGTTATCTTCATTTTGATTGGTTTGGATTTTACCCCCTTTATTATTCTGTTCTAATTGCATTCATTTTTTTTTTACACACTACAGAAGACAACAAAACAATGTGATGAAGACTTCCGGGGACACAGTCGTTCTGATAGAATGTTCTACAGTATTCTACAGTGTCAACTTTGTCGGATTTAATAGTAATGGAAACCATAATAATCGTGACAGTTCAATGTCTATTAAACATTTTAGTAATATAGTGAAGATCTTACTTACATCAAAGTAACATCAAAATGTCTTTATTTAGAGATTATAAGGATTGCTTTCACAATATTTTAAATACAAAACAAAATAAAAAACAGATTAAGCTTTAAGAAAATTGAATAATTAGCAGCTGTATCAAAATTTTAATTCGTGACTATCAGGACTATCCCTATAGACCAGCGGTTCTCAACCTTTTAAGCCAGGCGACCCCTTTTTACAATCTCCCACTCTGCCGCGACCCCCTCCCACACATACAGCAATAGAAGAATAGACAAAAACAATCCATATTTTCAATGGTCTTAGGCCCGGGGTCGGCAACCTGCGGCTCGCGAGCCACATGCGGCTCTTTGGATGTGAATCTGCGGCTCTTTAGTTCCATACGCAAATATTATTTATTTTATCGAAACACTTTTAAAATAGTTCTGAATCGTTTAACGAAAACTTAGGCGCCGATTTTATCTCTCAGCCACTTGTAGCCTACTCGCTTTTCACCACACCCCTTCCCCTTGACACGCGTCGTCACTGTTGTCAGTCCGTCGTAAGCTCTCGAATGACGCTGTCGTCGGATGTTTCTATGTAGGTTTTAATTCGATTTGACGCAAGAAGAATTGGCATCTCAACCACGTGCTTTGACTGTGACGTATAGTTTGTTGTTACAAGTAAACGAGTTGGAAGCGAATGATTATCTCAACGTTAGAAGCGATCTACAAGTAATGCTATCCTTGCAAGCTTTGCGTATACCACTAGAAATTGCACAAAAAGGGAAACCATTTACCGATGATGAGTATGTGAAAGACTGCTTTTTACTTGCATCTCAAGAACAGTTTCGTGATTTCAAAAACAAACCAGAAATCTTGAAAAAAAATTCAAAGACTTGCCACTATCCGCTGAAACAGTACGATAGAATAGCTAAAATGTCTTCAAATGTAGCACATTTGCAGGTGGAAGATATTCAACTTTCTTCTGCCTTATCACTTGCTATAGATGAGTCTTGCGACATAAAGACACGGCACAAGTTGCCCAAT